>NC_090326.1:146323579-146633548 GCF_035084215.1 Heptranchias perlo | reverse complement strand
AAAACATAGAACAAAATGTTAAGTACAGTGATAAAGAAAAACAAAATTGCATTTACTTTAAAAAGAGGAAATGAAAAACTCTTATCTAAAACATAACAGTGGCATTCACTCAAGCTAAATTAATTTTGTTGTGAGCAATATGTCAAGTTGGTATCTAATCAAATGCTAAGGGCCTGTTTATGATTAGGACCTGAACTATATCATTATAGTACGGAAGTAAAACATGAACCATATAATTCCAGGCATCCTTAAACGAGCTCCATGGTATAAGTGCAACCGAATTTACCTTTCTTTTTTTGACTAATTTGCCAATATTCTGCTTTTCTCTCCTGAAAGTGTTGTTTTGTGCTAGGGTACGTTTCACGTGCATCAGCGGCCCTCCAGAACCTCAGCCCAAAGTTAATTCTTTCTGTATAAGCCTGTTCAGTGAGCGTCGTCAGGATACTTGAGGCCAATTATATCACCTCCGTGTGACCATGTGAGTGCATCACAGCCCGGCCCAATTCTATCCTTACCCAATGTTCAAGTACATTTTAGTAAGGATCACTGAAGCTAAACCATATAGACCAGGGAGGTCTGAGTTGAATTTACTGATCTTATTCAGGGCAGAAATAGAGGTGATATAATTGGCCTCAGAGACTCTGGGAGGGGGAAGGGAAAACTCGTAGGTCCCTATGCTTGATTGCTATTACGGACTCCACTGGAAGTGTGCATGGTTGTTAGGTTGAAAGCACAGGGTCAGTCTCGGCCGTGATGTCCCTCGTTGTCCAATATCCTGCCAACACTCACTTCCTGAACTCCCAAGTGAAGAATGGCCACTTAGGCAAGATACTGGAGGTTGAAGGCTGCAAAATGGGTTTCCCTTTGGAAATCCCATTTTACATGATATACATGTTGGAGGAAGAGAAGCAGCAGCAGCCTGTAAAAGAAGGCAGATTAATAAGGCAGCAGCAGAAGAGAGCCAGACCATCCCAGTGGTACAGATTTACAGGGTGCTTCAACCCAGGTGTACTTTCCAAGATGTCTCACATAAGCGACGTCTGAGCAGAATCTCGGGGATGGCAACCTGAAGGCCGCCAGCCCTGAGCATCCATTGAGTACCTGTGAGAAAAGGTAGCATTTATCTTTTTAGGCCTTCATTATCTTGCTGCCTGCCCCTCTCAGATTCTCTGATCTGAGGGAAACCAAGCACAAGATTTACTGGCAACTGCTTTGGGCAACCTTCCAAACGAGCACATTAGGAACATAGGAACAGGAGTAGGCCATTCAGCCCCTCGTGCCTGCTCCGCCATTTGATAAGATCATGGCTGATCTGTGATCTAGCTCCATATACCCGCCTTTGGCCCATATCCCTTAATACCTATGGTTGCCAAAAAGCTATCTATCTCAGATTTAAATTTAGCAATTGAGCTTGTATCAATTGCTGTTTGCGGAAGAGAGTTCCAAACTTCTACCACCCTTGGTGTGTAGAAATGTTTTCTAATCTCACTCCTGAAAGGTCTGGCTTAATTTTTAGACTGTGCCCCCTACTCCTAGAATCCCCAACCAGCGGAAATAGTTTCTCTCTATCCACCCTATCTGTTCCCCTTAATATCTTATAAACTTTGATCAAATCACCCCTTAACCTTCTAAACTCTAGAGAATACAACCCCAATTTGTGTAATCTCTCCTCGTAACTTAATCCTTGAAGTCCGGGTATCATTCTAATAAACCTACGCTGCACTCCTTTCAAGGCCAATATGTCCTTCCGAAGGTGCGGTGCCCAGGACTGCTCACAGTACTCCAGGTGTGGTCTAACCAGGGTTTTGTGTAGCTGCAGCATAAATTCTGCCCCCTTGTACTCTAGTCCTCTAGATATAAAGGCCAGCATTCCATTAGCCTTATTGATTATTTTCTGCACTTGTTCATGACACTTCAATGATCTATGTACCTGAACCCCTAAGTCCCTTTGGACATCCACTGTTTTTAACTTTTTACCATTTAGAAAGTACCCTGTTCTATCCTTTTTTGATCCAAAGTGGATGACCTCACATTTGTCTACATTGAATTCCATCTGCCACAGTTTTGCCCATTCACCTAATCTATCAATGTCCCTTTGTAATTTTATGTTTTCATCCACACTGCTTACAATGCCACCAATCTTTGTGTCATCGGCAAACTTAGATATGAGACTTTCTATGCCTTCATCTAAGTCGTTAATAAATATTGTGAATAATTGAGGCCCCAAGACAGATCCCTGCGGGACTCCACTAGTCACATCCTGCCAATGTGAATACTTACCGCCATTGTGAGAGGAAAATGAGGTGGGAGGCACCGTTAGGCCACTCCTCTTCATTTCACTATTATAATGCCTGCGTCTGTTGTAAGTGCATGCACTCTGCCTCCACTCTCCATCAAGGGGGCAGAGACACATGACTGTCCCTCAAGTGTATAGGAGAGGAATATTGGGGCCAAAATTTTTAATGGTAATGTAATTCTGAAACACATTAGGTTGGATTTTCATCTGGGAATCTCCCAGTTTTTTGGGCAGTCCCAGAGCAGTTTTCGAAGGAAAAAGGAATTGGGGAGGCCTACTGCTAATTCCCTGTCCCTAGAACTGATCGCTGGACAAACAGGGGACTCTCGGGGGGGAGGAGCTAAATACGATTAAAATCACTCAGGAGATGGTACTCAGTAAAATAATGGGACTCAAGGCGGATAAATCCCCTGGACCTGATGGCTTCCATCCTAGGGTCTTGAGGGAAGTGGCAGTAGGGATTGTGGATGCTTTGGTGATAGTTTTCCAAAATTCCCTGGACTCAGGAGAGGTCCCGGCAGATTGGAAAACTGCTAATGTAACACCGTTATTTAAAAAGGGTAGTAGGCAGAAGGCTGGAAATTATAGGCCAGTTAGCTTAACATCTGTGGTGGGTAAAATTTTGGAGTCTATTATTAAGGAGACAGTAACGGAACATTTAGATAAGCATAATTTAATAGGACAAAGTCAGCATGGCTTCATGAAGGGGAAGTCATGTCTGACAAATTTGCTTGAGTTCTTCGAGGATATAACGTATAGGGTGGATAAAGGGGAACCAGTGGACGTAGTGTATTTAGACTTCCAGAAGGCATTCGACAAGGTGCCACATGAAAGATTATTACTTAAGATAAAAAATCACGGGATTGGGGGTAATATTCTGGCATGGGTGGAGGATTGGTTATCAAACAGGAAGCAGAGAGTTGGGATAAATGGTTCATTTTCGGACTGGCAACCAGTAACCAGTGGTGTTCCACAGGGGTCGGTGCTGGGTCCCCAACTCTTTACAATCTATATTAACGATTTGGAGGAGGGGACCGAGTGCAACATATCAAAATTTGCAGATGATACAAAGATGGGAGGGAAAGTAGAGAGTGAGGAGGACATAAAAAACCTGCAAGGGGATATAGACAGGCTGGGTGAGTGGGCGGAGATTTGGCAGATGCAATATAATATTGGAAAATGTGAGGTTATGCACTTTGGCAGGAAAAATCAGAGAGCAAGTTATTTTCTTAATGGCGAGAGACTGGAAAGTACTGCAGTACAAAGGGATCTGGGGGTCCTAGTGCAAGAAAATCAAAAAGTTGGTATGCAGGTGCAGCAGGTGATCAAGAAAGCCAACGGAATGTTGGCTTTTATTGCTAGGGGGATAGAATATAAAAACAGGGAGGTATTGCTGCAGTTATATAAGGTATTGGTGAGACCGCACCTGGAATACTGCATACAGTTTTGGTCTCCATACTTAAGAAAAGACATACTTGCTCTCGAGGCAGTACAAAGAAGGTTCACTCGGTTAATCCCGGGGATGAGGGGGCGCACATATGAGGAGAGGTTGAGTAGATTGGGACTCTACTCATTGGAGTTCAGAAGAATGAGAGGCGATCTTATTGAAACATATAAGATTGTGAGGGGTCTTGATCGGGTGGATGCAGTAAGGATGTTCCCAAAGATGGGTGAAACTAGAACTAGGGGGCATAATCTTAGAATAAGGGGCTGCTCTTTCAAAACTGAGATGAGGAGAAACTTCTTCACTCAGAGGGTGGTAGGTCTGTGGAATATGCTGCCCCAGGAAGCTGTGGAAGCTACATCATTAGATAAATTTAAAACAGAAATAGACAGTTTCCTCGAAGTAAAGGGAATTAGGGGTTATGGGGAGCGGGCAGGAAATTGGACATGAAGCTGAGTTCGGATCGGTCAATGCCCTGTGGGTGGCGGAGAGGGCCCAGGGGCTATGTGGCCGGGTCCTGCTCCGACTTCTTGTGTTCTTTAGATTTGTGGTTGGGATCAGATCAGCCATGATCTTATTAAATGGCGGAGCAGGCTCGAGGGGCCGATTGGCCTACTCCTGCTCCAATTTCTTATGTTCTTATGTTCTTATGTTCTTATGTTCTTACCTCCCCACCAAACGCACAGTCATTGATGTCGGTTGCCTGCCTGGTGCCTGTCCCACCATACAGATTGGCAGCTGGAGCTGATGAGTGCTCAACCTTGAGTGCTTGGCTGTAATATGTGAGCCACTGGCTCATATTCTTAGCACTCACTGAGGGCTGGGATTGTTCCCATGGACTGGAAAGAACCCTGTGTGGTGTCTATATGTAAAAAGGGTAATAAGTTAGAACCAGA
This sequence comes from Heptranchias perlo, assembly GCF_035084215.1. Taxonomy (NCBI): domain Eukaryota; kingdom Metazoa; phylum Chordata; class Chondrichthyes; order Hexanchiformes; family Hexanchidae; genus Heptranchias; species Heptranchias perlo. The sequence goes on along the minus strand of NC_090326.1, from coordinate 146,628,912 downwards.
AAACAATGGGCCCATTAGTTTCACTTCAGTTACGGTCAAGTTGCTAGAAGGGATTACTAGAGATGCGTTATATGATAATCTTGAAAGACCAAAGACTTGGTTTCTGGAAAAGGAGGTCCTGTCACGTCAATCTGATTGACATTTTTTGAGGAGGTTACAAAGTTGGCCGACAGGGAAAGGCCGGTTGATATTATATTTCTAGACTTTCAAAAAGCCTTTGATAAACTTCTGCATAAATGGCTTCTAAACGAGGTTGTATCTTGTGGATTGGCAGGCAGGTACTGTGGCTGGATGCATTTGCGTAGATAGAAAGTAGTTATTAATGTTAGCAGCTTTGCTAGGAGCCAGGCACTAGTAGAGTGCCGCAGGGGTTAGATTTAGTGCTGTTGCTCTTCATCATCTTTATTAACGATCAAGATGAAGGCATCGATCTGCAAGTTTGTGGATGACACAAGGATATGTGCCGGTATAAGGACCTTAGGTTGCAGGCGGACCTAGACACAATGGAGCCGTGTCTATCGGACAAGTATAGCATTGTGCATTTGGCAGGAGTAATTCCAAGCATACAAGGTTACCCACTCAAAGCTGCTAAATGGAAGAAGGACCTGGGGTTGTGGTTCATGAAGATTGATGACCAGTGTCACAAGGCTGTTGCGAAAGTGAATAGCGTGTTAGGACGGATAGCTAAGACAATTAAACATAAAACTATTCCTTTCCTTGTACAAGGCCTTGGGCTGGCCACATCTAAAATACTATGTTCCATTTTGGTCCTCTCACATAATGGGGATATAAAGACTCTGGAAAAGGTTCAGGGGTGGGCCATTCGATCAATACCTAGTTTAAGGGCCAATGGTTATCAGGCGTTCTATTTTGGAAAAGCATAGACTTCAAGGAGTTCTTATTGAGGCCTTTAAAATGATGAAGGGATTAGATTCTGTCAATGTGGATAGGGTACTTGAGCTAGAAAGGCAGAGGAGGATTAGGTAGCTTCAGTACAAGTTAAAAAAAGCATAGCGTTAGTTTAGATGCTAGGAAATACTTCTTTTTGGAAGTAGTTGCTTATAGGTGCGATGAATGTGGATTCAGTGCAGGCATTCGAAAGCGAGCTGGACAAGTTCCTGCAGGTGGAAGATGTCTCAATTGATAGAAAGTAGGTCTTTTCTCTAAATTACCAGTTAGGAGACACTGGGTTGCCCCAGTGTCATCAACCCAAATAAACTAACAAAAGAGCCCCCTTTTTAAAGGGGCACAACTAATAAACACCCAAATCATATAAAAGCAAAACAAAACTTATCAAATTAAATAATAATATTATTTGCAGTATCGACTAGACACTCATAAGAACATAAGAAATAGGAGCAGGAGTAGGCCATCCGGCCCCTCGAGCCTGCTCTGCCATTCAACAAGATCAACCTCAACGCCATTTTCCTGCACCATCCCCATATCCCTTGATACTTTAAAATTGAGAAATCTATCAATCTCTGTTTTGAATGTACTCAATGACTGAGCCTCCACAGCCCTATGGGGTAGAGAATTCCAAAGATTCACCACCCTCTGAGTGAAGAAATTTCTCCTCATCTCAGTCCCAAATGCCCTACCCCTTATTCTGAGACTGTGACCCCTGGTTCGAGACTCCCCAGCCAGGGGAAACAGCCTCCTTGCATCTACCTTGTTGAGCCCTGTAAGAATTTTATATGTTTCAATGAGATCATCTCTCATTCTTCTAAACTCTAGAGAATACAGGCCTAGTCTACTCAATCTCTCCTCATACGACAATCCTGCCATCCCAGGAATCAGTCTGGTGAACCTTTGTTGCACTTTCTCTATGGCAAGTATATCCTTTCTTAAGGAGACCAAAATTGTACACAATACTCCAGGTGTAGTCTCACCAGGGCCCTATATAATTGCAGTAAGACATCTTTACGCCTGTACTCAAATCCTCTTGTAAAAAGGCCAACATACCATTTGCCTTCCTAACTGCTTGCTGCATCTGCATGTTAGCTTTCTGTGACTCATGTACAAGGACACCCAGGTCCATTTAAACATCAACATTTCCCAATCCCTCACCATTTAAAAAACTCTGCATTTGTTTTTCCTACCAAAGTGGATAACTTCAAATTTTTCCACATTATATTCCATCTGCCAAGTTCTTGCCAACTCACTTAGCCTGTCTATATCCCCTTGCATCCTCTTTGCACCCTCCTCACAACTCACATCAACCTTGTGTTGTATCATCAACAAACTTGGAAATATTACATTTGGTTCCCTCATCCAAATCATTGATATAGATTGTGAATAGCTGGGGCCCATGCACTGATCCCTGCGTTCCCCCATTAGTCACAGTCTGCCAACCTGAAAAAGTCCCGTTTATTCCTACTCTCTGTTTCCTGTCTGTTAACCAATTCTCAATCCATGCCAGTATATTACCCCCAATCCCATGTGCTCTAACTTTGTTCATCGACCTCCTGTGTGGGACCTTATTGAAAGCCTGTCCTTGCAGTGCCCACCGGTCGCGGAAAGCCTCAAGCATACCTTCTCCAGGGCCACCCGGGCGCGGACAAAGCCGCAGAAGAGAGGCAGGCAGCCGGAGCGACTACCCCCATGGGCCGCGTCCAACCTGGACCTGTGGTTAGAAATGTAGGTGAGTTATTGGGGGCAAGTGATATCCTAATTCTTTCAATTGTAATTATGTAAAATACTGAATGAGGATACCAATGTGGTGTTTTCAAGGGGTGCCACCACCTGATTGTCATGAGTTCAAATCCCAAACTCTCCTGTGGTTCAAATTAATCTCATCAACACAGTATCACTAATGCTTATCCAAGCTGCTGATTAGCGATGCATAGCGTTGAAGCACTTGGGAGATGAGGGAGAGGTTAGATCTTACAACTGTACTGACTGGCTGAAGTCATTCTGTTCCATTTATAGTGATTCTGGACACCTGTTCACTATAATCAGAAATAAACAAAACTAAAAACAGACCTAATATGTTCAGTAGCAATTCAGCAGCACTTAGGTCAATATTTTTACCCCACAAACTGTGCATTATATAAAATGTGCATGTTTACACCTGCAGGTTATATATTGTGTATAATATATATGCTTCCATCCACAGGATAGTTATTGTACATCATGTGCATTTTTTACACTCTCGGGTTAGTTACTGTAAATAATATGTTTCTATCTGCAGGTTATGTACTGTATTTAATGTGTACTTCAGTGGGTTAGTTATTGTATATAACGTGTATGTTTACATTCGCAGATTATATATATATATATAGTGCATAACGAGAACTTTTACTGCCTTACTTTGATTACTGGATTCAATGCATAGATTCGCAATAACAGCTCAATATGAAGACACTCACTCAATTTAACAACAAATCCCCCACAGACCGATGAGACTGCGCACGCTCAGCACTGCTGACGTCCCACTGATCGGGGACCACTCGGATGTTCCGCGGGCGGGCGGGCGGGGGGGGGGAGGAACGTGTGACGTAGTTGCCATGGTTTCTAACCCCGTCTGACGCATGCGTTGTTTCTGAAGTTTACCTGAACCATAGCAAGATGGTGGCTTCCTGGTAACTAGGGACCTATGAGAACGCCATAGTAACGCCGGCCGCGGCTCGCACTATGAAGTCGAGCAAGGTAACACAAAAAAAAAATGTAAAAAGAAAAACCCGCCATTGAGTTTAAATGTAAGCAGCGGGTGTTGGAGCTGTTGGAGAGCGGCGGGCTGAGGGACAGGCGGTGAAACAGGCCAGAAACAAACGCACTTCTCACTCATCGGGGTTTTGGAGGTGTCGCCGGCTCGGGTCCAATCTCACTCGCCCAGTAAATACATCAATAAATAATTGTAAACAATTTTACAACACCAAGTTATAGTCCAGCAATTTTATTTTAAATTCACAAGCTTTCGGAGACTTCCTCCTTCCTCAGGTAAATGTTGTAAAATTGTTTACAATTGTCAACCCCAGTCCATCACCGGCATCTCCACATCATCAATAAATAAATCAGCAGCAGCCGCTGAGCGCCGAATTGGAGGACGCGTCTAGAGGGGGGTGATGATGTTCGAGGGAGAAAGAGTGAGACACGAAGCACAAACCCGCGCGGCGCTCAGCGATTAATTGATTGATGTATTTGCTGGGAGAGTGAGATTAGGTCGGAGCCGGTGACATTTCTAAAACCCCGATGAGTGAGAAGTGGCGGACGGGTCTAGCAACCACGGCGTTATCAATAGCGGTTTCTGTTACTGACTAGCGCGTTGCCAATAATTAAAAACAGAAATAGACAGTTTCCTAGAAGTAAAGGGAATTAGGGGTTACCGCGAGCGGACATGATTTTAGATTTGAGGTTAGGATCAGATCAGCCATGATCTCATTGAATGGCGGAGCAGGCTCGAGGGGCCGATTGGCCTACTCCTGCTCCTATTTCTTATGTTCTCACTCAAAACCCTAACTCTAACCGCAACCTCTAACCATAAATCTCCCTAGAATGAAACCAGCCCGAAGATCTCGACTTCGCAAACTGACCACAGGGACTTCGGGCCGACAGTGGCCGAGATAATGCTTTTTATTTCCGTATCGATCTCACTTGGTTTCTGCCAATAGATCCTCTTGACTTTACCAGGCAAAGAGCAGTTAAACCGCCCCCTTCCCCCCATCACGTCCGTCCCCATGATGGATGTTACAGGGATTAGCTGCGATCTCCCTTTTCCCAGGATGAAGGGCATAAATAACAGCGGAGCCATCCATCCCACAAATGGAGGTCAGAAAGAATTATATAGCCCATTGGAAAGGGGAATGTAAGGGACACCAGTGTTCTTTGGGATAGAGTGAGCAGGGAACCGTAGATATCTTAAAAGCAAGTTCATAGAGAATCCTGGCTTTGGAGGGTATACAAAAAAGGTTACCAAACTGGTGGAAAGTTGACAAATGGAATTGCACCCTTGTGCAATGAGGAAAGAGTACAGCTACAAGGGATGTTTATATTGGCGGGGGGAGGGTGTGAGTGTCTTGAGGTATTTGTTATCTTAAAGGGATGGGCAATAAATGCTGGCCATGCCAGCGACAACCACATCCCATGAACGAATAAAAACAAAATTGGATCCCAGAGAGATGCTCATTGTTAACGAGCCTCAGGAGAAGCAAATATGGATTCAAGCTTAGATGATAAAAGGTGAATAGGTAGATAAAATGTAGCTTCTTCGTGCAAAGGCTGGTCAATATATGAAATTACCTACTGACGGAGGGGAGAGGAGGGGTGGGGTGTTAGTGGAAACGGAGTGTTACAAACTTCAAGAGGGTGATGGATAAACTTTTGTCAGATATGGCCATTGACTGGTGTAAAATATAAAGTCATAGAGCATGATCAGGGTAGATTCATCAGAATGATCCTAGGGATGAGAAACTATATTTATGTGGAGAAACTTGAGATCCCGGAACTACTTCTATTGGAACAGAGAAGGTTAAGAACAGATTTAATTGAAGTTGTTAAAATTATGAAGAGTCTTGATGGTGAATGGGTAAAGACAATGTCCTCTGGTTGGGGAGTCAGTGACGAGGGGTCATCGATTTCAAATTGTCATGAAGAGAGCGAGGAGAGGTTAGAAGAGATTTCTTTACACAGAGGGTTGTTAGAGCGTGGAATGCTTTGCCACAGTGAATAGTTGAATCAGAGACAATTGCTTCTTTTAAAGGAAAATTGGATAAATATTTTTAAGTAGGGAAGGATACTTGGCTATGGGGATAGAGTTGGGATTAGAAGATGTTTTGTATTGCTTTAGTAAAGAGCTGGCACAGACATGATGGTCTGAATGGCCTCCTTCTGTGCTGCGAATGTCTATGGTCCTGCAAAATGGGGTATGAAGTCTTTGACCTTTGGGATTGGTGTGATGGATGGATACGGCTGTTTCTCATCCTGCATAGTTCTATATTACTAAAGACAGTTAAGTACATCTAGTGATATGCTATGGGCAACCATCAATTCCGGAGCTTGCTGAATTGTCTCAGGGAGTTGGGATGGCATTTTCAGGAGTTTTTCCTGAAATTAGCCAGGTTTTTTTCCAGGTTTTTTTGCTCATCCTAGGAGTTAGAGTCACTAGCGATTTGGGGAAGATGATGCATGAGGTTGTCAAATGGATGTGTTGAGCATTGAAGGGCCTGATGGCCTTTTTTTGCTATCTTCTCATACGTTCATGACATTAGAGATGGGATGCATTCATTTTTAGTCTAATGAGTGCTGGATACATGAGTGTTCAGAGCAGTACTACCCTGAAATGGGGAGGAGCGAGACGAGACATTGCATGCAGGAATATTTTCTTAAAATTGGAACTTCGTTCAAGAAATGCAGAGATGCAAAATTTTAAAAATTAAGTAATTAAAAAAAATCTTGCAGTTAGTTAGAGGAAAGTATAGTGTGCACCTAGGTATGAAAGAAGCTGTTGTAGAGAGAAATGATTTATGACAGATAACACTAAGTACACACAGTATTAAACATTAACCAAAAGCAGAACAGTATTCTTATCATTATTGCTTACCACACGTGGAGGCACATCCATTTTGGTGATTTGTTCTTCTGTTTAGTTTATTGAAGCATTGGTTGATTGAGTTGCCTTAGCAATAAAGGAGAACATTGCTGGTGTAATGAAACATGTTATTTATCTTTTTGGATTCAATTGCAGTGCCATTCATTCTCCTTGATGACAGATTACTTATGGAATGTGGTAATAGACAATCTCTGCAGTATGCTCTTCATTTGCAAAGGGAACTCGATTTTATATAGTGCCTTTTAATGTAGACAAATGTCCCAAAGCAATTACAGAGATGTGATGTAAAAATGGATACTCAGGCAAAGAAGGAGGTCTTAATAGGGGTGACCAAAAGCATGGTCAAAGAGGTAGTTTTTAAGGAGAGCCTTAAAGGAGGAGAGCGTGGTAGAGAGGTTTGGGGGGAAATCCAGAGAGCAGTTGAAGACATGGCTGCCAACATTGGGGTGAGGGGAGGGATGGGCAAGAGGTTAGAGTGTGAAGAATGCAGAGTTCGGGGGAGGGTTGTAGGGCTGGTAGAAATTAGAGAGAGATGGTGGGGTGAGACTTTGAAAAGATTAAAACAGAAGAATGAAAATTTTTGGGGCGTTGAGGATCGGGAGCCAACATAGGTCAGCAAGGATACGGGTTTGAGTGAGTGGGTTTGGTGTAGGATAAGATACAGGCAGCAGAGTTTTGAATGAGCTGAAGTTTACAGAGGGTGGAGAATGGAATAGTTGAACTTGGAGGTGACAAAGGCATGGATGAGGATTTCACTGGAAGATGGAGGTAGGGGCAGAAGCAGGCGAGGTGAAGGAGATGGAAGTAGGTGGTCTTTGTGATGGAGAAGATATAGTGTCAGAAGCTCAGCTTTGGGTTGAATAGGTTGCCGAGGTTGCAGAGAGTTTGGTTTAGCTTGAGACAGTGGCTGGGCTGGGGTGGTGGTGGGGGGGATGGAATCAATGGCAAGGATATGGAGTATGTGGCGGAGGCTGCAGCCAATGGTTTCAATCATACCAATGTTTAGCTGGAGGAAATTGCATCTCATTCAAGACTGGATGTTGGACAGTCTGAGAACACAGAGGTGGTGGAGGGGCAAGACAGGTACTGAAGAGATAGAGTTGGGTGTTGTCAGTGTACATGTGGGAGCTGACCCCATACCTGCAGGAAAAGTGCAGAGTCAAAAAGGGAAACCATTGCTAGAGATGCTTTGGTTACGATCAGGTAGGTATGAGTGGAATGTAGGGAAAGCAGTCCCACCAAGCTGGAGAGTGAAAGAGAGGTGTTGGAGGAGGATGGTGTGCTTGACTGCGTCAAAGACTGCATGGAGGACAAGGAGGGGTAACGCACCACGGTCACAGAGAAAGGGGGTTTTAAGTGCTTTAAAAAAAAAATCTCTCAATTTGACTGCGACATCCTCAACTCGCAGCCTCAATTTCATTTTAACTAGTGCATTAGGTTACCAACAATCTATTTGTTGGACCCTATGTGGAATACCAGTTTGTTCAAACATATTTTGTTAATGTGAAAAATGTTTTTTTTTGGTGACTGTAGAAAATGATTGAATTGGCACATACATGGTCCACAATTTCATATATTGGTATCTGGTTGTTCTTTGGAATAGCAATCTGTGAATCTTCTGAAACAAATTGAGTGTTGTGACTGTTCCCCTAAAATAAATCTCTGATGGGCATGAAATTACAGACTGGAAATTTCCTCTGTAGCAACTGCCAGTATTCCTCCATGACTGTTTAATCAGAGGGACTTTAAGACAGACTGTTTAAATGTTCCCTTCCCTATCGCAGCAGCAGCTTAACTACCAGTGAAAGATAAAATGATTGTAAAACAGATCTCCCATGGTTTTTGCAATATTTTCTGTTTTTGGTTCAGATTTCCAGAATTTGCTGTTTTTCTTACCTCACTTCTTAAAAATGTTCAATTTTACTTTTAGGGGAAAACCAAAGAAGATACCTGGAAAACAGAGGAGCTGCTCAAGCATATTAAAGTAATTGCTTTTAATTACAAAATATAATGCAGTCTTGGACTAATCACAATTGCAGTATCATCATTGGTTGTTCAATGGCCAACTTCACAAGGCAGTGTCAATGTTGGGAGTAGATTTCTTTTCTTTTCAAAAACAAGAGATTGACTGGTATAATACATTATCAGATGTGAATTATAGATGTGAGTCCTGAGTTGTGCCCAGAGTTGGTTTTCGGAAGAATACATGTATTGATGCATTTTGGTAGTGATGTTCAGATATTCTTTGTGCTATTTAACAATTTTATAGCAGTTCTTTATATTCCGTTTCCTACTCTGTTGGTTGATTTTTTTGGCTTAGCTAAATACGCTGCTTCATTCATTCTATTTGCTAAGTTATCCAAATCATTAAATCAACACTATGTCGTACTAGTCTAAAATAATGAGCAGCCCACAGCTGGCAGCTGCCTATTTGTCCCTTCATCATCCACTATTTTATTCTAAATAAAGGTATATTTAATCCCCACGATTGTGAAAGCTAACCAGTGCCATGTTATGATTAGACTGTGTAGGTGAGGAATGGATAATGAAGAATGAACGTCGTCAAATAGGAGGCGAGGGATTTGGGGTTGCTGCTTGAAAAGAGGCAGCAGAGGGTGCTTATTGTGCCATTCGGATAGACATGGGCTTATTTCAAGGGGAATTCAAGCTTTTGATGGCAATAGGCCAGTAGAAAGTCAGAGGAGAAGTGGTGGGTTGGGGTAGAGATTGGGTGGGCAAAGTACCCCAATGGGGAGAAATGAAAGGTGGCATGCCCAAAAGGGAGGGGAGAAGATAGAAGGTATCTCAGAGGGGTCGAGAGAAAAGAAAAAGGGAGATAGAAGTAATGGGCTTGGGTCTGGAATGGCAGGCAAAATATGCATGCGAATGGACACAAAAAAGGAATTTATATAGGCATGACAGAGATTAGGCAAGACCTGTTGCAGTCATAAACAGAGGACGTGGAGAGATGATATGAAACAGTCCAAAGTTTAAATTTGAGGTCCTGTGGTGGGATGAAGTTGACTTGCAGATAATGTGGAGTCAGTTTGGTGCACACAGTTGTGGAGATGGAGTGAATCCAGCAGCCATTCGAGGGGCAGAGTATTAGCTGAGAGACCGGTGGAGGTTGTGCAGTGGGATTAGAGAGGTGAGGAGGAATGGAGAAATGTCTATGAGCCTGCAGAGGTTGATCCCAGGATTCATCAGTGGTCTCAGGTGTTAGCAATGTGCACCATCAGATACAGTGGGACAGCATAGGAGTGATGAGCAGTGGAAGAGAAGCCGAAGGACCAAGAGCAGAGAAGACCAGAGAGCTAGGGAAGGGTGAAGGGTAAATATAGAAACATAGAAAATAGGAGCAAGAGTTGGCCATTCGAGCCTGCTCCGCCATTCAAAATGATCATGGCTGATCGTCTAACTCAGTACCCTGTTCCCGCTTTTTCCCCATACCCCTTGATCCCTTCAGCATTAAGAAATATATCTATCTCCTTCTTGAATACATCTAATGACTTGGCCTCCACTGCCTTCTGCAGTAGAGAATTCCACAGGTTCACCACCCTCTGAGTGAAGAAATTTCTCCTCATCTTGGTTCGAAATGGCATACCCCGTATCCTGAGACTGTGACCCCTGGTTCTGGACTCCCCAGCCATCGGGAACATCCTCCCTGCATCTAGTCTGTCCAGTCCTGTTAGAATTTTATATGTTTTGATGAGATCACCTCTCATTCTTCTAAACTCTAGTGAATATAGGCCTAGTCGACCGAATCTCTCCTCATACGTCAGTCCTGCCATCCCAGGAATCAGTCCGGTAAACCTTCGTTGCACTCCCTCCATGGCAAGGACATCCTTCCTCAGATAAAGAGACCAAAACTGCACACAATGCTCCAGATGTGGTCTCACCAAGGCCCTGTACAACTTCAGTAAGACATCCCTGTTCCAGTACTCAAATCCTCTTGCAATGAACGCCAACATACCATTCGCCTTCCTAACTGCTTGCTGCACCTGAATGCTCGCTTTCAGCGACTGGTGTACAAGGACACCCAGGTCTCGTTGCACCTCCCCTTTTCCCAATCTATCACCATTCAGATAATAATGTCTTTCTGTTTTTACAACCAAAGTGGATAACCTCACATTTATCCACGTTATACTGTATCTGCCATGTTCTTGCCCACTCACCCAATTTGTCTAAATCACGTTGGAGCCTCTTTGCATCCTCCTCACAGCTCACATTCCACTCCAGCTTTGGGTCGTCTGCAAACTTGGAAATGTTACATTCCGTTCCCTCATCCAAATCATTGATATATATTGTGAATAGCTGGGGCCCAAGCACTGATCCCTGCGGTACCCCACTAGTCACTGCCTGCCACCCGGAAAAAGACCCGTTTACTCCTACTCTCTGTTTCCTGTCTGTCAACCAATTCTCAATCCATGCCAGTATATTCCCCCCAATCCCAAGTGCATTAATTTTGCACACTTTTGAAGGGGTATGGTAGCATAGTGGTTATGTTACTGGACTAGTAATCCAGAGGGCGGACTAAAATCCGGAGTCATGAGTTCAAATCCTGCCACGGCAGCTGGCGAATTTAAATTCAATTAATTAAATAAAAATCTGGAATTAAAATACTAGTATCAGTAATGGTGGCCATGAAACTACCGGATTGTTGTAATATCGATACCTATCTGGTTCACTAATGTCCTTTAGGGAAGGAAACCTGCCGTCCTTACCCGGTCAAGCCGATATGTGACTCCAGAACCACAGCAATGTGGTTGATTCTTAATTGCCCTCTGAAATGGCCTAGCAAGCCACTCAGTTGTAAAATCTCGCTACGAAAAGTCATAATAAGAATAAATCCGGACGGACAACCCGGCACCGGACACGATAACGGCAAACCAAGCCCAGTCGACCCCGCAAACCCTCCTCACTAACATCTGGGGACTTGTGCCAAAATTGGGAGAGCTGTCCCACAGATGAGTCAAGCAATAGCTTGACATAGCCATACTCACAGAATTATACCTTTCAGCCAACGTCCCAGACTCTTCCATCACTATCCCTGCCATCCCTGGGTATGTCCTGTCCCACCGGCAGGACAGACCCACCAGAGGTGGCGGTACAGTCATATACAGTCAGGAATGAGTGGCCCTGGGAGCCTTCAACATTGACTCTGGACCCCATGAAATCTCATGGCATCAGGTCAAACATGGGCAACGAAACCTCCTGCTGATTACCACCTACCGTCCTCCCTCAGCTGATGAATCAGTCCTCCTCCATGTTGAACACCACTTGGAGGAAGCACTGAGGGTAGCAAGGGCACAAAATGTACTCTGGGCGGGGGACTTCAATGTCTGTGGCTCGGTAGCACCACTGCTGGCCGAGTCCTGAAGGACATAGCTGCCAGACTGGGCCGCGCTGCGACAGGTGGTGAGCGAACCAACACGAGGGAAAAACGTACTTGACCTCGTCCTCACCAATCTACCTGTCGCAAATGCATCTGTCCATGACAGTATTGGTATGAGTGACCACCGCACAGTTCTCGTGGAGACGAAGTCCCGTCTTCGCACTGAGGACACCATCCAACATGTTGTGTGGCACTACCACCGTGCTAAATGGGATAGATTCAGAACAGATCTAGCAGCTCAAAACTGGGCATCCATGAGGCACTGTGGGCCATCAGCAGCAGAATTGTATTCCAGCACAATCTGTAACCTCATGGCCCGGCATATTCCTCACTCTACCATTACCAACAAGCCAGGGGATCAACTCTGGTTCAATGAGGAGTGTAGAAGAGCATGCCAGGAGCAGCACCAGGCGTACCTAAAAATGAGGTGCCAACCTGGTGAAGCTGCAACTCAGGACCACATGCATGCTAAACAGCGGAAGCAACATGCTATAGACAGAGCTAAGCGATTCCACAACCAATGGATCAGATCAAACCTCTGCAGTCCTGCCACATCCAGTCGTGAATGGTGGTGGACAATTAAACAACTAATGGGAGGAGGAGGTTCTGCAAACATCCCCATCCTCGATGATGGCGGAGTCCAGCACGTGAGTGCAAAAGACAAGGCTGAAGCGTTTGCAACCATCTTCAGCCAGAAGTGCTGAGTGGATGATCCATCTCGGCCTCCTCCCGATATCCCCACCATCACAGAAGCCAGTCTTCAGCCAATTCGATTCACTCCACGTGATATCAAGAAACGGCTGAGTGCACTGGATACAGCAAAGGCTATGGGCCCCGACAACATCCCAGCTGTAGTGCTGAAGACTTGTGCTCCAGAACTAGCGGCGCCTCTAGCCAAACTGTTCCAGTACAGCTACACCCGACAATGTGGAAAATTGCCCAGGTATGTCCTGTCCACAAAAAGCAGGACAAATCCAATCCGGCCAATTAGTGCCCCATCAGTCTACTCTCGATCATCAGCAAAGTGATGGAAGGTGTCGTCGACAGTGCTATCAAGCGGCACTTACTCACCAATAACCTCCTCACCGATGCTCAGTTTGGGTTCCGCCAGGACCACTCGGCTCCAGACCTCATTACAGCCTTGGTCGAAACATGGACAAAAGAGCTGAATTCCAGAGGTGAGGTGAGAGTGACTGCCCTTGACATCAAGGCAGCCTTTGACCGAGTGTGGCACCAAGGAGCCCTTGTAAAATTGAAATCAATGGGAATCAGGGGGAAAACTCTCCAGTGGCTGGAGTCATACCTAGCACAAAGGAAGATGTGATGTGGAGATGCCGGTGATGGACTGGGGTTGACAATTGTAAACAATTTTACAACACCAAGTTATAGTCCAGCAATTTTATTTTAACTTCACAAGCTTTCGGAGGCTTCCTCCTTCCTCAGGTAAATGTTCAGGAGCTCCTCGAAGCCTACGCATTTATACATATAGAACAATACATGGTGTTTACAGAATGCCCCTGCAACTGCCCGTTGCCAAGGCAATCACCGTGTTCAGACAGAGAGGTGTCACCTGCAGAACCCCCGAATACACATTCAACAAAAAAACAAACAGGAAAAAAAAACAGAGAGAGGCAGAAACATCCGGAAGTCAGAGAAAGCCAGCAAATGACCCATTATATTAAAAACAGATAACATTTGTTCGCTGGTGGGGTAACGTGTAGCGTGACATGAACCCAAGATCCCGGTTGAGGCCGTCCTCATGGGTGCGGAACTTGGCTATCAATTTCTGCTCGACGATTTTGCGTTGTCGTGTGTCTCGAAGGCCGCCTTGGAGTACGCTTACCCGAAGGTCGGTGGATGAATGTCCATGACTGCTAAAGTGTTCCCCGACTGGTTAGTCGGGGAACACTTCAGCAGTCATGGACATTCATCCACCGACCTTCGGGTAAGCGTACTCCAAGGCGGCCTTCGAGACACACGACAACACAAAATCGTCGAGCAGAAATTGATAGCCAAGTTCCGCACCCATGAGGACGGCCTCAACCGGGATCTTGAGTTCATGTCACGCTACACGTTACCCCACCAGCGAACAAATGTTATCTGTTTTTAATATAATGGTTCATTTGCTGGCTTTCTCTGCCTTCCGGATGTTTCTGCCTCTCTCTGTTTTTTTTCCTGTTTGTTTTTTTGTTGAATGTGTATTCGGGGGTTCTGCAGGTGACACCTCTCTGTCTGAACACGGTGATTGCCTTGGCAACGGGCAGTTGCAGGGGCATTCTGTAAACACCATGTATTGTTCTATATGTATAAATGCGTAGGCTTCGAGGAGCTCCTGAACATTTACCTGAGGAAGGAGGAAGCCTCCGAAAGCTTGTGAAGTTAAAATAAAATTGCTGGACTATAACTTGGTGTTGTAAAATTGTTTACAAAGGAAGATGCTAGTGGTTGTTGGAGGCCAATCATCTCAGCCCCAGGACATTGCTGCAGGAGTTCCTCAGGGCAGTGTCCTAGGCCCAACCATCTTCAGCTGCTTCATGAATGACCTTCCCTCCATCATAAGGTCAGAAATGGGGATGTTCGCTGATGATTGCACAGTGTTCAGTTCCATTCGCACCCCCTCAATTAATGAAGCAGTCCGAGCCTGCATGCAGCAAGACCTGGATAACGTCCAGGCTTGGGCTCAGAAGTGGCAAGTAACATTCGCGCCAGATAAGTGCCAGGCAATGACCATCTCCAACAAGAGAGAGTCTAACCACCTCCCCTTGACATTCAACGGCATTACCATCGCCGAATCCCCCACTATCAACATCCTGGGGGTCACCATTGACCAGAAATTTAACTGGACCAGCCATATAAATACTGTGGCTACGAGAGCAGGTCAGAGGCTGGGTATTCTGCGGCGAGTGACTCACCTCCTGACTCCCCGAAGCCTTTCCACCAAGGCACAAGTCAGGAGTGTGATGGAATACTCTCCACTTGCTTGGATGAGTGCAGCTTCAACAACACTCAAGAAGCTCGACACCATCCAAGATAAAGCAGCCCGCTTGATTGGCATCCCATCCACCACCCTAAACATTCACTTCCTTCACCACTGGCGCACAGTGGCTGCATTGTGTATCATCCACAGGATGCACTACAGCAACTCGCCAAGGCTTCTTCGACAGCACCTCCCAAACCCACGACCACTACCACCTAGAAGGACAAGAGCAGCAGGCACATTGGAGCAACACCACCTGCACGTTCCCCTCCAAGTCACACACCATCCCGACTTGGAAATATATCGTCATTCCTTCATCGGCGCTGGGTCAAAATCCTGGAACTCCCTACCTAACAGCACTGTGGGAGAACCTTCACCACACGGACTGCAGCGGTTCAAGAAGGCGGCTCACCACCACCTTCTCGAGGGCAATTAGGGATGGGCAATAAATGCCGCCCTCGCCAGCGACGCCCACATCCCATGAACAAGTTTTTAAAAAAAACTAACCTCTTGTGTGGGACCTTATCAAAAGCCTTCTGAAAACCCAAGTATACCACATCCACTGGTTCTCCCCTATCTATTCTACTAGTTACCTCCTCAAAAAACTCCAGTAGATTTGTTAAGCATGATTTCCCTTTCATAAATCCATGCTGACTTTTTCTATTCCCTTTAATGCCTTCCAAGTGTTCTGTTATCACATCCTTTATAATAGACTCTCGCATTTTCCCCACTACTGATGTCAGGCTAACTGGTCTGTCGTTCCCTGTTTTTTCTCTCCCTCCTTTTTTAAATAGTGGGGTTACATTTGCCACCCACCAATCTGTTGGAACTGTTCCAGAGTCTATAGAATTTTGGAAGATGACCACCAATGCATCCACTATTTCCAGGCCACTTCCTTTAGTACTCTGGGATGTATATTATCAGGCCCTGGCGATTTGTCATGGGATTTGTCATGGGACCAGTGCAGATGAGGAAGTTGTGGGGCAGCGAGGAGCACACGATTGGGACTACAGCAGTAGTTTGAGGAGCTGGTCAAATCCAGTCCAAAAGAAGGGTGATGAAGGAGTTGTGAAAGATGAACAGAGTAGAGCAGAGTCACTGGAGAGCGTAAGCCAGTGATAGCAGCAAATCCGAGATCATTCAATAGCATGGGATCAGCATCCAGAGCAGAATGGGAACTGTCAGGAATAGATCAGAGTTAGCGCAACATACAGTGAAAAGTCCCAGCAGGGAAATAAAAACAGAGCTCGCAGAAACACGCCAGGTCGTGGAATAGAAGAGATCCAACAGAGAATACAGTGTCAATGGAAAATGGCAGCGAAAGTGGAGGTCACATTCAGCGCATCAATGACTTGGCTGAAGGGACCGAATGTATGGTTGCTAAATTTGCTGATGACACAAAGGTAGGTAGTAAAGTAAGTTGTGAAGAGGACATAAGGAGTCTGCAAAGGGATATAGATAGGTTAAGTGAGTGGGCAAAAATTTGGCAGATGGAGTTTAACTTGGGAAAATGTGAACTTGTCCACTTGGCAGGAGGAATAGAAAAGCAGTATATATTTAAATGGAGAGAGATTGTAAAACTCTGAGGTACAGAGGGATCTGAGTGTCCTGGTGCGTGAATCATAAAAAGTTAGTATGTAGGTACAGCAAGTGATTAGGAAGGCAAATGGAATGTTGTCATTTATTGCAAGGGGAATAGAACATAAAAATAGAGATGTTTTGCTACAGTTGTACAGGGCATTGGTGAGACCACATCTAGAATACTGTGTGCAGTTTTGGTCTCCTTATTTAAGAAAGGACATAATTGCTTTAAAGACGGTTCAGAGAAGGTTAACTCGACTGATTCCTGGGATGAGGGGGTTATCTTAAGAGGAAAGATTGGACAAGTTGGGCCTATATACATTGGAGTTTCGAAGAATGAGAGGTGATCTTATTGAAACATATAAGATCCAGAGGGGACTAGAAAAGGTCGATGCTGAGAGGATGTTTCCCCTTGTGGGAGAGACTAGAACTAGGGGACACAGTTTAAAAATAAGGGGCCTTCCATTTAAGACTGAGAGGAGGAGAATTTTTACTCTGAGGGTCGTGAGTCTGTGGAACTCCCTTCCCTAGAGAGCGGTGGAGGCAGGGTCATTGAGTATTTTTAAGGCTGAATTAGATAGATTCCTGATTAACAAGGGAGTCAAAGGTTATAGTAGGTAGACGGGAAAGTAGGGTTGAGGTCACAGTCAGATCAGCCATGATCTTATCAAATGGCAGAGCAGGCTCAAGGGGCCAAATGGCCTACTCCTGCTCTTAATTCGTATGTTCGTATGTAAGAAATGAGATGCAGCTCAGGAGAAAGCAGATTTCTGCCCAGGACCCAACAGAGCATCAGGGTAAACTTGATATGCTGACAGTCTGGAAACCGAGCAGGTAACAGTGGCAGGTGGGGCATGGAAGACTGTAGGCTGGAACAGGATTACCTTAAATTTCAAGAGATCAAATGGCAGAGCAGGGTCACGGCAGCTGATGCATATTGTGTAGTCCAGCAGAGCAGTGAACTGATGGCAGAACATTCCAGGAAATCAAATGTGAGCAGAATCCTAGCCATTGAAAAGAGCATGGGTAAAAACACAGAACAACAGGGTCGAGATGGGCAATGTATTTTGTACAGGTAGCTTGAAATTGTAGATTGAGCTGAAATACACCTGCTTATTAGGAGAGGGGGAGTCTTAGGCATTGTGGGAGGAGGAGACGTGGGTCGGGGAAGGAGAAATGGTGATGGATGACCATGGTTGGAGTTCCAAAGGAGAGGAACACAGTAGGGGGCTGCCAAGTTGGGAGCCAAATTGATAGATAAAAATGCTTCATTTTGTCATTGAAGTGTTCAAAGTTTTGAAATGGTTTGAGAAGGTAAATAGTACAAGATTAATTCCATTGGTCAATGAATCGGTAGAAAGGACCCTGCTGGGACATATGTGCTGTGTGTGGAAGTCGGTCAGAACAGGATCATGCTTGGCAATGATACCCTCTTCACCCTGATAGCCTGCCATGAACAAGAAAAAGCCCAGTCATTTCCCCTTGACCTTCAATGACCCTACTGCACCATCCATATCAACACAATGACTACAAGAGCAGGGTGGAGACTGGGTTTTCTGTACCGAGTGGCTCAGCTCCTGACCCTTTGAAGCCTCTCTACCATCCACATGGCACAAGTCAGGCAAGTAATGGAATACTTACCATTTGGCTGGATGGATGCAGCTGCAACAACATTCAAAGCTCAACACCATTCAGGATGGAGCAGTTTGCTTGATTGGTGCCCTCCCACTGGACTCTATAACCTCTCCTTCTACCACTGGTATACTGTGGCTGCAGTAAGTACAATCTATAGGATGTACTGCAGCAATTCAACAGCACCTCCCTCCTCTTTGACTTCAATAAAAGACAAGAGCAGCAATGTTGTGGAGACACCATCATCTCCAAGTTATGTACTATCCTGACTTGGACAAAGAGCACTGTTTTTCGTCATCGCTGGGTCAAAATCCTGAAATTTCCTTATTAACGCCATCAACTTAAGGACTACAGTGGTTCAAGGAAAAGGCCCACCATCACCTTCTCAGGGCAACTAAGGATGGGCAACAAATGTGGCCTTGCTCGTGTCACTCATATCCTGAGAATAAATAATAAAAAAAAATGAAGAACAGTGTCCTCTCAGGTTGACGTAAAAGATCCCATGGCACTATTCAAAGAAGATCAAGGGAGGTTTTTTTTATTCATTCATGGGATGTGGGCATCACTGGCGAGGCCGGTATTTATTGCCCATCCCTAATTGCCCTTGAGAAGGTGGTGGTGAGCCGCGTTCTTGAACCGCTGCAGTCCGTGTGGTGCAGGTTCTCCCACAGTGCTGTTAGGAAGGGAGTTCCTTCGTCGTTGCTGGGTCAAAATCCTGGATTGGTGATATATTTCCAAGTCGGGATGGTGTGTGACTTGGAGGGGAACGTGCAGGTGGTGTTGTTCCCATAGACCTGCTGCTCTTGTCCTTCTAGGTGGTAGAGGTCGCGGGTTTGGGAGGTGCGGTGGAAGAAGCCTTGGCGAGTTGCTGCAGTGCATCCTGTGGATGGTACACACGGCAGCCACAGTACGCCGGTGGTGAAGGGAGTGTATGATTTGGGTGGTGGATGGGGTGCCAATCAAATGGGCTGCTTTGTCCTGGATGGTGTCGAGCTTCTTGAGTGTTGTTGAAGCTGCACTCATCCAGGCAAGTGGAGAGTATTCTATCACACTCCTGACTTGTGCCTTCTCGATGGTGGAAAGGCTTCGGGGAGTCAGGAGGTGAGTCACTTGCCGCAGAATACCCAGCCTCTGACCTGCCCTTGTAGCCACAGTATTTATATGGCTGGTCCAGTTAAGTTTCTGGTCAATGATGACCCCCAGGATGTTGATGGTGGGGGATTCGGCGATGGTAATGCTGTTGAATGTCAAGGGGAGGTAGTTAGACTCTCTTGTTGGAGATGGTCATTGCCTGGCACTTGTCTGGCGCGAATGTTACTGCCCAAGCCTGGATGTTGTCCAGGTCTTGCTGCATGTGGGCTTGGACTGCTTCATTATTTGAGGGGTTGCGAATGGAACTGAACACTGTGCAATCATCAGCGAACATCCCCATTTCTGACCTTATGATGGAGGGAAGGTCATTGATGAAGCAGCTGAAGATGGTTGGGCCTAGGACACTGCCCTGAGGAACTCCTGCAGCAATGCCCTGGGGCTGAGATGATTGGCCTCCAACAACCACTGCCATCTTCCTTTGTGCTAGGTATGACTCCAGCCACTGGAGTTCTCCCGTGTCCTAGCCGACATTTATCTCATTGCCGATTGTAGGAACTTGCTGTGCGCAAATTGGTTGCCGTGTTTCCCTGCATAACAACGATGATGATACTTCAAAAGTACTCCATTTCCCTTCTGTTTGCGCATTTGAAGAAATTAAGTCATGTTACATTGTAAATGTGTAACTGGGGAAAGACGAACTTCTAGTTCAGCTCAAACATTTAGTTATGGTCTATTGCTTGCAAACTTAAATTTGTGATACATCTTTGTCATTTAAGCAAAAAATACCTCAAAACAGAGAATTATGTAACTGGAACTTAGAGAAAAATGGGAACCTGAGATTATAGTTGTAATTTTAATCAAGGAAGTTCACATTATATTAAAATGTGGGGAATTGTGGGTTTCTATGGACAGGTGAGCCAGATGGGCAAAATGAGCTCTCTTGGCCATACTTTGTGCAAAACTAAGACTGGGCAGTTTAAGGTACTATATGAAACCTGAAAATACATTACAGCTTCAAAATCATTGTTTTATACATATTGTTTCCATTTTATGTTTAGAGTGGGGATTTTATTCTACTTTGTCATTTTTTGTGCTGGCAGGGATTCTCTGTGCACTTCATGTCCTTGAGGTATGATGACAGAAGAGGAATAACTACTGTAACGTTACTGGAGGTGCAATGAGACATAACCTGCACTTAATTTCTCAGGAAATTCTGCGTCCAGCACATTCTACTCCTGATCGTTTGAAGTTGTTTAATTTGAATTATCTGTTAATTCGTATTTCTTTTCAGCACAAAATGCTGTATGTTTTTACATACACCTTTTTTGCTTTCTCTTTTTTCAGGCCGCCCAAGGAGATCATCCAGATGACGATGATAAAAAGAGCAGAGAAAAGAGAAGGCATAAGGAAGAGGAGTCTACCGGTATATCTGACTCTAGGGAGCGCCGAAATAAGGAAAGGGAGCGAGATAAGGAAAGGGAGAGGGACCGAGATAAGGACAGAGTGAGGAACAAAGGAAAGGACAGGGCTGGAGACCAATATAAAGAACGAGAACGAGATAAAGAACAAAAAAAAGAGAAGGACGAGGATAGGGATAGAGATAGGGAAAAGAAACGAGAAAAGGAAAGCGAAAGACATAAAGACAGGGATAGAAATAAAGAGAAGGATCGAGAAGGGGACAAAGACCAAGAACGCAGAGTTCGTGACCGGGACAAAGAAAGAGGCACTAATAGAGAGAGATCCACAAAGCGGGGACATGAATCTGAGCGACACCGAGACCAAGATAAAGAAAGAGAAAGGAAAAAAGAAAGAGGCAAACACCAGGAGAAAGGGAGAGAAGATGGTGACCAGCGATCTAAACACCGGCAGAAGAAAGGTGAAGGTAGATTTGTATTTAATTTTGAAAGTTAATATTCTTCAATATTATGATACTATATTTTTCATTACAAAAGTATTGTATTTGACTTTTAAGGCGAGCCTTCCTTACAGCTATTCTTGGATTTGGCATCAACTTGCATTTTGATTAATTTTATACTTTAAACTTGCAGATGGTTCACCTGATTCTCTATTTCCCACTTTGTTATGTCATGTTAAGTTCCTTTTTTGCATTGCCAGTTCACAAGATAATTATGGTTGAGGGAGTCGATTTGGCTATTCTCAGCTCGACCATCCTGAATGTTCCTCAAGTCGCACCATTGCAGCATCCAATTTGTTCTTCAATGGTTACAGGGTTTTAACTTCCACTACTCTACCTGGGAGTCCATTCCATGTGCTGATCACTCTGTTTGAAGGATAACTTCCTGTATATCAGTCCTAAATTTGGCGTTTACTAGTTTAAACCTGTGACTCCCTTCTTCTACTGTAACAATTTAACTTCAAGTAATTTCCCATATTTACCTGTTTCATACTACTTACAATCTTGTATACCTCTATAAGATCATCTCTCAGGTATACCCTTTCAAGGATGAAGTGCCCAAGTTTCTTGTCTTTCCTCAAGATCGAGATCTCTAAGATTGGGGATCAGCCTCGCTACTCTTCTCTATACTGCCTTCAGTGCTTGAATGTCTCCCTTGTGTTTTGGTGACCACAACTGGACATAGTCCTCAAAATGTGGCCTGACCAATGCACTGTACAGTTTGATCATGACTCCCTCTGTTTTGCATTCTATTGTCTGGGCTATATAGTTCAACATTCTATTGACTTTGTTGATTGATGTTCTGCACTGGTTGGACATTTAAGCTTATCTATTTTAAAATTATTCATAAAATACATGTGTTGCCCATTTTTTTTCCGATGCGTGGTACTTTATGTTTCTCTATATTAAACTTCATCTGCCAGGGTTCTGCCAAATTACGTATTTTGTCCAGTTTATTCTATGATTCTGAGCGTCTTTCTTCGATTGCACTGGCTCTCCTAGTTTGGTGTCATTTTTGCGTTCTTTTGTTTTACATGGATTGAAGTAAAACTCATTTGTCTGTAGTTGCTGTAGTCTGATTTGTCCAATTTGCATTGGGTTTCTGAGTCCAAGTCACTGATGTAAATTTAAAATAGGAGTGATCCCAACAGCGATCCCTGAGGTACCCAACTTAATACTCCCCTCACCCCACCCTGACACAACGCCTCTGATTATCTCCTGTTTTCCACCTTTCAACCAATTTCTTACCTGTTCCCAAGATTTACCTTGAATACCCACAGCTTTGAATTTAACTAATAACTTTGCAAAATGCCTTCTGGAAGTCTAGGTACGACATGTCATAAGGCTTGCCATAGTCTATCTTGGATGTTATTTCCTCAAAGACATCAAGGACGTTGGTCAGACAGGAGCTTCCCTTTCTGAATCTATGTTGACTGCTGTTTATCAAATAATTGCACAGAATATTTTCAAGTTTATTCCTGATAGTTGATTTTATTATAGCTGTCAGCCTTGGTTTAGTGGTAGATCTCTCGCCTCTAATTCCAAGGGGTGTATGTTCAATCCAACTCCAGAGACGTGATCACATAATCTGTGCTAACACTGAAATGCAATACTGAGTGAGTGCTGCATTGTCGAAGGTGCCATATTTTGGATGAGCTGTTAAACAGGTGGACATGAGAGATCACATGGTACCATCCGAAGAAGAGCAGTGGAGTTCTCCTGGAGTTCTCCTGGTGTCCTGGCCATCATTTATCTCTCAATCAATGTCACCAAAATGATTATCTGGTCATTTATCTTATTGTTGTTTGTGGGACCTTGCTGTGCACAAATTGTCTGCCACATTTCTCTACATTACAACATGAACTGCATGTTAAAAGCACTTGATTGATTGAGAAGTGCTTTGGGACATCCCGAAGTTGTGAAAGGCACTATGTAAAAGCAAGTTCTTTCATTTTTTGTTCTTTTGTTTTACATGGATTGAAGTAAAACTCATTTGTCTGTCGTTGCTGTAGTCTGATTTCCCACCCTTTTTGAATATGGGCAATACGTTGACCTGTTTCCAATCTACTGGTACCTCCGCAGTGTCCAGTGACTCCGTCATAATGATTGTTGGTGACTCACAAACCTTCTCCGTAGTTGTCTTTAGCAGTGAGTTACCATCTAACCCTGGAGATTGATTCTTTTTGAGCCCGTATATCCTGTCTAGGACTTCACCTCATTCATATTGAAGTCATTAATTTTGCTTGAGATAAATCTGGGGAGGGCATGTTGTGAACACTGAAGAGGAAGTAGTCATTCAGAATGTTTTACTATCCATGCTTGTCCTCTGTTTCGAGCCTGTTTGCATCTTTTATGATTTTCACCTCTTTGAATGCCCTCTTCCGACTGAAAGAATTTCTTAATGCTATTCATTGTGTTGGCAACTTTGCTTTTTTATAGGTCTAATTCTCTCCCTATGATCACCTGACTCCACATGCTCTGACCTTAGTCATGAGTCTACTATGTGGTACCTTATCAAAGGCCTTTTAAAATCCAAATATATTACATCTACTGCATTAACCTTGTCCACCCTTTCTGTTACTTCTTCAAAGGATTCACTAAGGTTGGTCAAGGATGACCTTCCCTTTTGAAATCTGTGCTGACTGCTGTTTATGTTTTTTGACGTTTTTCTACTTCATCTTTGAGTAAAGATTCCATTACCTTTCCTACCACCGATGTAAAACTTGTTCTAAGCTTGCACTTGTTCTATCTAGCGTAGTGCCTGCTGGATCAAGGGAATCTTTCAGGGACCAGTGGGCATTGCATGTTATTGATTACTTTATTACACCTAAGTCTACAGTTGTAATTCAAGTTGTTCTTCATTCATGCCTATGCTAGTTCTGACTGACTACCCTTCCTTTACTATTGTGGTGTTCTCCTTATAAATTGGGCACCTGTTAATTGTCTTGCTGGGTTTTGGACAAAGTCCAGTTCCACTATTGATCAGCCAGTTTAAAACAGCCACTTAATAGAATAGGTTGTGGGATGGATGAAAAATTAATACTTCCATCGATTAACGAACCTGCTCAAGTATTACAAAATCTTGACAGTAGTTGTCATTGCTTTGCTCATTAAAGGAGATTGTAAAGCACAAATTTCTTCTAATTTGGCACTAACTGGCTCTACTCTTACTCGGATAGGCTATAGATTATATGGAATGAACAATTGCGGCACTAATAAAGTATTGATATTCTGATTTTGGGCTTCAGGCAGATAAAGAGAAATATAATCTCCATCTAACCTTGCTTTACTTGACCTGGAATTAGTTAACACTGACATTGTGGGGGTTAAATTGGTTAACCCCCAAAAGTGGGTGCGGGGATCGCGGTGCGCGATTAACCCTTGTCCGGTCGTTGAGATACAGGCAACACGTAACATTTGTGCTGCCTGGTGATTTCTGTGGTAGCTGCGTGCAGCCAGATCTACCTGCGCTGTTGAGTGGCAGCTCACCAAGTGGGGGCTCAGATATCGCGAGTGACGAGTGCCACTTAAAGGCAGCCTGCACCTCTTAAAGTTTTTACAGAGCTGCAAGAAAGCAGACAAGATCCCGAAAGGACTCCAGATCACGAACCCACTCAGGTCCACATACAACTCGGATTACGCTGAGAGACTCTGCCGCCGTACATCTCGCACACTCCGCAACCATCTCGTACACCAACTCTACAGCAGACGCCACAACCTCGAAACCAAGATAGAGTCCATACTCTCAACCTGTACTCAGGACACAGCAGACCAGCTACGATATACCGCCAAACAGACGAGGCAACGGAACTACGCTGCCTACATGAAAACCAAGAGCAGGAAGCTTGAGAAACTCGGCATCACCACCAGCATCGACCAAGCTTCCCCGGGTACCACGGTTGCAACCACAGGGAAGTCTATCGTCAATTTGTCCGACCACACCCTTCAACCAGACGAAATCGAAGTTCTCAGCCGAGGGCTCAATTTCTGCCCCACTACCAAAATGGACCCCACTAGTCTCGCGGCAGACACAGAGGAATTCATCAGGAGAATGAGGCTCCGGGAATTCTACCACAAACCACAAAATTTCAGCAGCGAACCCAATGAGACAATCGACGATCCGGAACAGCAGACGGAGGGATCCGCGGTACAGCAACCGAAGAGGAAAGAGTCAAACTGGATTCCTCCAGAGGGTCGCTGCCCTCAGCTGGACATGTATGCTCAAGCTGTCAGGAAATGCGTCAATGCCAGATTCATCAGCCGCACTCAGAAGACAGTCCAGAATGTCACCCGAGCACAACGCAATGCCATCAATGCTCTCAAGACCAACCGCAACATCGTCATCAAACCAGCGGACAAAGGAGGAGCCATAGTCATACAGAACAGAACGGACTATTGCAAAGAAGCATACCGACAACTGGACAACCAGGAACACTACAGACGGTTACCCGCAGACCCGACCAAAGAACACACCCACCAGCTCAACAAACTGATCAAGACCTTCGATCCAGACCTTCAAAGGATCCTACGCACTCTCATCCCACGTACTCCCCGCGTGGGAGACTTCTACTGCCTTCCAAAGATACACAAAGCCAACACACCCGGACGTCCTATCGTATCAGGCAACGGAACCCTGTGTGAGAACCTCTCTGGATACATCGAGGGCATCCTGAAACCCATCGTACAGGGAACCCCCAGCTTCTGTCGTGACACTACAGACTTCCTACAAAAACTCAGTACCCACGGACCAGTTGAACCAGGAACACTTCTCACCATGATGGACGTCTCGGCACTCTACACCAGTATCCCCCACGATGACGGCATCGCTGCGACAGCATCAATACTCAACACCAACAACAGCCAATCTCCGGACGCCATCCTACAACTCATCCGCTTCATCCTGGATCACAATGTCTTCACCTTCAATAACCAGTTCTTTACCCAAACACATGGAACAGCCATGGGGACCAAATTCGCACCCCAATACGCCAACATTTTCATGCACAAGTTCGAGCGGGACTTCTTCACTGCACAAGACCTCCAACCAACACTATACACCAGATACATCGACGACATTTTCTTTCTATGGACCCACGGCGAAGAATCACTGAAGAGACTACACGATAACATCAACAAGTTCCATCCCACCATCAAGCTCAGCATGGACTACTCCTCAGAATCAGTTTCTTTCTTGGACACACGAATCTCCATCAAAGACGGGCACCTCAGCACCTCACTCTACCGCAAGCCCACGGACAACCTCACGATGCTCCACTTTTCCAGCTTCCACCCTAACCACGTCAAAGAGGCCATTTCCTATGGACAGGCCCTGCGAATACACAGGGTCTGCTCAGACGAGGAGGAACGCGATGGACACCTACAGACGCTGAAAGACGCCCTAGTAAGAACGGGATATGACGCTCGACTCATCAATCGACAGTTCCGATGGGCCACAGCAAAAAATCGCATAGACCTCCTCAGGAGACTAACACGGGACGCAACCAACAGAGTACCCTTTGTCGTCCAGTACTTCCCCGGAGCGGAGAAACTACGCCATGTTCTCCGCAGCCTTCAACATGTCATCAATGACGACGAACACCTCGCTATGGCCATCCCCACACCTCCACTACTCGCCTTTAAACAGCCACCCAACCTCAAACAGACCATCGTTCGCAGCAAATTACCTAGCTTTCAAGAGAACAGCGTCCACGACACCACACAACCCTGCCGCGGTAACCTCTGCAAGACATGCCAGATCATCGACACAGATACCACCATCACACGAGAGGACACCACCCACCAGGTGCATGGTTCATACTCCTGTGACTCGGCCAACGTTGTCTACCTCATACGTTGCAGGAAAGGATGCCCCAGAGCATGGTACATTGGCGAGACCATGCAGACACTGCGACAACGGATGAACGGACACCGCGCAACAATCGCCAAACAGGAGGGTTCCCTCCCAGTCGGGGAACACTTCAGCAGTCAAGGACATTCAGCCACCGACCTTCGGGTAAGCGTACTCCAAGGCGGCCTTCGAGACACACGACAACGCAAAATCGTCGAGCAGAAATTGATAGCCAAGTTCCGCACCCATGAGGACGGCCTCAACCGAGATCTTGGGTTCATGTCACGCTACACGTTACCCCACCAGCGAACAAATGTTATCTGTTTTTAATATAACGGGTCAGTTGCTGTCTTTTCTATGTTTCTACCTCTCTATCTCTGTTTTTTTTGTTTCTTGTTTTTTTTTGGTGATTTGTATATTCTGAGACCTGGCAGGTAACACCTGTCTGTCTGTACACTGATTGCCTTGGCAACAGGCAGTTGAAAAAACTGTCTGTTATCACCAAGCATTGTTCTGTGAATTATAAATGCGACTTCATTTCGAGGATTTCATTTCCACATCGTTCACCTGAGGAAGGAGGTAGCCTCCGAAAGCTTGTGAATTTAAAATAAAATTGCTGGACTATAACTTGGTGTTGTAAAATTGTTTACAAATCTCAATCTCAGGATTGTTGGTGCAGTAGATGTGCTTCTATCAAGTTTGGGTTTGGGTGCATTGTTGGGGCAGGTTACAGGTAACTTTATCCCCTATTTAATGTTATAACTAACCTGATACTCATGGATCAATTTCTTGAAAAAGTTTGATACTTGTGCAATTTTAGTGTCCAATTGTGGTGTTTCAGAAAATTTGGAATTGTCGAAAGATGGCAAATATGAAGATAAAGAAAGAAAGCATCGAGAGCGAAAAGAAAAGGAAGTGAGAAGCACTGAAGTGAGTAAATGTTCACTTTATTTAGCCTCATTTTTGTAATTTCTTTCTTTCTTTCCTCTGTTGTTCTATCTTCACAGGCTATGCACCATTCCCAATCTGGGAGTGACAGGGTGTAATCTATTCTCAGGCTTTTGCCAAAGATGCTTTCAGAGAAAAATACATGATAACTTGCCCTTTTGGTTTTCCCCACCTGCAAATGGGAAGTGCTTGGCACCTCCCCATGTGCCGCAGATAAGATTGGGAACGCATAGTGCAGTGTATCATGGTCATGAACTTGTATTGAACTCTGTGTGCTACCACATTAAGTGACTCCATCTTCAAAGACTATTTAATATTGGCAAAAATACAACCCTGACCCATCCAGTGATATTAATGTGTTCGCTACAATTACAGTATATTTGCAATTCATTTTTTAGGTATCTCATAAAACTCTGGAAGTTTTTTGAAATGAGCACATTCCACAGCTTTTGGATTGAAATTTGTGGACTACAATAGAAGAAAACACTGTGGTGTTTGTATATGGTTTATAAGAATAGATATAGTGGTTCCTTGTATTGACTGTTTTAAAAAAAAATGAAGTTGACATGATAGAATATAGTGTGAAATATAGGACAATAGAGTATAACTGATATGTCAATTTAAGTAACAATAGAAAGATTTGTATTTTTTAGTATTGCTTTTATCTTGTTTCCACTTTGTTTTTTCTTTTAAAAATGTTGCAGCTTCAGAGTTTGATTTTTATGACCTATGGTTGGAAGGAAGGAAGTGGAAATCACAAACTTGGCAATGGCATTGATTCTTCCGTTAAGAATATACCAATCTGTTATACTGTTATATAACTTTCTATAGTTCAATTAAAGGGTAACAATCTTTGAAATGTACAAAAACTGATATAATGGGCTGAATTTTGTTGGAAAGTTGCATCATACGTTGCACGCCATTACTATTTCCAGGAAATTATGGCATGAGTTGGTCAGGCCATTACTTACAGCGTGTCAAAATTTCCTGATATTTTTGTGCCGCTCCGCCCTGCCCCTCGTGAAACAGTAGAACAGCTAATTATCATAGCCCCACCCCCATTAAAATCAATGGCGCGATTGAGTTTGCTGAACTAAAGCCACTGAGATCGCCGCTTGAATGATCGTTGCAGAATGGCGCTAGTGGGGTGACTATACAGGAATCATTCCAGGAACACGTTTAAAAGAGGCAACATCGATTCTGAGAATTATAATACTGTTGCTATCTCAATTTTACATTTTCTTGATCACATTGATCAAAGCAGAGCCCACATTTTTGAAAGCTTAATGTAATGCAAATGCCAAAGTTATTTATACTTATTTCTCGTAATTCTAAACATGGTAATGAAAATTGTAGGGTAATTCTTGAAACACTGTGAAATTGCTTCTTGGGTTGACTGTTTCTGAGATTGCTTTCTGATGTCAATCATGGGTGAAGTACAGCACTCTTCTTATAATTCATAGCTCTCAGCCATAGCCTTGTGATACAGTGTGACAGTTACAGAAAAACTTTGTTCTTGCGGTAATATTTATACAATATTTGTCCCTGAGATTAGTAATTTGCTGCCGGATATAAATAAATGCAGACTAGAAGCACCAATCTGATAGAATTAGGTGCTGCTGGGTTTTCATGCCTTCCTTAACGCTTTAATAACGATTTGATCCAAGTTAACATAAGAATAAGAACATAAGAAATAAAAACAGGACTAGGCCATATGGCCTCTCGAGCCTGCTCCGCCATTCAATCAAATCATGGCTGATCTTCAACCTCAATTCCACTTTCCTGCCCGATCCCCATAATCCCTTGATTTCCCTTAGATTCCAAAAACCTATCAATCTCAGCCTTGAATATACTCAACGACTGAGCATCCACAGCTCTCTGGGGTAGAGAATTCCAAAGATTCACAACCTTCTGAGTGAAGAAATTCCTCCTCATCTGAGTCTCAAATGGCCGACCCCTTATCCTGTGACTGTACCCCCTAGTTCTAGACTCTCCAGCCAGGGAAATAACTTCAGCAGAGATAAAATGCAACTTTTACAAAGATTTCAACCAACTTTATTTTGAAAACAAACAATAAGATTGGATTAGTGATTAATTAGGTTATTATTTTTTAACAATAATTGACATTACACTCCCACAGAATGGTTAATTTTACAATCTAAAGGTTAAAATTCCCGCAGAAATCAACAATTGAAATGAAATCCTAACTATCCATTGGCTGTCCAGCTCCTGATCCGCTGCTGTGCTCGCTGTGCCATATTCTAATTATTTTTCCAGTGAATTGTGGCGTAAATTTGCCACTGGAGGATCGGGGAGCATAGCATTGACTTATGGCATTGGTCGCCAATATCACTGTTGCAGCAAATTCTGGGTCAATATGTTTAAATAGCAGTTAAATTGGGCAAATTCATGAAAATAAAAACAGAAAGTGCTGGAAATACACAACTAGTCCATCAGCATCGCAAAGAGAAAGATGCATTAATGTTTCAGACTGGGCTCTTCATCCAAGCTGTTGAAGGGCCCCACCCAAAATGTTAATCTACCTTTTTTAGATGCTGAATGATCAGTGGTGCATTTCTGAACAGAAGATCTGAATTTTCTGCTTTTGTTGTATCATGATACTTGTTTGAGAAATGTCTAGCTATGTTCATCAAAAATTGCATAACCATAAGACTTGGTGAGAAATAATTCAGGCTATATGACTGCTTGCAAAATAAACTAAGAGTGACAAGCACTGTTCTGATGGTGAATACTTGTCTCTCAATTTGCTTTGTTCCTGATTTTATTTAATTTTGTATTTAAATTTTTAATATTTTTCTTTGTAACAAATCTTTTACAAATTATATGATGATAAAGGTGCACTACAGATTTCCTGTTTACTCCAATTGACTATAATATTTTAAAGGTGCATTATAACTTAGTTTATTCCATTCAACAACACTATTTTTGTATTCAGAACCAGGTAACACAGTACTATGAAATGCAATGTGTAAAAACTAAAATTTGTGCAGCAGCTTGAATGTGTAGGTTGGAATTGCAGTGGTTTTATTTTGCTGCCCTTGTATTTTTAACCATTGAGTAGAGGCTTTTAATGAAAACAGTTGCTCAGTTTTCCTAGTAAATAAAATTAACTTTGCATCATGAAAAATATGTTTGTATTGAACAGAATAATGAAGAGAGCAAAGAGAAGAAAAGAAGATCTTCTGAATCTAGAGATGAAGATCATGACCGACGATACAAGGAGCGCAAGGAGCGTGGATCTCAGGATGGACATCGGGAAAAGAGACAAAAAGAAAGAAAAGAGCCTGGTCAGGAAGCCAGGATTGAAGAAATGGAAAGGAAACACAGAGAGAGAAGAGACAAAGAATCCAGAGAAGATGGGAAAAAATATCGGCATGAAGATGTTAAAGCACCTGTTCTGGAGCGGAGGGATAGAGAGCGGGAACACAGAGACAGAGAGAAAAGAGATCGGGAAAGAAAGGATGATCGAGAGCGAAAACATAAAGTAAAGAAGGGAAAGGAAGAAAAAGAAAGACAGGGGGATTATAATGAGGTTAGTCTTTCTAAAATAATTCATATTGTTCTCTGAAGTTACAATCTGTGTGTTTTACATAACATTAAGGTACGAAACAAATGAACTGTGCAAGAGTCATGTTCTGGAGATGACCTGAGTCTCAATTTGATGGACACAAACCCCAAACTGGGAACTTTTCCATTGACCATTCTCATCTTAGTTACCTTTTCAGAGGGGATTTCGATTATGGGTCTTTTCAAAATTTAAATGGTGGTCATTTTAACATCAGTTGTGGGACATTATCAAAATCTGTCATCAGAGACAGAGAGATTGAGCACTTGGACAAGTACAGCTGATCAAAGAGAGTCAGCATAGAATTGTAAATTTAGGCCATGTCTGATTAATCTAATTGAATTTTTTGAGAAGGTCATTAGCATGGTGGATAGGGGAATGTTGAAGGATGTTGTCTATATGGACTTCCAGAAGGCATGTGATAAGATTCCGCACAAGAGATTATTAGCAAAAATTGAAAGAGCATGAAATTGTAAGTAACCTCGTGACTGGATTGGTAACTAGTTGGGAAGGAGGAGACAGATTAGGGATTGAAGGGACCATTCTCTAATTGTGGAATGTTACAAGTGATGCTCCCCAAGAATCTGTGCAGGGGCCTAGCTTTTCAACATATATTAATGACTTGGATGAAGGAATAGAGAGTTGTACATCTAAGTTTGCAGATGACACTGTTAGGAGGCACAGTAAGCTATCTAGATGGGAGCAGGAAGTTACAAAGAAACATGGACTAAGTGAGTGGGCAAAACTATGGCTGATGGAGTTCATTGTGGGGAAGTGTGAGGCCATCCACTTTGGATCCGAGAAAGAGAAATCAGGATATTTTCTTTATGGTGAGAGACTAGAAGCTGTGGAGGATCGAAGGGATTTAGGTGTGCTTGTACACAAATCATTAAAATCTAGTGCATAAGTACAAAAAGTAATCAAATAGGCTGATGGAATGTTGACTTTATCTCAAGGGGGTTGAAATATAAAAGTGAGGAAGTGATATTCAGTCGTAAAGAGCCTTGGTCAGACGCCGTCTGGGGTACTGTCTTCAGTTTTGGACACTGAACCACAGGAAAGATTTTTGGCTTTGAAGGGGGTGCACTGAAGATTCACCAGAATCACACCAGGGTTTAAATTACATTATATAGACATTGCTGCATAAACTTGACTTGTATTCCCTTGAGCTTGGAAGGTTGAGGGGTGATCTCATCAGCATGTGTAAAATGATAAAGGGTTTTGATAGTTTCTCTGTGTCCATCCTATTTCCTCTGGTGGGGCATCCAGTTAAGACGGCATAATCTTAAAATTGGAGCTACGTCACTTAGGAGTGAAATCAGGAAGCACTTTTTCACAGTAAGGTTAGTAGAAATGTTGAACTTACTCCCCCAAAGGCTGTGGATGCTGGGTCAATTGAAATTTGCAAGACTGAGATTGAAAGATAATCGTTAGGTAAGGCTATCAAGGGATGTGGAGCAAAGGTTTGACTGCTTTACTATTTAATGTACACGTCCTGTTTTATTGTTTCTTTCAAAATGTATCGCCGCACATATTTCTGCATTAAATTTCATCTGATATCTACCTGCCCAATCTACTAATCTGTCGATATCTTCCTGAAGTCGCTTACAGTTCTCTTCACCATTAACCAAGCTTCCTATTTTTGTGCCTCCTATACGCAAGTCCAGATCATTTGTATGGAGAAGAGCAACACTGACCTCTAGGGGAGACCACTGGATACATCCAATTAGAGAACCATTAACCACTACTGTCCATTTTCTGTCCTTTAACCAACTTCCTATCCATATTGCTACCTTCCCTTTAATACCGTGTGCTTTAATTTAATCAACACGCTTAGTATTTTTTTTACATAAAATTTACAGCACAGAAACAGGCCATTCGGCCCAATGGGTCTATGCTGGCGTTTATGCTCCACTTGAGCCTCTTCATAGCATAAATGATAGTTTGTGCTATCCCACCCTACGTCATCTAGCCCTATCCGCATGACCTTCTATTCCTTTCTCCCTCATGTATTTATCTAGCTTCCCCTTAAATGCATCTATGCTATTCACCTCAACTACTCCATATGGTAGCAAGTTCCACATTCTAACCACTCTCTGGGTAAAGAAGTTTCTCCTGAATTCCTTATTGGATTTATTAGTGACTATCTTTTATTTATAACCCCTATTTTTGGACTCCTCGACAAGTGGAAACATCTTCTCTACATCTACCCTATCAAATCCCTTCATAATGATAAAGGCCTCTATTAGGTCACCCCTCAGCCTTCTCTTTTCGAGAGAAAAGAGCCCCAGGCTGTTCAATCTTTCCTTTCTCAGTTCTGGTATTATCTTTGTAAATCTTTTATGCACCCTCTCCAATGTCTCCATATCCTTTTTCCTCATGTTCGCTGGATTATTAGTCCAGGCCTCTGGATTACTAGTCCAGTAACATAACCACTGCACTACTGTATCGTCTCCCAGCTACTCTGCAGACCAGAGATCAAAACTGGAACCTTCCTGGTCTTCATGGCTCAGTAACACAATACAGAAATCCTTTGTTTACAGGACCCCATGCTTGCTTACTCGCTCCCTTTTGGACAGCGTCGAACACAAAATCTGAAAATAAAAATCTCGCTCCTGCAAAAGTGGCCATGAAGCCGCAAGACTGTTGTAAAAACCCAACTGCTGCACCAGTGTCCCCCCAGGGAAGAAAACCCGCTGTCTCCACCCGACCCGGCCTGCACATGACTCCAGTCCCACACCAACGCGGCCAAACCCCCAACCGTCCCCTGAAATGACCCAGCACCATAACAAATGCTTTTTGAAAATCCATAGACTCAACATCCACTACATTTCCTTGATCAAAGCACTACATTATATTTATCATTTACGACTTGCTTTTGACAAGTACTTTAGTGGATGTTACATTTGTGTAACAGCAGGTAAGTACGCAACAGAAAATAGTGTTTGTTTTATTACTTAAAATTCAGCTCAGAGTTTTAGGCAAACTTTTCCTTCTTTGTTCGCATTAGAGGTTCTCTTTGTTTCTATAAAGGAGTTATTTATACACTTTCCACATGGTTATTGCCAGATGTAATTTGGTATGATCTGTAAAGTCTTTCTAGGATGGACTTTTAAATCAATCAAGCATATATCTCTGCTATAATTTTTTTTTCAAAAAATATACTTTATTCATAAAATTTGCAGCAATACATACAATACAGTTGTCATATCTCATTCCAAACATACACAATACAGATTATACAATTTGCAGGTTACATCAAGTACAGTTCACTGAACACATTGGACATAATTACAGTTCTTGACACTCTAGGGTGCCTTATTGCATCACAATCAATACAGGTGATTCATTACAGATTCATTACAGGTACATTACATTTCCTTATATCAATTTGAATTTTACATTCTGCCCGAGGGGTTTTTCCCTGATTTCAGTCCCACGGTATACAGTGGCGGGAAGGCTCTATACGGTTGCGTTTCCCCACTGAGCCTTTGTGGCGGCCGCACCCATCCTCAGTGTGTCCCTGAGCATGTAGTCCTGGACCTTGGAATGTGCCAATCTGCAACACTCGGTCGAGGACAGCTCCTTGCACTGGAAGACCAGCAAGTTTCGGGCAGACCAAAGGGCGTCTTTCACCGAGTTGATGGTCTTCCAGCAGCAGTTGATGTACGTCTCAGTGTGCGTCCCTGGGAACAGCCCGTAGAGCACAGAATCCTGTGTTACAGAACTGCTCAGGACGAACCTGGACAGATACCACTGCATCTCTCTCCAGACCTTCTTTGTAAAGGCACATTCCAGAAGGAGATGGGTGACGGTCTCGTCTCCACCGCAGCCTCCTCGGGGACAGCGCGCGGTGGCGCTGAGAGTCCGGGAGTGCATGAAGGATCTGACAGGAAGGGCCCTTCTCAACACCAGCCAAGCTAGGTCTTGGTGCTTGTTTGAAAGCTCTGGCGATGAGGCGTTCTGCCAAATGACATTGACAGTCTGCTCGGGGAACCAACCAACAGGATCCACCATCTCCTTTTCCCGCAGGGTCTTGAGGACGTTACGTGCGGACCACTTGCTGATCGCCTTGTGGTCAAAGGTGTTTTTCTGCACAAACTCTTCCACAAAGGACAGGTGGGGCGGAACAGTCCAACTGGACGGAGCGTTCCATGGCAGCGTGGCCAGGACCATCCTTCTCAACACCGGGGACAGGTAGAACCTCAGCACGTAGTGACACTTTGTGTTTGCGTACCGAGGGTCTACGCACAGCTTGATGCAGCCGCACACAAAGGTGGCCATCAGGATGAGGGCCACATTGGGCACGCCTTTTCCCCCCTTTCTCTGGAGATTTGTACATCGTGTCCCTTCGGACATGGTCCATTTTTGATCTCCAGATAAAGTGGAAGATGGCTCGGGTGACTGTCGCGGCGCAGGAGCGAGGTATGGGCCAGACCTGTGCCAAGTACAGCAACACCGAGAGCACCTCGCACCTGATGACCAGGTTCTTGCCCACGATCGAGAGGGATCGTCAATCCCACAGTCCCAGTTTGTGCTTGACCTTGGCAATACCCTCCTCCCAGTTTTTGGCGCTATAATTAAACTAGCACAAGGTTTGGAACGCCACATTATGTTGTATGTTCTTTCCTACATCTTCTGACTGACATTTCACTCTCTATTTTCAAGTCGAGTAGAGTATTTACAGAATAACCTAGTGCAACACCTTTTAATTGGAGTACCTAATTTGTGGATTAGGTTAGAGTTTGGGGAAAGAAACAAAGCTTTAATCGTATATATAGAGAATTCCCTTATCAAAATTAAATTTGCATTTATGGATCATTCAAGCTAATGGGTAACTTTTATATCTTTACAAATATATTTAGTTGCTTTCAACACAAATAAGAAAATATATAAGCTTTACTTGCCGCCTTCTAAATTAAATAACATTAACTTCTTCTCTTTCCCCGGCATTAAGCAACCCTTCCTGGCTGACCGCTCATTTAGGCATCTTGCTCTAAAGCTTCTGTCAATGGTACTATGTAACGCTGTGCTTGTAGGGATGATCTAGGTTGGCTGCTTTCTCCTCCCCCCCGCCTTCTTTCTTTTGGGCTCTCCTTGGTTTCTTCCTTGCTGGTTTGGCTGATGGAGGAATCTTGCTGTGTGTGTGCCTGCTATCACGTTGCAGGATGTGAATTTGTTGTTTTTACTGATAATTTAAGGTTGCTTTCCTGGAGATTTTCCTGGCATTTCTGAATTTTAGCCATCCAGAACTATAGGGTGCAAGGTGCTGGCTGTATACAGATTACAACACTATGACATTCACTATAAAACATTCTGTCTTTTAGTTACAAATACAGACTGAGAGCATCCTTTTTGCAAGTTACCATGCATTGTAAATTGCCAGGAAAGCAGAGGCATAAATAC
Source organism: Heptranchias perlo (assembly GCF_035084215.1). NCBI lineage: Eukaryota > Metazoa > Chordata > Chondrichthyes > Hexanchiformes > Hexanchidae > Heptranchias > Heptranchias perlo. Next base: position 146,591,985 of record NC_090326.1, on the reverse strand, counting down.
ATCTGGAGCACAATAGCATACAGTCTCACTCTGCAGACAAGATTAATGTGCCTGGCATAGTTTGAAGTCCTTTGGATTGTCAATAGTTAACATTATTGTTCAAAAGGTACAACCCACACTATAGAAACCAAAAATAAATAAATGAAAAATAATCATCTCAGTTATTTGCAAATGTAACATAATTGTTTGTGGACGCCTTTCGGTGCTTCTTGGTAAATTGTATAATATGCATTTATTCTATTAACACAGACTCACTATTATTCTTATTTATAGGAACAAAATGGCAAGAGAAAAAAGGAACGGAGATCTGTGCAAGAAATTACAAATGAAAGCAGACTGAAAGGGCAAGTTTCAATGGCTTTAATCTAATTGATCAATTTCACTGCTGTGATCAGTACACTAGTAAATTAATCCCATGGTCCCATCAATGCCTCCTTCATGAAAAGCAAGAGTTTACGGTTGTGCTGTGCTCCACATTGGACCTTAATAGTATTAAGAGCTATGCATTAATTTGGGCAAACCTTGAAGATGTGCTCGCTACCTATTTGCCTTTGAGCCAGGCCCCTGACGTATATGTCACCATTGAACTGTTCTGTCTATTTGGAATTTTCACTCTTTTCAATTTGTTCCAAAATGATGTACAATGCTAGCCATTAAGAGACAATTCACATGTGTGAAAACATTTTTCCTGCTGTAGGATTGTGTTGTTTAAATTATTTATAATGCAACCAGTTGAATAGAATTGAGATTACTCTCCTGGTAGCTTAGGTGGTTAATGCATTAAGTAGCTAAGCCATCCAGACCAGGAAGGCTTCAGGACCAATCCTTGGTTTGTGCTAAATTAGTTGATCTCATCTGGAGCGACGTAAGTATGCTACATTGGCTGTGGCACCCCTAGGTTAGGGAGGAGAAAATTGGCTGTTCCTAATTACTGTCCAGTGACCCCTGCTGGAAGTGTGAGTTTATGGATGTTGGGTGAAGACCAAATTGGGCTCAGCTGTGATGTCGTACCTACACTCCCCCATGGTCAAACTGTGTACTGATGCTCACTGGCTAGGCTCCATATGAGGAATGGCTTCTTGAGTTAGAACATAAGAACATAAGAAATTGGAGCAGGAGTAGGCCAATCGGCCCCTCGAGCCTGCTCCGCCATTCAATAAGATCATGGCTGATCTGATCCCAACCACAAATCTAAAGAACACAAGAAGTCGGAGCAGGACCCGGCCACATAGCCCCTGGGCCCTCTCCGCCACCCACAGGGCATTGACCGATCCGAACTCAGCTTCATGTCCAATTTCCTGCCCGCTCCCCATAACCCCTAATTCCCTTTACTTCTAGGAAACTGTCTATTTCTGTTTTAAATTTATCTAATGATGTAGCTTCCACAGCTTCCTGGGGCAGCAAATTCCACAGACCTACCACCCTCTGAGTGAAGAAGTTTCTCCTCATCTCAGTTTTGAAAGAGCAGCCCCTTATTCTAAGATTATGCCCCCTAGTTCTAGTTTCACCCATCTTTGGGAACATCCTTACTGCATCCACCCGATCAAGACCCTTCACAATCTTATATGTTTCAATAAGATCGCCTCTCATTCTTCTGAACTCCAATGAGTAGAGTCCCAATCTACTCAACCTCTCCTCATATGTCCGCCCCCTCATCCCCGGGATTAACCGAGTGAACCTTCTAAGTCACATAGCATCTATGGAAGCATTCCCCAGCAAGGAATCAACTCCCTTAGAATAATAGGAGGAGTGGAAAAATTGGCAGAAAAAAGAAAATAATTGAAATCAACTTTGTTATGCTCTGTTGATTTTATTTTTCTTGTTATTCTTGCGATGTGCTGACATCCACATCTACAGTATGGCTTGAACTCAGCGATATGAAGGAACTGAATTGAAATATAACTGAGGCTGAAGCATTCTAGGAAAGTATAATATCAATTAATGTGAATTCATTTCTTGCACTTGCCTCCAAGTCACTAAACCCATGGTACTATTGGTGTTTAAATGGTAATAAAATATACATTCTAGAAATAGAACAAAGGATGAAGTTAATTAAAATTCTTTGAAACAGTTTGATTTTTTTTCAATAGGGGGTTTTGATGGTGAGACTCCTTCACTAGTGTGTATGATATTTTGTGAACTCTAATTTTGAACCTACTGTATTTATTTCTAGGAGTATAGTAGGACAAATTGATAGTCAAGAGAAACCTACAGAAACTCTCTCAGAAGAGGTAATTTTCCATGTTACGTTAATTTCCTAGGAAAATAACTGGTTATTAGTTTTGAAGTGGATGAGTAATGTTGCTTATTTAAAAGATTAATGCTTTTTTCTGGTACTTCTTGACAGATATAAACCATTTCAATCTGCCATAGAGTCAGACAGCTAGCAGTCATTCTTCCACATTTCTGTCAAAAACTGGTAATTAATGATCTATCCATGGCTTGCTCCTCTTCCTTTAAGTATATGCTGCCCCTTGGTGACATCATCTACAGGCATGGAGTCAACTTCCATATTTACACTGACACCCACCATCCTTCTACCTCTTCCCCCACCCACCCCCCTCCATTTTTCTTGACCCTACAACCGGTTTTGTTCGGTGAGACTGCCTGGCTGACCTGAAGTCATGAATGTGTCAAAACTTCCTCCAATTAATTATTGGGAAGACTGAAGCCATTGTTTTTGACCTTCATCATAAACTCTGCTCTCTTGCTACTGATTCCATCCTCCTCGGCCGTTTCTTCAGGCTGAACCAGACCATACAAAACCTTGAAGTTCTGTTCAATGCAGAGCTGAGATTCAAACCCCAAATACTATCCCATACTATCCACCACCAAGAAAGCTTATTTGCACCTCCATAATACAGCCCACCTCCATCCATACTTCAGACCTTCCACTGTTGAAATCCTTTTTCAAGTTTTTATCACTATTCAATTTTTCTAATAACTTCCTTGTTGCCTCCCATTTTCAACCTCCATCAATTCCAGTTTGTCCAAAACTTATCCACCTGTGTCCTGTCCCATACTAATTCCAGGTCACCAGGCCCTCAGTGACCTGTATTGGCAACAATTTCCCAACACATTAAATTTAAAATCCTCGTCCTTGTCTTCAAATTCCTCCATGGCCTCACCCCATCCTACCTCTTCATTGTCCTCCAGACTTTTATCCCCTTCTGCAATCTGTAGTCCTCCGATTCTGACTTTTTATGTACCCCCCCCCCCCCTTCACTTTTCCCCATCATTGGTGCAGAGTCTTCAGAACTCTCCCACCACCTCCTCTCTCTTCTCTAATTCTATAAAAATCTCCCCAAAACCCATCTTTTCACCTAACTTCCAGTTACTCACCGTAATGTCTCCCAACATGGCTTGGAGTCTCTTCTCTTACTCTCTGAAGTGCCTTGGGACATTTTCTACATTAAAAGAGCTATATAAATGAAAATTGTTGTTTTATTGTTGCAGCAGTAGGTTTTTCCCTTCCAATTTTCTTGTCTCCTCTCCTCAAGGTGCTGACTGTTACCATTTTATATTGATTACTCCACAGCTAAAATATTACTATATTTTATGTGTCTGCCACATAATCTTTGCACTTATCTTATAGAAGTCTATAAAATAATGAGGGGCATAGATAAGGTCGATAGTCAAAATCTTTTCCCAAAGGTAGGGGAGTCTATAACGAGGGGGCACAGATTTAAGGTGAGAGGGGAGAGATACAAAAGGATCCAGAGGGGCAATTTTTTCACTCAAAGGGTGGTGAGTGTCTGGAACGAGCTGCCAGAGGCAGTAGTAGAGGCGGGTACAATTTTGTCTTTTAAAAAGCATTTGGACAGTTACATGGGGAAGATGGGTATCGAGGGATATGGGCCAAGTGCAGGCAATTGGGACTAGCTTAGTGGTATAAACTGGGCGACATGGACATGTTGGGCCGAAGGGCCTGTTTCCATGTTGTAACTTCTATGATTCTATGATTCTATAAATAATTCCATTGACGTATTATAGTTTGGATGTCAGTCTTCTTTGCTGAAAAGGGTAATCATTTTGTGCAATAAGTTACCAGAGACGACCATTGAAATGTATAATATAAATGGGCAAGAGATAATTGGATGTGAAAGGTTTGAGGAATATGGTGAGAAGGCAGGTAGGGATTGAGATCAATCAAAAAAGGATGCATGGTTTCTCCCCTTCCTTTTATGGTCAGATTTATAAGCAGAGGGGATTTGATTTGCCCTTTCTTAGAAGCAAATCTGTTTGGTATTGTCTGACTACTTATTTTAACTAGAAGTGTTCGTATTTTCATTCAAATAATATAACTTTACAGTATTTTTGTCAGACTTTTTAATTGAAATCAAGGTGACACTTCTTTCAATATGAAAATTTGTGATCAAAAATACAAGGAACAGATGAGAATTTTGATATTTCTAGGAGCCAGAGTTTAGGACTTTTTTCCAAGTTTGAGTACCATCAACGTGCTGCCTGTAGATGTCACAAGGGGCACTTATCTACAAGGTCGTCTGGAGCCCTCTAGAGGAAGGAACAGGGAACTGAATTCCACTCGGTACTTTCAAATTTGTACAAACCCTCCTTCCATCTATCGACATGAAATGCTTTACTCCTTGTTGTTTCATTCTGCAAGACTATCTTGTTTTCCAATATGTAGATTGCTTTAAGGTGATTGTAGCTTTTATCTGTCTTTTCAACTCGATCTCTGGCAAAATCGCAGGGCTCAGCTGGACTACAATCAACATGGCGGTCCAGTCAGGTCAGATTAAGCGATGACGATGCTGTAAGAATTTGACCCTTTGCAAAGTAGCTCAATTAAATTATTGTTTAAAGTTATTCCATTCCTTCAATAGAAATACTAGACCATTGGAGGAAGAGGGTTAGTTTGTGTTTTTTTTATAAATATACTAAAAGATTTTATTAAATGAACTAAATCCTAATATTTAAAAAAATTATTTTCCTTACCTTCTTTCCGCTGTTTTTTTAAAAATTATATGGATTTTGGTCGTCCCTTTTGAAATTCACAAAATCATGAAAGTTGACAGTGGAGGCTTTTAAGTGCGTGTTTATAATTGCACCCTCCATATGTTACATGAGTTTTTTTTCTCAAGAATGATATAGGGATTATTTCACAATGTTTTTGTGTAGGGAGTGTAGCTAATTTTATTTTCAAAACTAATTTCTCAAACTAAAATATTGTTTTTTTTTGTTTCAGCTAAACTTTTTAAGTCATTTCAAACAGGCATTATTAATCTACTTGGTGTGAATCCTTCCATAATTTGTTATGCCCATAAAATGCAAAATCTGTATTGATTTAATGTTTAGAATACATTGAAAAAATCCTACTTCCTCCTTTCATAAATGGTGAAGTAATACTGAAATGGTGCTATATTGTCCATATACATCCGTAAATGCGATTCTTTGTAAATCAAATGATGACTTTCTATACTCTCAGATTGGCTTTTTCAAAGCTGACACTTATTAGTCTGCCATAAGATTCTTGTGTGGCTAAAGACACGATTAGCTTGGATCCAAATGTGTTGTCATTAACCCTCCCCCCAACCCAACCCAAGTTGTTCAAATATTCTTTTCCAAATTGAGAATTTGGCATGGTGGGCCTGTTAATTTATGCCAATTGTTGGTAGTTTTTGTACTGTGGACCCATGTCCATGAGTACTTGGATTGAGACTCTCTGAACTGATTTTATTTAGGGGAGAGGAGATTTGAACTCAGATGCCAGAGGTAACTTGCTCCCAATATTACATAATATATAAAAATCATTCAAAATTTAATTGAAATTTGGAGTTTCACAAACCTTCTATGATATTATTAAAAGTTCTAACTGTGCATTTCCATTAATATTGTCACTATAAATATCTCTCTCATGAGCCAGTTACACTTAAAATTTTCCCATTCAAATCTATCAGATTGACAGATAATTTACAGAATTACTACAGCAATTTCAGTCCTATTTAGTGTATCAAAATTGGAGTGAAACAGACCGGAAGAGGTAGTCTCTAGCTGCTTTGGCTTTGCAACATTACTGCAATTGCTGAAAAGTGAATTTTTCAAAGGTTCAACTGTTCATTTGGACCATTTGGCAATTTAAAAAAAAACGTTTTAATGTTAGTAAAGAGTCGGACTAGTTCATTGTGTCTTTGCAGGCATCAAAAATTAAACAGGCATTTAAACATACCCGTAGATAGCATGTTTAATTTTGCATGACCAGATTGTAATGAGAAGCGGGCATAAAATTAGTTATATGAATGGCCTTTGACATCGCCACCTGCCTTAGAGCAGTGAAAATGTTACGATAATTTTTTCTTATTACTACATAATCTTCATCCATCTACACTCACGACATACATGTGAATACTTCCACCCACCACCGCGATGTTTCCTTTTGAAGAAAAGGCCATTTTTTTTATTGTTTGCTCAAATTGTTCTGAACTACATACCACTGTTTTGTGGAAAGCTTCATAGAACCAGAGACGTTTATAGCACACAGGGAGTTAATTTGGCCTATCATGTCTATATCATCTCTTTGCTAGAACAATCCAAAATTACTCCCACTTCCCTGCTCTCTCCCTGTAGTCTTGTATTTCTCTCTGCTTCAAATATTCACTTTTCCTTTCAAAGCTGCAATGGCCTTTGCCTCAACAAATCCCTGTGCAAAATATTCCACGCTCCTAAGTGTGTAAAGACATTTTTCCTAACCGCTCTCCTCTCTGTGACAATTTTAAATTGATGACCCTTCATCACTGACTCCCCAACCAGAGGCAATAGTCTTTCCCTATTTGCTATCAAAACCCTTCATAATTTTAAAAACCTCTATTAGTTCTCCTCCTAGCCTTCTCTGCCCCAGTGGAAACAGTTCTAGTGTCTCAAGTCTCCTGATAACTATAGTTTACCATCCTTCCCTGGCATTATCCTGGTTAATCTATCCTGTACACTTTTTCTGTGGTTTTATCATCCATTTTCTAATGGGATGCCCAAAACTATAAACAGTATATTAACTGTAGCCTGACTAATGCTTTGTAAACATTTATTATTGCTTCTTTACTTTTGTATTTTTTGCCCCTATATATGAAACCCAAAATGCTGTTGGCCTTTCTTATTGCTTAATCTACTTGCCTTTTTAGGGAATTATGTATTTGAACTCCAAGGTCCCTCTGTTCATCCATACCTTTCAGCATTCTACCATTACGTGTGTATTGCCTTACCTTGTTTTTCTTGCCAAAATTTATTCATCGTTATCATCATCATCGGTCGACTATCGTCTGAGCTCCTGTGATTGTCCTCCATACTTAATGAATTTTGGACTGTCCATGGTTGCTCTTTTATTGGCTTGTTATGTACTGCAGCTGTGTCATGGTTTGCAGGCCATTGGCTAAATCTGCTTTTTGATGTCATGTTGGATCATATTGAATGGCGGAGCAGGCTCGAAGGGCTGAATGGCCTACTCCTGCTCATATTTTTTCTATTTCCTCCTCCAGGTGCTCATCCGCCCAAAGCAGGTTGGCATTTTCTGGAGGTGCCCAGGTTACTTAACTGCTGCCTGACACTTTTACTTTCTGTGTACATAAAAGCCCTTACTGTTTCCTTTTTATATTATCTGCCAGACATACTCCCTTTTAGCCCTTCTAATCTCCGTTTTCACCTCCCCATTGAACTTTCTCTGTTTCTCATAATTTAGTATTATTAGCCCTAATTTTACAATATGTCTCTTTTTAAGTTTCAGTTTAGTTTTAATCTATTTATCCACAGAACGATATCCTCTAATGTTTTTTGGCTTACATAGGAAAATAGGAACAGGAGTTGTCCATTCAGTCTCTCTAGCCTGTGCTGCCATTCAATTAGATCAACTCCATTTACCGGCCTTTGCTCCATACTTCAAGATACCCTTACCTAACAAAATCTATCGATCTCAGTCTTGAAAATTTTAACTGACCCAGCATCTACAGCCTTTCAGGGGAGAGTTCTAGATTTCCACAACCCTTTGGGTGAAAATGTATTTCCTGATTTCACTTCTGAATGGCCTAGCTCTAATTTTAAGATTGTGTCCCGTTGTTCTGAATTCTGACACCAGAGGAAATAGTTTCACTGTTTGTAACCTATTGAATCCCTTTACTATTTTATACACATCAATTAGTTCACCTCAGCTTTCTAAACTCAAGGGAATACAAGCTAAATTTATGCAACTCGTCCTCATCATTTTACTCTTTAAGGCCTGGTGTGATTTTGGTGAAATTGGCTTGACGACAGAAGACAGAGGGTGGTTGTAGAGGGTTGTTTTTCAGACTGGAGGCCTGTGACCAGCGGTGTGCCTCAGGGATCGGTGCTGGGTCCGCTGTTATTTGTTATTTATATTAATGATTTGGATGAGAATTTAGGAGGCATGGTTAGTAAGTTTGCAGATGACACCAAGATTGGTGGCATTGTGGACAGTGAAGAAGGTTATCTAGGATTGCAATGGGATCTTGATAAATTGGGCCAGTGGGCCGATGAATGGCAGATGGAATTTAATTTAGATAAATGTGAGGTGATGCATTTTGGTAGATCGAATCGGACCAGGACCTATTCCGTTAATGGTAGGGCGTTGGGGAGAGTTATAGAACAAAGAGATCTAGGAGTACAGGTTCATAGCTCCTTGAAAGTGGAGTCACAGGTGGATAGGGTGGTGAAGAAGGCATTCGGCATGCTTGGTCAGAACATTGAATACAGGAGTTGGGATGTCTTGTTGAAGCTGTACAAGACATTAGTAAGGCCACACTTGGAATACTGTGTACAGTTCTGGTCACCCTAATATAGAAAGGATATTATTAAACTAGAAAGAGTGCAGAAAAGATTTACTAGGATGCTACCGGGACTTGATGGTTTGACTTACAGGGAGAGGTTAGACTGACTGGGACTTTTTTCCCTGGAGAGTAGGAGGTTAAGGGGTGATCTTATAGAAGTCTATAAAATAATGAGGGGCACAGATAAGGTAGATAGTCAAAATCTTTTCCCAAAGGTAGGGGAGTCTATAACGAGGGGGCATAGATTTAAGGTGAGAGGGGAGAGATACAAAAGGGTCCAGAGGGGCAATTTTTTCACTCAAAGGGTGGTGAGTGTCTGGAACGAGCTGCCAGAGGCAGTAGTAGAGGCGGGTACAATTTTGTCTTTTAAAAAGCATTTGGACAGTTACATGGGTAAGATGGGTATAGAGGGATATGGGCCAAGTGCAGGCAATTGGGACTAGCTTAGTGGTATAAACTGGGCGACATGGACATGTTGGGCCGAAGGGCCTGTTTCCATGTTGTAAACTTCTATGATTCTATATGCATTATTCCCCTCCAAGGCCAATACATTCTTCATGAGGCTCAGTGCCCAAAACTGAACGTAGTACTCCAGATGGGATCTGACCAAGGCTGATTTGTATGCATGGACACCTAAATGCCTTTGGTGCTCCACAGCTCCTAGTCTCATCATTAAGAAGATATTCCAATTTGTCTTTCTTCTATCCGAAGTAGATGACCTCACACTTCCCTACATTGAACTCCATCTGCCATAGGTTTTCCCACTCACTCAGTCTATCTGTGTCTCTTTTGTAACTTCCTGTTCCCATCCACACAACTTACTATGCCTCCTAACTTAGTGTCATCTGCAAATTGGATATATAGAATTCTGTTCCTTCATCCAAGTCATTAATATGTATGGTGAAAAGCTGAGACCCCAGTACTGATCCCTGGGAAACACCACATGTCATATCCCGGCAATCAGAGAACATTCCTTTCATCCCTACTCTCTACCTCCTCACCAATTACCAACCCATGTCATGTTACCTCCAATTCCATGTGCTTTCACTTTTGCTAATAATCTTTTATGCAGAACCTTATAAAATGCCTTCTGGAAGTCCATATAGACAACATCCATCGGACTCCCCTCTCCACCATGCTAGTGACCTAGAATAGGCAGACATGATCCACCACTCACAAATCCATGCTGACTCTCTTTGATCAGCTGATACTTGTCCAAGAGCTCAGTCACACTTGCTCTGTTGATAGATTCCAGTAATTTTCCCACAATTGATATTAAACTGACAAGTCTGTAGTTATCTGGTTTCTCCCTCCCACCCTTAAATAATGGAGTAACATTTGCAATTTTCAATCCAATGGCACAATTCCTGAATCTAGTGAGCATTGGAAAATTATAACTAATGCATCTGCAACTTCCTCACCTTTTTCTTTTACAACCCTGTGTGAACTATCAGGTCCTGGAGATTTGTCTATCTTAAGCCCCATTATTTTCTCCATTACCATGTTTATTACTTCTATTAAATGCACTAATTTCCTTTCCTTGATTCAGTGATTTTATTGTCACTATTTTCAAGATGTTCCATATATATTATTTGCGTTGTACTCTATACATTGCATATTTGTAGAATTTCCTGTTCCTAATCTGTTAACCTGTTCGTTAACTTTTCTACCCAGGTCCCTTTTCCAGTCCAGCACCCTTATCTTTAACTCTTCATTATTCTTTTCTTTTCCTGCATTAAGCCTACCTATGTTGTGGTCACTATTTCCTAATTGTTCTCCTCCTCTCACAGCAGTTATTTGTCCCATTTCATTACCCAGAACTAAATCAAGCAATGCTTCTTGTTGGATTAGAAACATATTGATCTAGGAAGCAGTCCTGGATCCATTCTAAAAAGCATCCCCCACTTTGGCCATGTGCATTATCTTTATTCCACTCTGTCTTGGGATGGATAAAATCACCCAATATTATTGCCCTGTTGTTCTTGCATATCTCTGCGAATTGTCTGCAAATTTCCACCGCTATCTCATCTTCATTGTTTGGTGACCTGTTATGTAGGCCAGGAATTGTATCATTTCAATTCCAATTTCTTAAATCTGTCCATTTGGATCCTGTCTTAATGAAACCCTCCTAGAACATCCTTAAGTTCCACCACTGTAATGGAATCTTCTACATTGCCACCCATTCCTCTTTTTGTATTCAAGAATATTAATTTCCTAGTCCAGTGCAAACCTAAGCCATGTCTCTGTTACAGCTAGTATATCATATCCCTTCATAGCTATTAATGCTTTTAGCTCTCCTATTTTGTTTGGAATGCTTTGTACATTCACATACATACCACTAATTTATGACTTTCTCCTCATCTCCACTCTGGTTCTTTTGCCAATTATCTGTGCCCCCTGGTCACTGACCCTCCTGCCAGTGGAAAGTTTCTCCTTATTTACTCTATCAAAACCCCTCATAATTTTGAAGACCTCTGTTAAATCTCGCCTTAATCTTCTATGCTGTAAGGAGAATAATCCAAATTTCTCTAGTCTCTCCACATAACTGAAGTCCTTTATCCCTGGTATCATTCTGGTAAATCTCTTCTGCACTCAGTCCAAGGCCTTGACATCCTTCCTAAAGTGCAGTGCCCAGAATTGAACACCATATTCCGTCAGAAGCCTAACCAGTGATTTATAAAAGTTTAGCACAACTTCCCTGCTTTTGCTCACATATCGCAGCCCACACATTACAATTGTTCCCTGCACTGCCAACCCTCTGTGTCTAACTTAAAAATGACTTGTTCATCTTGTTCACTGCGATGATTTAGAAATAAGATGCTGCATCTGGAGGCTGTTGTGGCAGTCGAAACTATGATGTAATAGGAATATCAGGAACTTGGGTAACTCCAGTTGATGAGAATGATTATAACATTCAGAGGTACAAAGTCTTAGAAAAGATAGAATGGGCAGAAAAAGAGGTGATGTAGACAGGCTAAAAGGGCACAAAAACAATAAATCCTCAGGGATAGACATTATTTATCTCAGAATGCTAAAGGAGTGCATCTTGCAGATTATACACAGTGCCACGGTGCACCGGAGGTGTAGAGGCTGGATATTGGGTCCAGTGGCCCAGACGGCAATCAAGCAGAATGCTCTGCCCTGGATAATACTGAGCTTTTTGAGTGTTGCTGCTACTGAACTCATCCAGGTGAATGATGAATATTCTGTCACATTTTTGACTTGTGCCTTATATATGGTGGAGAGACTTTAGAGGGTTAAGAGGTGAGCCACTCATTGCAGAGTACCCAGCCTCTGCCCTGATGATGTAGCCATGGTGTTGATATGGTTAGTTTGTGGTGGTCACCAGGATGTTGATGGTGGGGAACTCGGCAATGGTGGTGCTGTCAAGGGTCAAGGGGAAGTGGTTTACTTTTTCTTGTTGGAGATGGTCATCGCCTGGCACATATGCAGCATGTGTGTTACCTGCCACTTGTCATCCCAAGCCTGGATGTTTTTCAGGTCCTGATGTAAGCTCCTTCATTATTAGAAGAGTTGTAAATAGAGTTGAGCACTGTGGAATTGTTAGCAATCAGCCCCAAATAAACCTATGATGGAGGAAAGGTCATTGATCAAACAGCTGAAGGTTGCTAGGCCAATGTCATATCTGTACTCAAGTAGCTTGGCTAGGAGGTGATACACCGTGGGACTGGAGTATCGTGTAGATCAGACCAGGTGGTCAGTTCACTTCCCAGAAGGACACTAGTGAACCAGTTGGGTTTTACAACAATCTGGCAGCTTCCATGATCATTTCTTCTGGTGCTGGCCCACATGTTAGCAGATGTATTGAATTCAATTTCATAATTAGCCTTGATGGGATGTTAACTCATGCCCTCTGAGTTGTTAATCCGATGCTATTACTATTGTACCCTGCTCTTGATGGGCCAAAAGACCTTTTCTCTGGATTTTCTTATATTTTGAACAGTTTGTAGAACATTGTATTTTTGAGTAAACTATTGAAAAGGTTACAATTTCCAAGAGAGTGTAAACTTTTCCTTTTTAAATATTTGAATGATTGGATTAGATTTCTATCATGTTTAAGTGAAATTAATAAATGGATTGACAATATACTGTCTGCTGAGTGAAAAGCTCTAGGAAATATGCTCAGATATGGTTTATACTTTGAAGTGGTGTGCCAGTTTGAACCAGTAATTTGATTGAAGGCATAGAATCATGTAATAGTAGAATTTTACAGCACAGAAGGAGGCTATTTAGGCCATTGTGCCATTGCTAGGTCTCTGAAAGAGCTATCCACTAAGTCTTACTTATTTGCCCTCTCCCCATACCTTTTTAAATTTTTCTTCTAAAAATATTTATCAATTTCCCTTTTAAAAAGTATTGTCTGGATTCTGCTTCCATCACTGATTCTGGGTGGGACATTTCAAGTCCAAGCAACCGGGTGTCAAAAAAAATCCTCGTCGTTCATTCTTTTGTTGATAATCTTAAATTTATGTCATCTAGTTACTGACTCAATGACCAGTAGAAATTGTTTTTTTCCTATTTACTTTATCAAAACTCTTCATAATTTTAAACCCATCTATCAGATCTTCTTTTAACCTTCTCTGCTCTAATGAAAAAGGCCTCAGTTTCTCTATGCCCTCCTAACTAAAGCTTTACATCTCTAGTAATTGGGAAGTGGTTTAATAAATGAGAATTGTTTGGATCAGATTTCAGTACTGCTGTAGGTGACAGTACATAAGAACATAAGAAATAGGAGCAGGAGTAGGCCAATCGGCCCCTCGAGCCTGCTCCGCCATTCAATAAGATCATGGCTGATCTGATCCTAATCTCAAATCTAAATTCATGTCCAATTTCCTGCCCGCTCCCCGTAACCCCTAATTCCCTTTACTTCTAGGAAACTGTCGATTTCTGTTTTAAATTTATTTAATGATGTAGCTTCCACAGCTTCCTGGGGCAGCAAATTCCACAGACCTACTACCCTCTGAGTGAAGAAGTTTCTCCTCATCTCAGTTTTGAAAGAGCAGCCCCTTATTCTAAGATTATGCCCCCTAGTTCTAGTTTCACCCATCCTTGGGAACATCCTTACCGCATCCACCCGATCAAGCCCCTTCACAATCTTATATGTTTCAATAAGATCGCCTCTCAGTACTATCCTATTTCTAAATACTATATATTTCTTTCAGTTGGTTGAAGGAGAGGAAATTGCTATGGAGAACCAATCCACTGTTGAATCATCAAACTATGAAGATGACTTTGAGGTATCAACAATTAGGCTATAGTGTATAGATAATATGCAAGTCTGGTTTGAAATATATAAAGATAAAATTTTCAGATTTACTTTAATGTCTGGGATAGACAGATTTTCAGACTCTATCACAATTAGCAAAGTCATGTGCTATGAATATTCCTATTAATACCCATTAGTTTGTTACTTTAGATAAAACAGAATCACAACTTGATTATTCCTGTCTATTTTGTCATCAAGATAAAATAATAGGCCTTCTCCTCAGGAAGTGTGTACTAAACCTGCAGCCACCAATGGACAGTTTCTATGCTCTGTTCATATTGCAGCATCTTGGCTGTGGTGCTCCCATGTAAGTGAGGAGCCCTATAATTTACTGGAGTCATCCATATACTTATAAATTCACAAACTTTTTATTTAACTGATATATTGTGCAATCTACCAAAATGGTAGCAGTTTAACCCCAAATGTTCAAATGGCATGTTAACCAGTGAAATCGAAAATAGTTGTTGTAGTTTTGTGAGACACTAAATTGTGGCACTATTGGAAAAAGGGCCACTATAGTGTTGAAAATACGTGAAAATGCAATTGAGAACACCAAGGAGCATTTACAACTGTGTGTGTGTGCGCGTGCGTACGCATACATGCGCATGTATAAAGAGTGAAAAAGAAGAAGAAATAGGAAATGAAAAAGACTGCTGACAGATGAGAAATAGAAATCAGAAAGGAATAAGAAAAATGAAACTGTGGTGTAAATTTGTTCCAACAGATCATTGTTGTTCTTGTATATATCGGACTAAACACATATGAACAAAGATATTGTAATTTCCATGTTAATGTAAATAGGGAACATGGGTACAAAATAGTGGTATTGTAGACAAAGTGTGATCGTGATATAGGCGATAAGGTTCATTAGCTTATAATTCACGTATAGCTATTCTCCCCGTAGACTCTGTTGTATTTATTCAAATATTTCTTTACTCTTTTTTTAACTGTGCATGCTGGCTTCATTGTTTTTTTTATTTCACTTGCTTTTCTTTGATGAACAACTCTGAAATACAGGAAAAGGTAATTTAGAACACTTTTTAAATTATACGGTTCAATCTGCCATACTGTAAAGATTAGACAATTGTCCACAGAGGGAATATCAGAAGTCAGGTTGACCCTGAGTTGTTCTCACACACCCTCTAGCGGGTCGATGAAGAACAGAACTGGCAGAAGTTTGGGGGCAGATCACTGCCCATGCTGTCCACTGAAGAATGCTGTGTGGGGCGGATTAGGGTTAAAAGGGAGAAAACAAAATGGTAGAAATTGTCCTCCAGCACTCTTTTATATGGAAGATAGTTAATATCAAATATGTACCAGAAAAAACATTTGTACATTTTGCTGTATTAATCTATGTACAAAGAGAATATCAGATACACTAGGCACAAATTACAAGACTATAATCAAATCTTAGGGTTCAGATAGCATCCAATACCACAGGAGCAGTTCATCACTTTAATCTGCATTTTGAGATTATTATAAAATCTTTAATTCACACTCTGGTATATGTGTGATTCTATTGTCTGTGCGTAGATTATTCAATTTCCATCATTAGATAGTCTGTAGTCTTGGTGCATTATACGATGTTTACAGAAAACCCCATGTGATATCATTAGGGGAGGTTTATCTTAAAAATAACCAGCAGTGGACTGAAGGTAAATTCCATACACATGGTTCATTATATATTTATTTTGTAATTCTCTCTTCTGACTGGAGCAAGATACTGATAGTATTATTCTTGGCCCTTGTTAAATCACATATATATATTAATTCTCGGGATGTGGGTATCGCTGGCAAAGCCAGCATTTATTACCCATCCCTAGCTGCCCTTGAGAAGGTGATGGTGGACCATATATGATTGGATATCAGCAGGCTTCTATTTATATATCTGCTTGTTTAAAATCTAATTTCCAACATATAAAATAATGTTCTTGTTTACTTTCTCATTAAGTAACGCATGGAATTTGCTTTAATTACACTGATCAGTAACTCCATTAACCGCAAAAACCAAACAAATGCACTACTTCTAGAAAAAGAAAACACAAGGGAAACTTAAAGCACAAAATTTTTTATATGTTGCTATTGGCAGTATACAGAAATTTTGTAGTATTTTCTGGAGTGTTATGTAGGGTTGTGTGTAATTCGCAGTGAGTTCCCGATCATGGTACAACTATCATGGCTGGTGCCTTACAACAGGATGGTATTAGATCAGGCCATTAACTGACTGTTTAGCAGAAAGTCTACACAAAGGAGAAATAAACAAATGTTCTAAATTAAAAATACCCTGTAAAGCTAAGTTATGAAGTACAAAGCTTTTATGTTTCTCTGTGTAAAGGACTATGTGGATGACTTTGAAGAAGATGAATGTGAAAATAAAGAGGTAGAACAAGAAAGGGAGGAAATTCCAGCCCGCCAGCGAGCCGAAATTGAAGAGATTCAAAAAGCAATTACTGCAGAAAATGAACATATCAGAGCAACACAGATTAGAAGCTTCAGAAAGACGCACAAGGAAGAACCAAAAAGAGGTACCGTCAATTTTTATATGAATTACCATACCTTAAAAATAATTACCATTGGATTATCAAAAATAAGAACATAAGAACATAAGAAATAGGAGCAGGAGTAGGCCAATCGGCCCCTCGAGCCTGCTCCGCCATTCAATAAGATCATGGCTGATCTGATCCTAACCTCAAATCTAAATTCATGTCCAATTTCCTGCCCGCTCCCCGTAACCCCTAATTCCCTTTACTTCTAGGAAACTGTCGATTTCTGTTTTAAATTTATTTAATGATGTAGCTTCCACAGCTTCCTGGGGCAGCAAATTCCTCAGACCTACTACCCTCTGAGTGAAGAAGTTTCTCATCATCTCAGTTTTGAAAGAGCAGCCCCTTATTCTAAGATTATGCCCCCTAGTTCTAGTTTCACCCATCCTTGGGAACATCCTTACCGCATCCACCTGATCAAGCCCCTTCACAATCTTATATGTTTCAATAAGATCGCCTCTCATTCTTCTGAACTCCAATGAGTAGAGTCCCAATCTACTCAACCTCTCCTCATACGTTCACCCCCTCATCCCCGGGATTAACCGAGTGAACCTTCTTTGTACTGCCTCGAGAGCAAGTATGTGTTTTCTTAAGTATGGATGTCTTTTCTTAAGTATGGATTTTTAAAAATCCATTTTTAAATCACCAAATACTTTTTTAAATCACCAAATTAGATTAGTCTTTCAAGAACTTGGTCTGTGTGCGTGTCTGTTTTTCTGTATTACTTTATACAACTTTATTTATATATATCATTTGATATAAATGTTTTTGCCAATTTCTTGTTGTATTCCCAGCATTGATAGCCCTCATTTTAATGAGCACAGATACACTCTAAAATAGTGATTTTTTTTTGGCCTCTGCAAATGCGAGGTTTGGTTTGTGACTTAATCCTCCTCCATTTTAACCATTTTACACTGTGTTAAATAGGTATTGAATAGGTTATTATGAATTATAGCTAACATACACTACTGTTGTGAAACAATTTTTAAAATGTTTTGAGGACATTTTCCTTCCCGCTTTGGATAAAATAAACTTAAATGTAGGGGGCATGATTAAGAAGTTTGCAGAGATACAAAAATAGTGAGGAAGAAAGCTGTAGACTGCAGGAAGATATCAATGGACTGGTCAGGTGGGCAGAAAATTGGTAAATGGAATTCAATCTGGAGAAATGTGAGGTAATGCATTTGGGGAGGGCAAACAAGGCAAGGCAATACACAATAAATGGGAGGATACTGAGAAGGGTAAAGGAACAGAGGGACCTTGGAGTGCATGTTCCAGATCCCTGAAGGTGGCAGGATGTGTAGATATGGTGGTTAAGAAGGCATATGGGAAACTTTCCTTTATTAGCCACGGCATAGAATATAAGAGCAGGGGGTTAAGCTAGAAGCTGTTTCCAGTGGGGTCCCACAAGCTCAGTACTAGGTCCCTTGCTTTTTGTGGTATATATTAATAATTTGGACTTGAACGTGGGGGCTTGATCAAGAAGTTTTAAAAAAATATAAAAATTGGCCTTGTGGCTGATAGTGAGGAGGAAAGCTGTAGACTGCAGGAAGATATCAATGGACTGGTCAGGTGGGCAGAAAAGTGGCAAATGGAATTCAATCCAGAGAAGTGTGAAGTGTGGGGAGGGCAAACAAGGCAAGAGAGTACACAATAAATGGGAGGATACTGAGAGGTGTGGAGGAACAAAGGGACCTTGGAGTGCATGACCACAGATTCCCGAAGGTAGCAGGACAGGTAGATAAGGTGGTTAAAAAGGCATTCGGGATACTTTCCTTTATTAGCTGAGGCACAGAATATAAGAGCAGGGAGGTTATGCTAGAACTGTATAAAACATTGGTTAGGCCACAGCTTGAATTCTGCTTACAGTTCTCGTCACCATATTACAGGAAAGATGTAATTGCACTAGAGAGGGTACAGAGGAGATGTTGCCAGGGCTGGAGAATTTTAGCTTTGAGAAAAGATTGGATAGGCTGGGGTTGTTTTCTTTGGAACAAAGGATGCTGAAGGGAGATGTAATTGAGGTATGTAAAATTATGAGGGGCCTATTTCCCTTAGCAGAGAAGTCAATATCCCAGGAACATAGATTTAAAGTAATTGGTAGAAGGATTAGAGGGGAGTTGAGGAGAAATGTTTTCACCCAGATGGTGGTGGCTGGAACTCACTACCTGAAAGGATGGTAGAGGCAGAAACTCTCAACTCATTTAAAAAGTACTTGGCTATGCACTTGAAGTGCCTTGACCTACAGAGCTATGGACCAAGAGCTGGAAAGTGGGATTAGACTGGATGGCTGTTTTTCGTCCGGCACAGACACGATGGGCTGAATCGCCTCCTTCTGTCCTGTAAATTTCTATAATTCTATGAACTGTAGCTGGTGTAGAGCTGGTATTCACTAGCCAGTATTCTTTTTGAATTCATTCACGATGGTATTGCAGTGCATAATTACTCAAGCAACAGCTAACCTTACCACAAACCAATTTAGTCCAATTTTACCAAGCATTACTAAAATGCTCAGCAACTAGTGGTTCTATTTATATTACCCCAGGCAATGTGAGAGAGGTGCATTAAATAACATTGCCTCAATTAAATAATGAAAGGAGTCATCATGTTACACTGGTCACACATCCTGACACCCTGAACATAATTATTTATGGATAGGAATATACCTCCAACGTTATACAGTCTCCACATCATCCAGGTTTTAAATGGGCAGTGGTGTTTTAGGTTTTGGAGGAAGCTATAGTGCCCTGTGTGCATGGCCAATCTACCTATTGGCAAACTGTCAACTATCCTGATGGGTAGGACTTGCACCAACATGTGGGACCAGGGTTGTTTCATTGTGCAGTTAAGTGATGGGAGCAGTGGGCCGGTAGCTTCAATTTGTGCCAAACAATGATGTAATTTGAGATTTTGTTCAGCTCTGGGCTTTTTGCCTTGACATAATGTGTAAACATTAGGCACATGCCCATCGCATTGTAGTTCTGCCAATAGTGCACATGTAACATGCTGCAGTAAACATTGACTATAAATGCTGTAACTGACAGGCTGTTAAGTGTGCTGGATTGTCCCAAATATCGTTAGACATTGTCATGGAAAAGATGTAAACTAATAAAACAGCTCATTTAATTAGATTTGGATATATTTATTTCTTATCAAAATGTTATCTACTGCTTACACCATGCTGTTCATTTTATTTGTGTGTAATACTATTTGTTACCTAATTTAGATTTTGAAAACTCGCACTCCAGGGAACCTGCTCGTGGAACATTCATTGACTTTGTGGCAGCAAAGCAGAGGGAGATCAGTTCTAAGGCGGCCAGTAAACAAAAGTAGGTAACTGAAGATATGAGCTTACAGTTTACACGTAAAATAGTACACATTGTAGGAGTGATTATGCAGAGTAATGGGAGCGATTACACAGTAAATAATGCAGGCATTGTTATTTGGGAGTATTGTAATAGATATTTGAAAGTAGTTACACAGAGAATAAAGGTTATTTTAGAGTAATACTTAGAATCATAGAATGATACGGAACAGAAGGAGGCCATTCGGCCCATCGTGCCTGTGCCGGCTCTTTGAAAGCTATCCAATTAGTCCCACTCCCCTGCTCTTTCCCCATGGCCCTGCACATTTTCCCCTTTCAAGTATTTATCTAATTCTCTTTTGAAAGTTATTATTGAATCTGTGTCCACCATCCTTTCAGGCAGTGCATTACAGATCATTACAACTCGCTGTGTAAATTTTTTTTTCCTCATGTTGCCTCTGGTTCTTTTGCCAATTAACTTAAATCTGTGTCCTCTGGCTACCGACCCTTCTGCCACTGGAAACAGTTTCTCCTTATTTACTCTATCAAAATCCTTCATGATTTTGAACACCTTTATCAAACTTGAGGCAGGATGGGAAAATTGTTGGTGAGCAAATGCAGAGGGGCATTTTGTTTAAGTGCAAGTCAATTCAGACCCCACCACACAACTTTGGGCCAAATTCAGGTTATTAGTCAAATTAATGTAAACAACCTGTGTACATACTTTATATGTAAATTTTAGAGTATACTTCCAAAGTTCTCCTCCTCCACAGAACAGGCTTTGTTAGTTTTGGGGAGAGATTTGATTTTTGAATAATGTCAGTAACAGTACACTGTGAACATTTGCCTTTGAAAATCTAAGACTAAAATACCAGGCTTCTGTTATCAATATCTAGTTTTAAAGTAAGCAAAAGGTGAATCTACATCAAATTCAAAAATAGAAATAGAATTTTTTTTGGCCTTCCACGGTAGCTCAAGAACTTTAAAGTTCAGCCCATTTAATTTCATTCAATACGACAAAAAACCTGATGCTGAATAATGAGTTTCATGAGCTCTTTATACACTGAAATGTTTAGAAATAAGCCTGTCTTCCCACTGTTAACGTACATTTAAAAAATCCTGATTTTTGTTCTCAACAGAAAGCGCAGTGCGGAGCTGCTCAGACTGATTGACCTGGATTTCTCAGTTAGCTTTTCACTGCTTGATCTGCCTCCATTGAATGAGTACGATGTGTACATCAAAAACTTTGGACGCACAAACACCAAGCAGGTTTGTATTGTAGTATTACATATTTTGTGCCCCTTTATGTATGATGTACAGACTAGATTTAAATAAAATGTTCTTAAGTATTGATTTTTTTTTATTCTGGAAATTATTGCACACATCATTTATTCCATGTGTGAAGGCCGATGGATAACTCTGAGCAGTAAGGTTGGATTATAAAGAATGACATTCATATGGTCTTTCAAGTTTTATGTTGTTTTGTGAAATTTTAAGCTAAATTTGCATTTTAGCAGTGGGGCCTTGTTTTTCTATTTTTTTTATCCTTATGCAAAATAGTACTATGTAGTAGAATCCTAGAGTGCGTAGTATTAGATGTCATTACAGTGTGTGTAATATTAAGAGTTGGTGGATGGTTATTGAGGAGGAGTGCATGTGTGAATGTTTATCATTTGAACTTTATTTTGTGGGAGTTTTAACATTTCATAATGAGAGATGATTAAAGAAAATTTTTAGAAAACTCAACTAAAATAGGCAGTTAAAATATTGTCTCACATTCTTCACTTGATATTTTCATAGAGAATCATGGTTAGTCCCTATAGTAGTATTAAGTGGACCAGTCTTGTATTTTTTACTTTGTATACTAGGGAGTCTGTTAAGTTGACATGATTGATTTTACATGGTGTATTTTTGTTTCGACCATACATATCATCATCAACGTGTATAAATTATCTTCTCACGTGGGGTGCAGATTTTTTTTCCCCCCCCAATCAGTGTTGCTTTTCTGTGAGACACTGGCAGCCGGGGCAAAACAGCTCTGTGATCATTCACTGCATCAGTTGGTACTAGCAACACTGCTTAGTAACTGCAGCCAAGTTATCGGTATCATGTAAAAGCACACTCACCCTGCATGGAACCACATAAATAATTCACCCTCCTCTTCCATCTAGAACTTCTGCACCCTGAAATGTGTCTTTATCGATCGTGTTATATACACCGTGCAAAATACCATTTAAGGTATTTAACAGAATTTCTAGTAATCTAGAAGATCCTGAAGCATCTATTTTTTCAAAACTGCTACCAATGGCAGAGGAAATACATTCTGAACATCATGGAAGGATGGGTAGAAAGTTGCTGTTAGAGGATGCATTAGTAGTAGTTTTCTGTCAGTGAACCACCATAATTGAATATAAAGAACCTTCCACCATATCTTCATCAGCAGTCCACACACCCACTGCTTCACTCCATTTTCATCAATCACAAATAATCATGTAGTGTGCAGATTAATAATGACGACTGCAGCTAAACATTCTGGGATGCGACTACTGCTCCTTACAAGAGAAAGAAATTCCACCATATTGGACCTGCACTACTAAAAATTATACTTAAGTTTAATTTTCTCCTTGTTTTCTTTAGCCAGGTTGTTTTTTCATGTACATTAATTTTCATACGTAAGATAACTGCCAGTGTAACTTTTCTCAGACATTTCCAGTGTGCTGTCACGGGTTTGAATCTCATACTAGGACTTGAACGCATAATTTAGGCTGGTTTTTGAGTGCAGTTTTAAAGGCATGCTGAATTGTCGGATGTGCCATTATTGAATTAAAAGTGTGGTCCTGTAGACTAGTTGAAAAAGTGCAGGGGGTTCTCCCAGTGTCCTGGTCAACATTCCTTTTCATCAAACACCCCAAACAAAAAAAACATGGATGAACCGGTCATTTATCTTGTTGTTTGTTGAACGTTGCTGGTGCAGAATGGCTCCCATTCACATAACATTTTGTTATGGGCCACATAGGATTGACTCACAGTTTAACAGTAGCTGAGCATGAAGATTGAAACCAGGGCTGCTGAAATTGTTTATCAGCCCCCTAAAACCTTGTTGTGTTTGTTTATGGTGTGCATGCTCTTATGATTAAGTCAGTTCATTCTGTATTATTTAAATAATATATTAAGTAGCGCTTTCATGTAAAAAGTCAACAATTCCCAAAAAATAAAACAATGGTGGGAATGGAACTTAAATAATTTCAAGTTATACTATCATAACATCTACAATTTTTGTGCTGAGTATATGCCAACAGCTGTGTACATTTGGAATGAAAATTGAAATAAGAGCAATGTGAAGCATTGCTGGTGCAGAGGGCTGTTGTCTTTGTCTATATACAGTTACTATAATTGGCCATTAGTTACGTACAATTACATAGGGCTCGAATTTAGCAGGCCTGCGGGTTCCCAGCGGGTGGTCCTCCGGGAGCGTGGTCAACACGCTCGGCGAAATTAGTGGGTTGCCCACGCAATCGTAGCAGGCAACCCACTAATAGGAATCAATTACCTGCTCCTCCGGGGTCCACGGCGCTGGCCTGCGCGTCGGTCGGGCTGCGCATGCGCAGTACGATCTGTCAGCTGGAGGCTCTCTAGTTAAAGGGGCAGTCCTCCACTGACAGATGCTGCAACCAATGGAACAAATTGCAGCATGGAGCAGCCCAGGGGGAAGGCTGCTCCCAGTTTAATGATGCCTCACCCCAGGTATCATCAGATGGGGTGAGGAGGAGGGGGAGGACACAGATCTTCCACCCGGCGGGCGGGAGGAAGCGGCCTGCCTCTGCCACCAAGAAGGCCTGGCTCGAGGTGGCAGAGGGGGTCACCTGCGCCACCAACATATGGCCCACCTGCTTACAGTGCAGGAGGCGCTGCAATGACCGCAGTAGGTCAGCCGCAGTGAGAACACGAAGTCTTTCCCCTACGCTCCGTCTGCCACAACACTGCCCCCACCCCACATCTCCTTCGGCACCGCCAACACTACTCTGTCACATCACCCTTCATACCCACTCAAACCCCATCCTCATCTTACCTCCACCTACTCACCTCGCCAGTACTCATCCTGCCACTAACACGCAACCCAATCCTCATACAATCTCATTGCTCCATCCCATACTCACCCTCTCGTGCACCTCCCTCACGGCCAGCCTCACTCAACCTGCCACCACCTGTGCTGCAGCCACAGGGCATGCATCACATATGTGCAGTAGGCAGCGTAAGGCAAACGTGTCGTGAGCATGAAGGGGGTGCACAAGGGTGTCTGAGGGTTTGTCATGGGTGTTACCTACATTGAATTTCAGAGCAACAAACAGCACACATTATATTGACACCACCACTGCCATGTCTCCGCGAATCCTGTCCGTTGTGTCCAATAATGCCCGCTCCTGGGTATCACTATGAGGACCCACCACTGATGCCACCCATCGTGTTACTGCAGAGTAGGTGCAGGTGTATTTGCAGGGCTCGTCCGCGCAGACGACTGAGAGACATCGGCGGTGTAGCCGGCTGCACCCTGGAAGGATGCGGAGGAGAAGGTGTGGAGGGCAGTGGTGACTTTGCCAGCGACAGGTAAGCAGTTGGTGCTGGGGCCAGCCAGGAGCAGCTTGGCATGAAAGAGCCTGCAGATCTCCACGACTACATGTCGAGCGAATCTGCGCCTCCCTGTGCACTGCTGCTCGGAGAGGTCCGGGGAGCTGCGCCTCAGTCTGTGGACCCTGTGGCGAGGGTAGTGCCCTCTGCGATGCGTCTCTCTCTGCGGTAGCCCTCTCTCCTGCTGTGCAGGTGGGCGTGCAACAACACCGTGTTGGGGGGATCCACGTCTCTGCGGCGGACGGCGTGGACTGCGAGGCTGCTGGGGCTGGTCATACTCTTCGTCCTCCGAGGGTGTCCACACACCACCCATCTGGCAGGTGTTGGTCTGAGGGGTTGTGCAGGGTAGGTGGGTGGTTCCTCGGACTGGGGCTGCGGTTTCGTGTCGGTCTGTCCTCTGGCTTGGCGGGGGGTGGTGGGGGGCAGGGGTTGCCCTATGTGACGCGGTGGCCTCCTGCGTGGGTGAGGGCTGTCCCCCGTGGAGTGCACCTTGGCACCTGCCACAGGCTGCTGGCTGCAACACGCCTGGTTGGAGAGAGACTGTTTCCCCCAGTGTGTGAAGCTCACTGCCTTGAACCTAAAATCCCACACTTCCTCTTTTGACAGCTGATTCAGCTCATTAACTGACCTCAACAAGCAAGGTAAGTACTCTCAAGTGGAACCCCGCTGGATTTAATTGCCTGCGGGATTCCCACCAGCGGGGCTTGCGCGCGCAGCCCCGCACGTCAGCGCGGTACCCGGAAGTGGCCAGGATTTCATCGCGATCCGGTCACGTGACCGGATATCGGGATTTTCCGGGCCCCCCCGCCGGAAACCAGACGCCAAAATCGAGCCCATAGAGTCTACAGCACAGGAACAGGCCATTCAGCCCAACTGGTCTATGCCATCGTTTATGCTCCACTTGAGCTTCCTCCCACCCCTCTTCATTTAACCTATCAGCATATCCTTCTAGTTAGATAACCAGTTTGTCCTGATTTGTCAAAATGCTATTTTTCTCATTCAACAATAGGAGAGTGCAGAAAAGAAAACGAGCAGTGGCTCTTTGCATTTTTAGGTACATAATTTTCATCATGCATATAGGTATCTGCCTAGCAACAACGTTCGACTCTAGCTTCTTTTGAGACTTGGAGCACCACTGCGCACATGCAGGCATGTATTCAACATGTTCATGTCTATGGGCAGGCACATGTGATTAGACGACTGCTTGCATGGGCTTTAAACACCAACGTGGCCTGATTGGGCCGAATGGCCCGTTTTTTTGTTGTAATTTCTATGTAATTCTATGTGCACTCAGTGATGCTCTGATTTTTGGAGGAAATCGGTATACTGGATTGGTCAGTGTGAATGAGGCAGAATTGTTTTAACACTCCTCGCTTGTGATAGTAGCTTAAATCTTGCAAGATTTGTGTAAGCATGGGGTATGCATTTAAGTACAGTTTTCAGTAATCTAGCATGAATATATGAAGCTATAAAAAATTAATTGGAGGAAACAGGGTTTGAAATTCTGCTCAGCGCTATTTTTATTGGGCTGTTTAATGTGATCATCGAAAATTCCTATATGCATTATTTCAATAAAGACATTAACCCCTTTAAAATAATGCTCAGTGCAATTTCAGTCCACGTTGAACTGATTTTTCTCCTGAAATGAATTATTCGTACTGAGTATATAAACTCTTCCAAACACATGAGTATTGAAAGTTAATGCAGGGGGAAGCTCTAGCTTCTCATTTTAGTTAACTATCTAGCATGTTAGTTTAGTTTTTTATTTTGACTTGACTTTATTACCCATAGGCTTTTGTTCAGTGCAATGAAGACAATGTGGACCGAGACATTCAGACAGATGAAATCGAAACTGTTGAAAGGTGGACACAACATCCTGGAGAGGGTAGCCTGGTGTGTGGGGGTAAGCATTTTTGTGGCAAAACTTTAAGTCTGATCTGACGAGGTAACCTGCATTCGCTCATTTAATTGCATAAGAACACAAGCTTCCTGACAATGGTTAGCTAATTTTGGAGCACTTGATCTGGCCTTGACATTTTTTGTTTTACATTTTTCTCTTCTGCTTGACTTTTAAGTGTTAACTTTAAAGAGACTGGTGAAGAAAAAGGTGAATGGAATGTGTGCATTTTTTTTCCATAAAGGATATTTACTTGCTATAAAAACTATGCGTTTCAGTAGTTTATTCAACAGCCCAGTGCTGTGCTTTGCTGCTCTTTCTGCACTCTGCTTGGTTGAAGTACTATTGTTCTCATTCAACAACAGAACAGTATAGAGCAAAGGCATAGTGATCATTTACATTTTGATGGATTCAGTCCTTATTATGCATACATCTATGTATAGCAGCAAAATAGAAAGTTTAATCCACCTATTATGAGTTTGTCTTAATCCAATATCAGTGAGTCCAAGGTTTTAGAAGAATAGGTGTGTTATGCCAAGTAGTAGTATCATGGACACTGAGTTATTAGCATTGGGGTATGCCTGAGATCTGGGAGGTTTCGGAAGGGGGTTAGAGTCTTGCAGCACTGGGATGAAGTCTCGTGGTCTGCAGTATTTTGAAGGGGTCTCTCGGTGTGGAAGCACTCGGGGAACATAGGAATTGCTCACGAATAAAGATCAAGGTCCATCTCGTTCACCTTCTACCATCCTGCAATTAGTCTACAACAGACATGAGGTGAGGAAAACCACTGGTGGTAAGTGTTGGGAACCATAGGTCCAAAGTCACCTGTTCCTCTAAGCATTCTACACTCACCATATGTCCCTGGTATTCTGGAATTGCTGGAGAGGGAGGCTCTAGGAACACTGAGGCAGATCCTGATATCATTGAGAGGGGTCCTGGGACCTGGACACTTTAGTTTTAGGGCCAGAAGCATTGAGGGTCTGGGAACCAGGGAACACTTGGAATGTAGTCTGGGAGGCCTTTTTAGCAGTGAGAGGAATCCTCAGGACCTGGGAGTGGAGGTGGGGGGGGAAATTTAAGGTCCAACAGCACCGAGGAGGGGGGTTTGGCGCATTGGGGGAGGGGCAGAGCCTGGCAATAATGACAATTGATGGGATTTGGCAGTATGGGAGAAGCAGGGAATAGAGAATTGTGAGAGAGGGGACTTTTGAGAATGGAACCAGAACTGACATTAGCCACTGTTGGACCATCAAGCCCGAAATTTCCACTGTGTTCCTACCCATTAGCCTCCTCACTGACCACAGACAAAATTTCTCCTTCTTAAAATTTATGTCATTAAATTACGGGGTGGGGATATGCATTTTGTCTCTGTGGTCCCGACTTGTGCTAGGAACGCAGAAGCAGAAAATTTACCCAAGTGCACAATTAACAAGTTTGCTATTCGACAAAGGGAGTGTTTTCTTTTTGTTTTAAATAAAACTAAGTAGCAACTGGGCTTTTAATATGTCGGGATACCAGTGCTGAATGGTGAATGTACCCTTGGCTGATGTAACCAAAATACATCCTCTTGAATTACTGAGTGAATAGAAACGTGACTGCAGATGAGATCTTTACTAACCAAACACATTTGATAAATAATCAAATAGAAAACATCTGGGGTCAGTAGTTTACATTAAAAGTTCTTTCATTACTTTTGTGTAATAACATGTGTCAGCCGTGGCTCACTTGGTAAGCATTCTCACTTCTGAGTCAGAAGGTTGTGGGTTCAAGTCGCACTCCAGAGACTTGAGCACAAAATCTAGGCTGACACTCCAGTGCAATACTGAGGGAGCGCTGCACTGCTGGGATGAGACTTTGGATCAGACTCAGGCCCCATCTGCCTTCTCAGTTGGATGTAAAAGATCCCAGGGCACTATTTGAAGAAAAGCAGGAGAGGTCTCCTTGCCGATATTTATTCCTTAACCAACATTGCTAAAAAAACGATTGTCTGGTCATTATCACATTGCTGTTTGTAGGACCTTGCTCTGTGCATATTGGCTGCTGCATTCCCTACAGTGACTACGCTTCAAAGAAAAGTATTTAATTGGCTGTCAAGTGCTTTGGGAAATCCTGAGGTAGTGAAAGATGCTATATAAATACAAATTCTTTCTTTATTTTCTTGCTAATATAATTCAGTAAGGAGAGCAAAGGCCCATCTATTTATTTTAATTATTTGCTTCTTTCATGCTGCTTCTACAGGACTTCTAATACCTGGTGGGTATATTCACTTTCTTTCTTCACTGACTTGTTCCAATCTTTTTGATTGCATTAAATTAAATCAACCCAAATAAGGATTGAAATTCTTATTAATGTATCTTGTACTAATGCACTATAATGTTAAGTATTCTTTCCTCGAACAGGGGCTAATGTTAGTGATGCCTTGTCCTCCGATTCAGTGACTAAGAATGTTGACTCTCGGAGACTGACCAACTTCCTGAGATCTGCTTGTCAGGTATTATATTTCACTTAGATGACTACGTGCAAAAACCTAGTGTTGTATTACAATTTATTTTTGCAGAGATCTTAAAAGATTGCACTGCTACACTAACCCTGTCCAACCATCTGTTTTTTTTTAAGTTAAAGTATCTCACATACGTAGATTTAATTTTAACAAAGTTTGATCAAAACAGGCAGAACGAAAGTTCAATATAGCAATACGATTCCCGCACTGCTTAAAACAAATAACTTATAACTATATTTACTACAGTTTAACTATAACACTGACTCTTCGGACATGTTTGTGATATCATAAGAGAGTACATGCTAGATCAAGCTATTACTGCATAGACCTTCCTACTGAGATAGTTTGTTGGTTGCTTTTTGTGTTAACTTCCCTGCTTGCTAACAGTATCACTCTAATACCTTGACAGGTAATAGCAGTGTTGCTGGAAGAAGATCGAGCAGAGAACCAAGCCAGTCAGAACATCCAATCGGAGGCAGCCAGTTTGTCAGTCAGTGATGGCTGCTCTCAACTGAACACAAACTTGCCATTTTTACATGGTAATAAATAGTTTGTGTGTGTTTGAGGGTGGAATATAAACTTTATTCATATTTACTGTTTGAATTGTCTTTTTCACACATTTTGTTTGTTTAATCAATTTGCAAGTTCTTTTATGAAAAAATATTGTTTTTTCGTAATTTCTTTCAGTAGTAATTCTTCACTTTGGAATGCATTTATTTTGGTATTTATGTTCTTCATTCATAATTTGCGTTGGGCGCACTTGCTGCAATCAAATTTCCTGCATGGCTGATGGCATATCATTTAATTCTGTACCTCCTGTTGCTCAGCTTGTCCAGCAGTGCTATCTGCGTTATCTTTCCACATTATACAGCCTTCCCAATGTTTTGTGCTTGCCCATTCCTTTCTCCCTGGGGAGAAGCGTCACATTTTGGTGCCTTGCACTGATTGGTTAAGACTTTGCAGACCCATACCATACCACTTGGTGGAGCTATATCACCAGCTCTTTTAAAATGACATATTGTACACAGTACTGTCTTATTCAGATTGATGAATACAGTACTGTAAATGTAGGAAACACTTTATTCAGAATTCCACAAATAATCACAAAACCATAGTTTTAAGATTGTATTTTAGTAATTCTCCAAATGGTAAGTATGTGTGTTTATGTTTCTTTTGTAGGTCGGGAGGTTTTGTGCCTACATTTTTCACAGGTCCAGAGACAAACCCTGCTTTCAGTCCATAGTCTTCCTGAAAAGTCTGGGGTAGTCCAACTAGCCAGCAATTACATAATCTGTGTTTGGAATATCTGGGAACCGTCAGCTCCTCAGAAAGTCCTTGTCTGTGAATCCGAGGTGTGTGGAAACTTAATTATCTATATTTGTATTTATTCCGAAAAATTTTATGGAAACAATTATTGATAATGAAATAGGACTTAACATAGGAAAAATAGCATTAACCCTGTTAACACCATAGATAGGAAAATAATTCAGACTAATTAGTAGTAGAGTGGTGTTGTAGTGCCAGTGCTTGAGTAAATCATAAGATGGAAGGATGGAAGATCCTGTGGGACCCATTAACGTCCATGCCCAAATTCCCAATATGCACCCCAAGAGCATGAAGCTCCCGTGTTGTGAGTGCAAATACCTAAAATCTATCCTTCCATTTAACTGAGATACCAAGTGACTGGTGTGGGAAAAATAACATATCACACTGGTGCAGTATGGGGTGTTTTTCTGAGTTTGGGCTTAGGCACATTATTGGAGCACAATATAGAAACCTTTACTTGGTGTTTAGCCATGTGATATTCCATTTCACAGCATAGGATCTCTCACCTTGATGGATATAAAAATTTACCAAAAGAAGAAGTAAGTTATTCCCAGGCTTACCAGTGCAGACACTATAAAGTATTCTTCTAAAAGTAAATTCACTTCTTTGAGACTCAAAGGAAGGGCAGATTGGGACATTGGGCTACAACACTGCAGCGCTAATTCTCCAGCCTGTGCTTCTTTTGAGCGCAGCCCTTTCACCGGAAGCTCAAATTAGTGAATTTGCCCCATAGTGTAATTGATACTTTGAACAGCCTAAGAATCACCTCATGGGATCTGGATATATTAAAATCCAAGGGAACCAGTGAAAATCTTTGATATTTCAATAGATCAGATTTTCCACTCCTATCCCAGTCCTGCTCTCCTGCACTCTCCAACCATCTCCCAGCCTGCTATAGTCTGCCCTACTCACCTGCTGGAAGGTTAATGGTAGGGCTCCCTCCCTCCACATTATTTTCCAATGCCAGCTTACTGCTCTCTGATTTTGAAAAGCACAAGGCTGGAAATTGGGATAGTTGGCACTGTTCCTATTAATGCTGCTGGGGTCATCTGTTTAAATTTGGCAATCACAGTGGCTTAAGAAATGCCTTGTCTTATTGGTGGACCAAATCAGTGAACTTGGAGTTCAGTAAGTTGTGCAAATGAGTTTCATTTGCATGCTATGGAAGGGGGTGAGGAATCGCGACTGTTCAGATAATTGAAAATCTTTGTAATTTGGGTTTTCAGCAAACTTGATAGGCATATTCTCATCAGATTTTTGGTTCCTTTCCCTGTTAGGAGAGCAGGAAATCAGAACTTGCATTTGTTTCTGTGTCCTATAACACTCGTGACCTCACTAAGTTCAGAGGCTTCATTTACTTCTAACTAAACTTATTTATATTGTTCACCTGGTCGAGTAGTTTGATATGGTCAGCAATGTTCTAACATTGCAAGAGATGTACTCCTCCAAGTCATTCTGAATAATGTGAAAGGCAGAGGACTCAACAGATCCCTGTGGAACTCTGACTGGGGGCAATGACTAGTAGAGATTATTCACTCTCTGCTTTCTGATGTGAAACCAGTTTTCAATCCAGCTCGCCGTATTGGAAGCTTATTAATTAAAGAAAATACTGATATAATCTCCCATTCTAATGCAGGTGCAATGCTGCTGCTTTAGCCCAGGTAAGGTGACATCTGTGTTTGCTGGAACGGTGGATGGTTCAGTTGTGGCTTGGGATCTTCGTGAACACTCCATTATACACTACAGTCTTCAGATCGGGGGCCAAGAGTGGACTCTCAGAACTCCAACGTTCTCTACTGGTGAGTCAAAGATGCAACAGTGACTGAAGCTGGTATATGGCAAGTTCATGCAAAAGGTGGTGCTGATTTCTCTTACAATTTTAATATACTAACAACAATAAAAATTTGCATTTCTATAGTGCCTTTAACATAGAAAAACACCCAAAATGCTTCACAGGTGCATCAACAAAAAATGCACGTCATCAAAAAATGCACGTCAAGTCAAAGAATGAGATATTAGGAAGAGTGACCAAATGTTTGGTCAAAGAGTTTTAAGAAGGGTCTTAAAGGAGGAGAAGGAGGTGAAGAATCAGAGGAGCTCAAGGGGGGAGTTCCAGAGTGTGGGGTATAGGCAGTGGGCAACTGAAGACACAGCAGCCAATGGTGGACGAAGGGAGGGTGGGGAGCGGGGAGATGCACAAGAGACCTGTTAATTAAAGAAAAAAGCAGGTACATAATTTAAATTTAAACTACCCTCTCATCTGCTTTGATGTGAAATGAGTTGTACCCTGCCCACTTCTGCTATATGATTAGATTGGACAGTTCCTTCCTTATCTGTTGAGCTGGGAGTGTTCAAGGATGTTGGGAAAGCTCAGTGATTCTGGATGTATTGAGCAATGTCCATAAATGGTTCATTACCCATTTCAATATTTTCTTCATCAGTTCTGAGAAAGTCCTTTTCAAAATATCAGTTGCTATGAGGGTGAATCCTTCCTGACATCATCTTGTCATAATCCTTGTTGAATGGACTTGAACCATGATAGACAACATACTAGCTGTTGTGGAGTTCTGCCTCCTGACTCAATCTCAGAATTTAAAATTAACTAAAGAATGGCAGTAAAAACCCAGTTAAGAGCCTTTAAAATTCCTTTGAGGTCAGGTTTTACAGACAAACTTGGCTGAGTTGCGGTTCACAGATACAATAGACAATGGAAGACCATTTGGCATAGATCAAAGACAAATATCCCTCAAACAGTACAGTTGCCAAAGTTGAATATATTGTATGGAAACCTGCTATCATCACATTGCAAAAAGTATAATCGTTCTTACAAAATAATGAGAAACTGCAAAAAAAATTCTGAGGATGTGGGGTTTTATTTAAGTGCGCTTTCATTGCAGATGGTGTTCTGACAGCTGTAAATCACTCTTGTGCAGTGAAGGCTGTTGATCCAGTGTCATCTGTTTCCTTTGATAATCATGGTGTTGGGCTTTCACTCTTGGCATCCCAGGAAGGTATGTTTTCTGTCAGCATTGTAGACTTTCCATCAGTTTTTCTGTCAAACATCATAATTTGTCTTGCATGAAAGACTTCTAATTTATTTTATTTCCATTGAGTATAATTTAGAACTAACTTATTGTTGTATTCTTTACAAATACGTTTATTCTGGAGATCCATGTCCAACTTTCTGTTAACCCTGTTTTATGTCTTTCCCGACTGTTAGATGTTTAGAGCCTGGTATTTCAATCTGAGCAATATCATGTAACACTTAAATTAACTATTTCATTACAGGCCTCACCATATGTGGTGTTAACGCGATTAGCTCGCTCTAAGCGTTTATAATAACGGCAACTAAAAAAAGCTCCACCCTCATTTCTTTAGTTGCTTTTCTTCATGCTGGTTTTGGATTCAAATATGCTGTGCCGCATTTATGGCCACTACAGCGGGCAAATCATCTCAGCCCAGCTTCTGTCAATGCATTTTGTAATCAACTGCTTGGAGTGACCTGACAAATTATTTTGTTGTTTTTTTTCTCTCCTCCTACTGGGAAAGAGCTTGCCTGCTGATTGACACTTCCATTTGATGAAATGGCTGAAACCAAACTCGCCATGTAGGAAATTGTGGCCTGAACACCACGTTCGTCTTTGCATGGCAAGGTGCAGGTTGATGAGGATGATTTTAGGCCACCCCAGAAGGCTCAGCAAATTTATCCAAGAAATAGCTGAGCTACATGTTTGTCCTTGGTTTGAGGTGAATCAGCTAATCTCAGCTGGAATAGTGGTAGGGGCTTCACAATTGGCTTCAGCACCTCTACATTAAGAAGTCGATAACATTAGCTGAGGCTTCTGCTCCTGATCGCCACCCAGCAATCACTGCTGGATGTATGTGTCACATTGGGTCAAGAACAGGACCAAGAACAGCTGTAATGACTCTGCGCTCGAATAGCCTATCATCTTCCAATGTCGAGGCTCGCACATGTGCAATGCTTACTGGGGTAAGGAGCTGGGAACTGAATTCCAGCAAAGGGAGAATGACTGCAGGGGAGGGAGGTAAATTGGTTGAGAAAAAAGAGGAGAAACAAGAAAAAAGTTTTATAAAAATTCTGCCCTATAGAATTACCATTTTTTTTGTATTATGTTTATAAGAGGATAGATTCAAATTATGTATAAGATGTTCTGGGATAGTTATCAATTGCACATTTTTTGCATTTCAGTATTTAAAGATTTTCTTTTTTCTACCTCAGGAAGTTCAGGGCTGTCATTTCAGCTGGCATCACTCGATGAAAGTGGTTTGCTTAATCTGTGGGTAAGCACGAGACTACTAGTCATATCACTCCACATAAAGGTCTGAGTATTTATTTTTTTAGGCTGGAATAGTTAACAGATGTAAGTGCATGAGTCTATACTCAGTATAGACCAGTGAGGTTGCTGTAATTTTGTGACTCTGGATTGGGTAGTTCACTCCTGATAAATACATGAATAATTAGCTGGGAATTGTTCTGTTTGGATCAGAGTATCTATATAATGGGATTGAATCAATCTCACCATAATCTATTAGATTTTTCTCAATGTCTCCACATATAAAATATTCACTGCGGGTATGTATTTCATCCCCGTTCCCCAAAAATATGTTAGGATCTTTCTGAGGGATGTGTTATAGTTTTTGGAGTGACATCCCAAATGTTTTTCCCAAGTTTGAGTTGTTTTGTTAGTGATTTATTTTAATGTTTAATTAATCTAGTTAGTTATTTCAGTGCAATTATCTGTAATTTAATTAATTACTTTTACAATTTTTTAAACTGCCTATTACGTGGAAATTAGAGTGTGATTTCCTGGAACTAGTTAATGACATCACCTCTCTGTAAATAAGCAACTGTGTAAGTTCTGAACCAATTTCCCATGCTTCTTTACAAGAAAATTTGTCCTCTACCCATTACTTTGATTCTCTGCTATTGCGTGGGTCACATTATAAATCGTTCGTAATGTTTACAGCTTTTTTAATGAGCTTTTGATCTTACTCTAGTGTTTATATGAACTTAGGCTTTGATGGAAACAGCATTCTTTCGACTAACTAGTCCTTAGAATGTGGCCATGGTATCTCACTCTGGGTGACCTTCACTGCTATATTATTTTGAAAAGCTTTTACTTTCAACTGATTTATTTTCAATATGGAGAGAATATAATTTTGGAGATCAGTGCCTCTGCCACTGGAATCAGTATTCACTTCCCCCACCAATGGCACACAGTATCTACTATCTACAGGATGCACTGTAGAAACTCTTCAAGATTACTTCAACAGCAGCTGCCAGCCCTGCGACCTCTACCACCAAGAGCAGCAATGTCATGGGAACATCATTATGCCTAGGTTCCTTTCCAAGTCATACACCATGCTGACTAGGACATATATTGCCATTTCAGCATTTTGACACAGCAACATAAGGGAATTCCCTACCTAACGCCATTATGGGTGCACTTTCAGCTCAAGAACTGCAGCAGTTCAAGGAGAAGTCAGCCACTACTTAGGGCAACTAGGGATGGGCAATAAATGCAGCTCTGCCAGTGTCTCCCACATCCTGAAAACAAATAAAAAAAAGAGAAAAACCTTGTTGCAGACCTATTTCTGTGCTCTAATATTCCATGATTCAATGAATTGCTAATTGTTTGAGCTGTTCAGTCCGTTAATTGATAAGTTCCACAATGCAATGCACCCTGATATATATCTTTTAATATTTAGGATGGATTTTTCAAGCAGATAAGATGATTACATGTGACAATGTGATCTTTATCTTGACAAACAGTGGTAGAAATTGTGTACCTGTACCAGAAACTTTTGGGTCAGAGGAGTACAGTGGGAAATAGTATGTGAACCGGTGGGAACAGGGGGAACAAAGTTGGGTGGAGGAAGGCAACTACACAATGGTCTGAATAAAAGTAGTTGTTTTATTATTTGTTATTTTCTATTTTATATGCTTATTTATTGACAAACGACATTTGAAAGTCAATGATCCATTAATGTTTATGAATTTGTCGAAAAAATTTTCTTGAAAACTTCTTTACCCAGAGATTGGTTAGAATATGGAACTCGCTACCACAAGGAGTAGTTAGAATCATAGAATCATAGAAGTTTACAACATGGAAACAGGCCCTTCGGCCCAACATGTCCATGTCGCCCAGTTTATACCACTAAGCTAGTCCCAATTGCCTGCACTTGGCCCATATCCCTCTATACCCATCTTACCCATGTAACTGTCCAAATGCTTTTTAAAAGACAAAATTGTACCCGCCTCGACTACTGCCTCTGGCAGCTCGTTCCAGACAATCACCACCCTTTGAGTGAAAAAATTGCCCCACTGGACCCTTTTGTATCTCTCCCCTCTCACCTTAAATCTATGCCCCCTCGTTATAGACTCCCCTACCTTTGGGAAAATATTTTGACGATCTACCTTATCTATGCCCCTCATTATTTTATAGACTTCTATAAGATCACCCCTTAACCTCCTACTCTCCAGGGAACAAAGTCTCAGTCTATCCAACCTCTCCCTATAAGTCAAACCATCAAGTCCCGGTAGCATCCTAGTAAATCTTTTCTGCACTCTTTCTAGTTTAATAATATCCTTTCTATAATAGGGTGACCAAAACTGTACACAGTATTCCAAGTGTGGCCTTACTAATGTCTTGTACAACTTCAACAAGACATCCCAACTCCTGTATTCAATGTTCTGACCTTCTTCACCACCCTATCCACCTGTGACTCCACTTTCAAGGAGCTATGAACCTGTACTCCTAGATCTCTTTGTTCTATAACTCTCCCCAACGCCCTACCATTAACGGAATAGGTCCTGGCCCGATTCGATCTACCAAAATGCATCACCTCACATTTATCTAAATTAAACTCCATCTGCCATTCATCGGCCCACTGGCCCAATTTATCAAGATCCCGTTGCAATCCTAGATAACCTTCTTCACTGTCCACAATGCCACCAATCTTGGTGTCATCTGCAAACTTACTAACCATGCCTCCTAAATTCTCATCCAAATCATTAATATAAATAACAAATAACAGCGGACCCAGCACCGATCCCTGAGGCACACCTCTGGTCACAGGCCTCCAGTTTGAAAAACAACCCTCTACAACCACCCTCTGTCTTCTGTCGTCAATCCAATTTTGTATCCAATTGGCTACCTCACCTTGGATCCCGTGAGATTTAACCTTATGTAACAACCTACCATGCGGTACCTTGTCAAAGGCTTTGCTGAAGTCCATGTAGACCACGTCTACTGCATAGCCCTCATCTATCTTCTTGGTTACCCCTTCAAAAAACTCAATCAAATTCGTGAGACATGATTTTCCTCTCACAAAACCATGCTGACTGTTCCTAATCAGTCCTTGCCTCTCCAAATGCCTGTAGATCCTGTCTCTCAGAATACCCTCGAACAACTTACCCACTACAGAAGTCAGGCTCACCGGTCTGTAGTTCCCAGGCTTTTCCCTGCCGCCCTTCTTAAACAAAGGCACAACATTTGCTACCCTCCAATCTTCAGGCACCTCTCCTGTAGCTATCGATGATTCAAATATCTCTGCTAGGAGACCCTAGTTGAGGCCACTAGCATAGATGCATTTAAAGGGAAGCTAGGTAAACACATGAAGTAGAAAGAAAAAGAAGGATATGCTGATAGGGTTAGATGAAGTAGTGAGGGAGGAGGCTTGTGTGGAGCCAAATGGCCCGTTTCTGTGCTGTACATTCTATGTAAATTGACAAGAAAACAATAATAGTTCTAACATGTGGAAAAAAATTGCTGTAGAAACACATCAGGTCTATTAGCATCTGAAAAGATAGGTTAAAGTGTGGAACAGAGACTTTTTGTCAGAATTTCTTTTCATTTAACACTGAAGAAATACTTTTGTTGCATGTACGTCATGAATCTGTCAAGTTTTTCTGTTGTTTGATTCTCTTCAGCTTTGGCTCATTGGTAGCATTCTTGACTTTGAGTCAGAAGGTCATGGATTTCAGCCCAACTGTAAGACTTGAGCATATAATCTAGGCTTCACTCCGGTGCAGTACTGATGGAGAGTTGCACAGTCAGAGGTCCCATCTTTCATGTGCGACGTTAAACTGAAGCCCCATTTGTCCCTTTATGTGGATGTAAAAGATCCTATGGTACAACTTGAAGAAGAGCAGGGGAGTTCTCCCCAGCGTCCTGGCCAACATTTTTCCCTCAACCAATATCACTTTAAACAGATCATCTGGTCATTTATCTCGGTGCTTTTTGTGAGACCTTGGCATGTGCAAATTGGCTGCTGAGTTTCCCTCCATTACAACAGTGACGACACTTTAATAGTACTTCATTGGCTGTGAAGTGCTTTGGCACCTACTGAGGTTGTGGAAGGTGCTATATAAATGCAAATTCCTTCTTCTTTCAGGTAGTGGTTGAACTCCAAAAGGCAGATCTTGCTGGTTCTCTGACTGATTTGGGTATGTATAAAATATAGGACAGCAAGGAAAAGTAATTAAACAGAAAATCAGATTGAAGTGTCAAACTTGGCTCAGCGGGAGTACTCTCACCTTCTGAGTTAGAAGGTCATTGGTTCAAGCCACACTCCAGTAATTGAGCGCATAATCTAGGTACAGTTCAGTGTAGTACTGAGGGAGTGACCCATCTTTTAGATGAGACATTAAGCTGAGGCCCCATCTACTCTTACAGGGTGATGTAAAAGATCCCATGGCACTTTTCAAAAAAAGAGCAGAGAGGTTCTCCCACTGTCCTGGCCAACATTTATCCCTTAACTGACACAATCAATAAACAGATGAAGTGGTCATTTATCTCATTACTGTTTGTGGGACCATGTTGTTTGGAAATTGGTTGCTGTGTATGCCTAAAAAAAAATCAACTTTAAAGTAATTCATTGGCTATAAAGTGCTATGGGACATCTTGAGGTCATGAAAGGTGCTATATAAATGCAAGTTATTTCTTATGTTAAGGAGGACAAAATGGTGGATTGCTGAACAAGTGGAGAGAGTTCGAGGGTGAAAGGTATGGTCAAAAAGAGGGTTTTCGAGAAGGTCTTTTGAAAATGGGGAATGAGGTGCCTAGGTGGTTGGAACAGAGGAGCGAGTTCCAGAGGGCTAGAGCGGAATGCATGGCCACTTATGGTGGAGTAAAGAACAAGAAGTCTGGAGGAGTGAAGAGTGCATACAGGGAGGTAAGGCAGGAGTAAATCACTAAGGTCGGGTGGGGTGAGGTCATGGAGGGATTTCATAGCAAGGAAGAGAATTTTCAACTCGACTTGCGGGCAGTCAGTGGACCTTGGAGAGGATGAGAGTGCAGGACTTAATGTGGGTGAGGATATGGTCTCCAACAGTTTGGATGAATTGAAGTTGAGGGAGGGAGCATGGCCAGGATAGCACTAGAGAAGTCAAACCTTAAAGACACAAACTATGGTTTTGGTGCTGAGGGGATGAAAGCAGATGTAGAGGAGGAAGCTGAGCTCGTGGTCAGCAGTACACAGAGGTACCTCAGCTCCTGACTCAGTCTAAGTTGGCAGCTGCGGAGGTCGATGGAGTTGAGGCCAGAGGCACTTAAATGCAGTCTTGAACCAAAAGAGATGGCGCTGATATTAGGCTAGAGGAAATTTTGGCTTATTTAGGTCTTGACATTGGGCAGGCAATCTGAGTGTAACAATAACCTTTAGGACGATAGAGAAATAGAGCTGTCATCATCGTACGTTGGGAGGTCAACCCAGGGTTCCTGATGTTATTGCCATGCGGGTAACATGAAGTGGAAGGGACAAGGTTAGAAGCCTGGATACACCGGAAGTGACTGTCCAGGCAGAGGAAGAGAAGCCGTTGTTGGTGATGTAGTGGCTGCATTGCAACAGGTATGTTTGAAAGAGCAGTACCACAGAGGAGAGATGTTTGAAATAGACAGAATGATCAATGGTATTGAAGGTAATCGAGTAAGTGAGGAGGATAAGGTGATACAGAGAGCCATAGTCACACTCACACGAGATGTTAATTAGGACTTTGACCAATGTTGCCTCAGTGCTCTGGGTGAAACCTAGAATGGAGGATCTTGGATGAGGAGAGATAGAAGTAGGCAGTCATTGGGGTATGGAATAAAATTGAGTAAATGGAGTTGAGGTACAGATCAGCCATGATCTATTCGAATGGCAAAACAGGCTTGAGGGACTGAATGGCTTACTCCTGTTCCTGTGAACTCATAGAGTGCATGGGGCAAGAAGGAAGAGAAACAAAAGAGAGAGAGAGGGATTCAGGTTGAGGATGGGACTCCTGTGGAAAGGCATGGCCTTGTGGGCAAGGGGAAAAATGAGAAGCAGCAGAGGCAGCTGAACGGGTGGACGTAATGTTGGTAACATAAAAGTCTATGAGCCCCTTCCACTTGTTGCAAGTGAGGGTGGAAGAGGCAAAGGAGAAGGATTTAAAGAAACAGTTGGTGATGGAGAAAGGAAGTCAGGAGTTATTTTAACTCTCCAGGATAATCCTTGAGTTGTGGGTGGTTTTGGCTTCTTCATGTTAAAAACATAAGAAATAGGAGCAAGAGTAGCCTGCTCCACCATTCAATAAGATCATGGCTGATCTTCTGCCTCAACTCCACTTTCCCACCCGATCCCCATATCCTTTGATTCCCTGAGAGTCCAAAAATCTATCGATCTCAGTCTTGAATATACTCAACGACTGAGCATCCTTAGCCCTCTGGGGTAGAGAATTCCAAAGATTCACAACCCTCTGAGTGAAGAAATTTCTCTTCCCCTCAGTTCTAAATGGCTCCAGCCAGGGGAAACAGCCTCTCAGTATCTACCCTGTCAAGCCCTCTCAGAATCTTATGGGCCCGATTTTAGCATGGGTGCGGGTTCTCGGCGGGTGGGCGAGCGGGCGCGTGGGTAATGCGCCCGGTGAAATTAGTGGGTTTCCCGCGCGATCGTAGCAGGCAACCCACTAATTGGAGCCACTTACTTGCTCCTCCGGGTTCCCCGCTGCTGATCTGCGCGTCGGGCGGGCAGCGCATGCGCAGTACGATCTGTCAGCTGGAGGCGCTCTATTTAAAGGGGCAGTCCTCCACTGACATGCTGCAACCAATAGCAAAGATGACTGCATGGAGCAGCCCACGGGGAAGGCTGCTCCCAGTTTAATGATGCCTCACCCCAGGTATCAATACATGGGGTGAGGAGGAGGGGGAGGACACAGATCTTCCACCCGGCGGGCGGGAGGAAGCGGCCTGCCTCTGCCACCAAGAAGGCCTGGCTCGAGGTGGCAGAGGGGGTCACCTGCGCCACCAACATATGGCCCACCTGCTTACAGTGCAGGAGGCGCTGCATTGACCGCAGTAGGTCAGCCGCAGTGAGAACACAAAGTCTTTCCCCTACACTCCGTCTGCCACAACACTGCCCCCACCCCACATCTCCTTCGGCACCGCCAACACTACTCTGTCACATCACCCTTCATACCCACTCAAACCCCATCCTCATCTTACCTGCACCTACTCACCTCGCCAGTACTCACCCCGCCACTACCACGCAACCCAATCCTCATCTAATCTCATGGCTCTATCCCATACTCACCCTCTCGTGCATCTCTCTCACGGCCAGCCTCACTCAACCTGCCACCACCTGTGCTGCAGCCACAGGGCATGCATCACATATGTGCAGTAGGCAGCGTAAGGCAAACGTGTCGTGAGCATGAAGGGGATGCACAAGGGTGTTTGAGGGTTTGTCATGGTTTTGACTTCTATTGAATTTCAGAACAACTCACATCACACATTATATTGGCACCACTACTGCCATGTCTTCGCGAATCCTGTCCGGTTTGTGCAATAATGCCCGCTCCTGGGTATCACTATGAGGACCCACCACTGATGCCACCCATTGTGTCACTGCAGAGTGGGTGTAGGTATATTTGCAGGGCTCTTCTGCGCAGACGACTGAGCGACATCGGCGATGTCCCCGGTTGCACCCTGGAAGGCTGCGGAGGAGAAGTTCGGGAGGGCAGTGGTGACTTTGACAGCGACAGGTAGGAAGATGGTGCACGGGCCAGTCAGGAGCAGCTCGGCATGAAAGAGGCTGCAGATGTCCACGGCTACATGTCGACTGACTCTGAGCCTCCGTGTGCACTGCTGCTCAGAGAGGTCCAGGAGGCTGAGCCTCGGTCGGTGGACCCTGTGGCGAGGGTCGTGCCCTCTGCGACGCATCTCTCTCTGCGGTAGCCCTCCCTCCTGCTGTACAGGTGGATGTGTCACAGCACTCTGTTGTGGAGCTCCACCTGTCAGAGGTGGATGGCGAGGCTGGTGATGCTGTTCGCCCTCCGAGGAGGTCATGACTGCAGCTACGGCGGCCCACGTCCGCAAGATGTACATCTGAGGGGGTCCGCAAGGTAGGTACATGTCTCTGGACCCCGGGGTAAGTGTGCAGGTTGGTGACTTTGACCGTCAGGAGGAGGGTGGTGGAGGCCAAACTTTGTCCCAAGTGACAGAGTGGCCTCCTGCAATGGGTGAGGGTCTCCCCCACCACCTGTCAAATGGACCTTTGCAGCTGCTACAGGCTGACAGCTGCAACACGTCCATTCGATCTGGGAGTGTTTCCCCCAGTGTGGGTAACAGTCCCATGTTGATCCAAAATCACACACAGTCCCTTAATCAGGTCA
Source organism: Heptranchias perlo (assembly GCF_035084215.1). Lineage (NCBI taxonomy): Eukaryota > Metazoa > Chordata > Chondrichthyes > Hexanchiformes > Hexanchidae > Heptranchias > Heptranchias perlo. The sequence continues at coordinate 146,549,058 of NC_090326.1, read as the reverse complement.
GTTAATGACCTGAAATAGCTAAATAAATACTCTCAAGTGGCATCCCGCTGGCTTTAATTGCCTGCGGGATTCCCACCAGCGGGGGCTGCGCGCGCACGCTGGCACGTCAGCGGGGAACCCGGAAGTGGACGGGATCGAGGCGGGATCCGGTCGGGATCCTGCATTTCACGATTTTCGAGCTCCCCCCGACGAGAACGCAGCCAATAGCGGGTGCTAAAATCGGGCCCTATATGTTTCAATGAGATCACCTCATTCTTCTAAACTCCAGAGAGTATAGGCCCATTCTACTCCATCTCTCCTCATAGGATAATCCTCTCATCCCAGGAATCAATCTAGTGAACCTTCATTGCACCGCTTCTAAGGCAAGCATATCCTTCCTTAGGTAAGGAGACCAAAACTGTACACAGTATTCCAGCTGTGGTCTCACCAAAGCCCTGTACAATTGCAACAAGTCTCCCTTACTCTCCTACTCCAACCCCCTTGCAACAAAGGCCAACATACCATTTGCTTTCCTAATTGCTTGCTGCACCTGCATGTTAACTTTCTGTGTTTCATGTACAAGGACACCGAAATCCCTCTGAACACCAACATTTAATAATAATACCGTTGGCAGTTGCGCTGTGTTAAGTGTCTTCTTTCATCTTTTCTGTATTTCTAGGTCTGATCCCTGGTGGGAAGGTAAAGTTAATCCACAGCTCTTCAATTGATGTGAGCAGGTAGGTTTATAGGGGTTAATTCTATGATGATGTAAGCTGGCTGTGCTTGTTGTGTATTTTCAGGTGCACGTGCCTTAGTCCTGCTGAGTGACGAAGCACGGGTGGGTATGTCAAATTTATTCAAATCTCCGTTATTTTCACAAGCTTCAATGGGAAAACGCGTATTTAAAACTTGTGTTGCAGGAATACAATTCAGCCATTTTGGGCATTTCACCTTCAAGGGAACTGCAAAATTTGGCTGGCCCAAATTTACTTTGTCTGCCTGTAGTCCTTATTGTCCTTGCAAAGAGCTGGCATAGACACGATGAGCCAAATTGCCTCCTTCTGTGCAGTAAACTTTTATTGTTCTTTATTTAAAGCTTTACTAATTACAGATTCCATCTCTTTTATGACTTCTAACTGCAAATTGTCTGGACCAGCTGCCTTGTCATATCCTTTATTATAGGAATATTGTATAGCTCCTCCTCTGTCATTACTGAAAATCTGGTTTCTGACAAGTAACTTTTCCTTCTCTGAGTAAAGACAGATGGAACATAATTATTTAATAATGCCCTGTTTAATGGCCCCAGCTTCCAGTTTCCTAATCTAATTTTTAATTGGAACAATACTTCATTTCACCATTTGTTTACTGCTTATATAATTGAACATTCCTTTGCTGTTACAGAATGTGTTCCGAGCATCATGTTCAGTGTTTCTCTTACTTTTTCACCTGCTGGTCTTTAAAATTTACCCAATCCTCTTACCTACTGAATTCCTTGTACCTTTTGAAACCCACTTGCTTATCGCTCATACTACTTTTAATACTTCTTCTTAATTACATTGGCCTCTGTTGTTCTGTATTCATTTTGGTTTGGTTGTTTACTGCCCCATTATAATGTCCAATATAGACTAGAATGAGCATTTCTTTGCTTGTTTTTTTAAAAAATAAGAAAACACATTTTACATGAGAAGAATTAACATTCATAGAATGGGGTTACAGCACAGAAGGAGGCCATTCAGCCCATTGAGCCCGTGTCGGCTCTTTGTAAGAGTAATCCAGTCAGTCCATTTCCCCATAGCCCTGCAAAATTTTTTCCCTTCAAATATTAATCCAATTCCTTTGTGAAAGCCACAATTGAATCTGCTTCCACCACCCTTTCTGACAGCGCATTCCAGATCATAACTACTCACTGCGTAAAAAAGTTTTTCCTCATGTCGCCTTTGGTTCTTTTGCCAATCACCTGTGTCTTCTGGTTCTTGACCCTTCCACCAATGGGATCAGTTTCTCTTTATTTACTTTATCTAAACCATTCACGATTTTGAACACTTCTGTCAAATCTCCTCTCAACCTTCTCTGCTCTAAGGAGAACAACCCGAGCTTAAGAACATAAGAACATAAGAAATAGGAGCAGGAGTAGGCCAATCGGCCCCTTGAGCTTGCTCCGCCATTCAATAAGATCATGGCTGATCTGATCCCAACCACAAATCTAAAGAACACAAGAAGTAGGAGCAGGATCCGGCCACTCAGCCCCTGGGCCCTCTCCGCCACCCACAGGGCATTGACCGATCCGAACTCAGCTTCATGTCCAATTTCCTGCCCGCTCCCCATAACCCCTAATTCCCTTTACTTCTAGAAAACTGTCTATTTCTGTTTTAAATTTATCTAATGATGTAGCTTCTACAGCTTCCTGGGGCAGCAAATTCCACAGACCTACCACCCTCTGAGTGAAGAAGTTTCTCCTCATCTCAGTTTTGAAAGAGCAGCCCCTTATTCTAAGATTATGCCCCCTAGTTCTAGTTTCACCCATCTTTGGGAAGATCCTTACTGCATCCACCCGATCAAGCCCCTTCACAATCTTATATGTTTCAATAAGATCGCCTCTCATTCTTCTGAACTCCAATGAGTAGAGCCCCAATCTACTCAACCTCTCCTCATATGTCCACCCCCTCATCCCCGGGATTAACCGAGTGAACCTTCTTTGTACTGCCTCGAGAGCAAGTATGTCTTTTCTTAAGTATGGAGACCAAAACTGTATGCAGTATTCCAGGTGCGGTCTCACCAATACCTTATATAACTGCAGCAATACCTCCCTGTTTTTATATTCTATCCCCCTAGCAATAAAAGCCAACATTCCGTTGGCTTTCTTGATCACCTGCTGCACCTGCCTACCAACTTTTTGATTTTCTTGCACTAGGACCCCCAGATCCCTTTGTACTGCAGTACTTTCCAGTCTCTCGCCATTAAGAAAATAACTTGCTCTCTGATTTTTCCTGCCAAAGTGCATAACCTCACATTTTCCAATATTATATTGCATCTGCCAAATCTCCGCCCACTCACCCAGCCTGTCTATATCCCCTTGCAGGTTTTTTATGTCCTCCTCACTCTCAACTTTCTCTCCCATCTTTGTATCATCTGCAAATTTTGATATGTTGCACTCGGTCCCCTTCTCCAAATCGTTAATATAGATTGTAAAGAGTTGGGGACCCAGCACCGACCCCTGTGGAACACCACTGGTTACTGGTTGCCAGTCCGAGAATGAACCATTTATCCCAACTCTCTGCCTCCTGTTCGATAACCAATCCTCCACCCATGCCAGAGTATTACCCCCAATCCCGTGATTTTTTATCTTAAGTAATAATCTTTTATGTGGCACCTTGTCGAATGCCTTCTGGAAGTCTAAATACACTACGTCCACTGGTTCCCCTTTATCCACCCTGTACGTTATATCCTCAAAGAACTCAAGCAAATTTGTCAGACATGACTTCCCCTTCATAAAGCCATGCTGACTTTGTCCTATTAAATTATGCTTATTTAAATGTTCCGTTACTGTCTCCTTAATAATAGACTCCAAAATTTTACCCACCACATATGTTAGGCTAACTGGCCTATAATTTCCAGCCTTCTGCCTACTACCCTTTTTAAATAACGGTCTATCTCCAGTCTATCCACGTAACTGAATTCCCTCATCCCTGGAACTATTCTAGTAAATCTTTTCTGTGCCCTCTCTAAGCCTGTCACATCCTTCCTAAAGTGCAGTGCCCAGAATTGGACACAATGGCCCCGATTTTCAAATGAAGTTGGGGGGGCGGGGGGGGTGGCTGCGAAAATCAGGAAAATCCCGAGCAGTTGAGGAAGCCGGCCCCAACCCGGCGATTTCCAGGTTTCCCACGGACACATCTGCGTGTGCGCCCGCTTCCGAATGCAGCAGCCCCGCCGACTTTAATAGTTAAAGAACCAAATATACCTCATTGAGGTACTTGAGGTACTTCATTTCTGACATAGTGGATAGTTAAACCAATTTTAAATTTACTTGAGCGGCTTTCCCACGGCTTCCGATTCACGCCTGGTAAAACCAGGCGTGAAGGGCCAGATCAGGCAAAAATAAATTAAATAAAAAACCATTGCACAGAGCTTAAAAAAAACAAAATAAATCTACCTTTCCACCGATGTCACCTGCACCCACCTGCTCCGATGTCCCCCTCTCCCCCCGCTGCCATCCCGCCACCATTTCAAAATTGAGTCCGATACTTCAGTTGTGGCCGAACCAGTGTTCTATAAAGGTTCAACATAAATTCCTTGCTTTTGTACTCTATGCCTCTTTTTATAAAGCCCAGGATCCCGTATGCTTTTTTAGCCGCTTTCTCAACCTTTCCTACCACCTTCAAAGATTTGTGCACATATACTCCCATGTCTTTCTGTTCCTGCACGCTCTTTAGAATTGTACTATTTAGTTTATATTGCCTCTCCTCATTCTTCCTGTCAAAATGTATCACTTCTCACTTCTCTGCATTAACTTTCATCTGCCATGTATCCGCCCATTTCACCCACCTGACTATATCCTCATGAAGTCTATCACTATCCTCCTTACTGTTTACTACACCTCCAAGTTTTGTGTCATCTGCAAATTGTGAAATTTTGCCCTGTACACGCAAGTCCAAGTCATTAATATATATCAAAAAAAGCAGTGGTCCTAGTACCAACCCATGGGGAACACCACTGTATACCTTCCTCCAGTCTGAAAAACAACCATTCGCAACTACTCTGTTTCCTGTCACTTAACCAATTTCGTATCCATGCTGCCACTGCCCCTTTTATTCCATGGGTTTTAATTTTGCTGACAAGCCTATTATGTGGCACTTCATCAAACGCCTTTTGTAAGCCCATATACACAACATCAACCGCAATGCCCTCATCAACCCTCTCTATTACCTCATCAAAAAACTCGATCGAGTTAGTTCAACACGAGTTGCCTTTAACAAATCCATGCTTGCTTTCTTTTAGTAATCCACACTTGTCCAAGTGACTATTAATTTTGACCCGGATTATCGTTTATAAAAGCTTCCTCACCACCAAGGTTAAACTGGCCTGCAGTTGCCGGGTTCATCCTTGCACCCTTTTTTGAACAAGGGTGTAACATTTGCAATTCTCCAGTCCTCTGGCAGCAGCCCCATAACTAAGGAGGATTGGAAGATTGCCAGCTCCTCTGCAATTTTCACTCTTACTTCCCTCAGCAACCTAGGTTGCATCCTATCCGGACCGGGTGACTTACTTTAAGTACAGCTAGCCTTTCTAGTACCTCCTCTTTATCAATTTTAGCCCATCAAGTATCTCAACTACCTCCTCTTTTACTGTGACTTTGGCAGCACCTTCTTCCTTGGTAAAGACAGACGCAAAGTACTCATTTACTACCTCAGCCATGCCCTCTGCCGGCATTCGTAGATCTTTTTGGTCCCTAATCGGCCGCACCCCTCCTCTTACTCCCTGTTTACTATTTAGATGCTTATAGGAGACTTTTGGATTCCCTTTTATGTTAGCTGCCAATCTATTCTCATATTTTCTCGTTGCCCCTCTTATTTCCTTTTTCACTTCTCCTCTGTACTTCCTACATTCAGCCTGGTTCTCACTTGTATTATCAACCTGGCATCTGTCATACGCCCCCTTTTTCTGCTTCATCTTACTCTCTATCTTTCTCGTCATCCACAGAGCTCTGGCTTTAGTTGCCCTACCTTTCCTTCTCGTGGGAATGTACCTAGACTGTACTTTTTAAAGGCCATTGTTCGATTACAGTTTTGCCTGCCAATCTTTGATTCCAATTTACCCAGGACGGATCTATTCTCAATCCACTGAAATCGGTCTTCCTCCAATTCAGTATTTTTACTCTAGTTTGCTCCTTGTCTTTTTCCATAACTAATCTAAACCTTAAACTATGATCACTGTTCCCTAAATGTTCCCCCGCTGACACTTGTTCCACTTGACCCACTTCAATCCCCAGAACTAGATACAGCAATGCCTCTTTCCTCGTTGGGCCGGAAACATACTGATCAAGAAAGTTCTCCTGAACACACTTCAGAAATTCCTCCCCTTCTTTGCCCTTTACACTATTACTATCCCAGCCTATATTGGGATAGTTGAAGTCCCTCATTATCACTACTCTATAGTTCTTGCAGCTCTCTGTAATTTGCCTGCAAATTTGTCCTGTATATCCTTCCCACTAATTGGTGGCCTATAGAATACACCCAGTAGTGTAATGGCACCTCTGTTGTTTCTTAACTCTAACCAAATAGATTTTGTCCTTGACCTCTCAAGGACATCCTCTCTCTCCAGCACTGCAATATTCTCAATTAATATAACATTCCTGAATGAGTCTTGTGAATTTGTATCTCTAGTTCCATTTTTATAAAGTATTACATGCCTACATGCTTTTAGTTTAACCTTCGACTTGGATCATGCAGTTCATTGGTGCCGTTTCATACAGTAGCATTTTGCTGATATCCTTTTAGTCTGCCCTTGTACTAATTGGCAAATGAGGAATCTAACTGTACACTAGATGGGATGTTTTTGTTTCTTCGTATATAGCTATAGCTTTCACAAATTCAGTTTATTGATGTTGCTATTTTTCTATTGTGTTTGATCAGCTTTTTCCCAAGAAATCTCATGCAGCTGGGATCTCCTCAGACTTTGAGTATCAGGTTTCTGCCATCAGATCCTAATCATTTCTTTATTGGAACAGATATTGTGAGTAGCTGCAAACTATTAATATAATAAATTTTTTCTAATACAAATGAAAACCCTATGGACACCACCGATTTACTTATGCCCCATTTTGTTGAATTCATGTTAAACGTAAGCTAGAACAGATTCAAGTATGAAATATGAAAGGAAAGAAAGAAAAATCAATTGACTCTTTTTGTTAGTGTTAACTAAGATAGATCATCCATTAGGGCAACAGGAATTTCAGATTTACAGCATCTGCAGTATTTTGCTTTTTGTTTTATTTTTTAATGCACTGCCACTTCTTTTCCAGGAAGGCCCACCATGAAGAGATTCTACTCTTCAACGTGATTTTCATTTGGCTCTCTTCCCCTATTCACCTTCATTGTTATCTGTCTCCCTTGTTGTGTTTGATTGTGTGTTCGCTAAAACACTTTCACAGCCACATCTCTTTTCTCAGCAACTATCCCCAGACGTGGATTCCAGTTTAAATTCCGCCCACTCTGTTTCAGATCCATCCAGGATCACAGATAATCACAATACATCATTAGTATTGGTATTTAATTCAATGTGATATTCAATGATACTCTACCAGTACTCTCGCTGCTTCATGAGATCCACCCTTTCCACCATGTGCTACCACATACATGTTCTCTTCACAGCACCGACTCACTTTATATCAGAGCTGGTTTCTGACAAATTACATTTCATCCTTCGCTTTATCCAGCACTTTAACAATAAACCTTTTCCTTTCAGGTGGCAAGGACCATGAGCTTCAACGATGCTTGGATAGCAATGCCGTTGCTGACTCCTATTCCCCTTTACTTTCTTCTGACCCCATCTCTCCTTATAATCACAGCCTTTGTCGTATTTTCACTATCCCCTCTGACCTTCCCCTCTCTGACCCCGAAGGATCCGTCCTCAGCAAAGATCTCAGCATCATCCCCTTACGCCCCCACCTCAACAAACTTCGAGCTAGACCTGATGCTGAGCTCTTCTTCCACCACCTTCGCCTCCATACCCACTTGTTTGGCCAGGAGGCTTCACCCACCACAGCGGACCCTTTCTTTTGTCGTCTTCACCCTCCACAAACCTGGCTGAACTTGTACTCACATTGAACAACTTGCCCTTTAACTCCACTCACTTCCTCCAAATGGAAGGTGTCACTATGGGAACCCGCATGGGCCCTAGCTTTGGCTGCCTTTTTGGATGTGTTGAGCATTCTTTGTTCCAGTCTAACTCTGGTCCCCTCCTTGACCTCTTCTTCCGGTACATAGAGAACTGATTTCTGTTCTCGCTATGAGCTGGAGAATTTCATTAATTTTGTTTGGAAATAAATAGAAACTGGCATTCTATGGGAAGAGACATTTTGTGCTACCAAATAAAATGGGGGGCAAACCAGTACTTTGAGATTATTACTAATTATGACATATTTGAGGTAATCATTTCTACTCTCTTAACAGGGTTTTGTGAGCCATGGTACACGTCATGGCTTGCAAGTAGCTCCAAAGCTGTACAAACCTCAGATAAATGGTGCCAGACCAGTTCAAGTCACTAGTATCGACTTCTGTCATTTTGGAAAACCAATGTTCCTGGTAAGAATATTATCAGTCTGAGTTTGATTTACTCAAATGCATTATTCCTTTTTCCTTTGACTTGACAGGCAACAAAGATGGGCTATTCTTTTCCTTCTCCTTTTCCCCCCTAGTTTTTTCCCCCTCCCCTCTCCTGCAGGGTTGACTCTTTGTTGGGATGTGGTACCTCATTCAAGTGATCATTCTTTATGTGTGAGGCAAGACAGTGAGTGTTAGCAGCCTTTTACCATTGGTCTAATCCTGACTTCACTCAACTTCCACACCTGTAGTTCTAGTAGGGAAAGTGATCAGGAGCGGGAACCGTGATTTACTTTTTTTCCCCTCTTCCCTGTTCAAGGGTTCTGAACCCAGCTGTAGCATTCCAGCCTCAGCTGGCCTCAGTCTCCTTGGGCTGCTGGCGAGAAAAATTAGCCACACTTCCCATTCCTAATTTCGATTCAGCAACTTCTGTTGGAAATAAACAAGGCTCTTCCTATTCATGACCTCAGGCTGGAGGAATGTCTCGGCCTAACAGAAACCTGGTGTTACTAACATTAGCAAAGCTTAACATTGAAAACCCAATCACAGGGTCATCTACAGGTGTAAAAGGTACTGCAGATAAATGTGGTCACTTTTATAATGGAATTGTCCATAGTACCAGGTTGACATAGTAGTTTCAGTGCATTTTGTAATGTAATGTTGTGACCCACCTACCATTTTTGATATGTAATAGATGTCCTGTTAAGGACATTGGGTAAAATATAAACTGAAAACTGTGTTACCCTAATTGAAGGGGCATGAGTATCACTGTACAGATACAAATCTCCTGTTAGAAATCCCATAAAGCTGCAGATTGTTTTTATTTCAAGGATTACAGTAAATTAATATCAAACAACTCTATAGCTGATGCATGTAAGAAATCTAGAGAGCTCGGATTACTGAATAGTTGGACAAACACTAAGCCTTTGAAGACAAGGGTGTCATGCATCACAGAAAATGCAGCCACCAGTATGTGACCGTATCAAAATGGCCTTGGATTTTGTTTCAAAGTCAGAATGGTTTAAAAGGCCGTTTGTCATGTTGCCTTGCAGGTTGGGTGTTCAGATGGAACAATTAGACTGCACTCAGTGACAACAGAGCGTCCCGTTATGCAGTGGAATGAAAGCACTCAGGGCAGATCAGTCCGCACTGTGCTGTGGGCACTAACACGACCTGGCATGTTTTTTGTTCTTGACGCATCATCTCGTGTTTATGTATGGGACTTGTTGCAAAATGATTCTAAACCAGTTGCACAGGAAAGCCTTCAGCCTGATAAGTAAGTACAATGATTTCAGTAAAACTAAAGCTATAAGCTCTGTTTCTAGTAGCTATTGCACTGCAAAACTGCACAATTTTTAAAAAATCAAAAGGTGGTAGACCAGTTGTAGACTGATGGGACCCATATTCACGTTAGAGCGCCCCAAGCTTATGATGTTGGCTGGGCCAGTGGAACGCGAAAAGGAGGCTGGAGACTGTCATAGAAAGTGAGTTTCTTATACTTATACCTGGCTGGTGTAAGCAATGAAGGCTAAATAATGCCACCTCATTTCTACTGGCCATTTTCACCTTTGCTACAGACACCAGGTGTTCCAGTTTCTTCTGAACGCAAAGCACGCTGCTCATCCAGACATGCATACATTGTGCAGCATCTATGCCAGTCCCAAATCTACTTTCTGTTACAAATGTGCCAGTTCATTGATGCCAACAGTGAATAGATCAGATAGCAGGGGACAAGAAATCTTTGGGTGATCTATGAGGAGTAGAAAATTTTAATTTCTGAAAAGAGGAAAGAGCACCATTTTGCAATGTTTTTAAATAAAACTACTAAGTAACTATGAACAACAATTGTTGATTCTCCTTTGTTATTCTTTGAAAAAATCCTGGTAACTTAGTAGCTCAGGATTGTGCTATTTTAATTTTTGTTAAGTATTGCTTATGTACAAATCACATTAATGTCTTCGCTGAAAAAAAGTTATTCTCATTGTGTTCTGCACAAAAATTCTATATTTATTTCACAAAGCTCGTAAAGATAAGGGCTCATGGGGTTGGGGGTAATATATTAGCATGGATAGAGGATTGGTTGATGAACAGAAAAGAGAGACTAGGAATAAACGGGTTATTTTCAGGTTGGCAGGCTATAACTAGTGGGGTACCGCAAGGATCATTGCTTGGGCCTCAGCTGTTTACAATCCATATTAATGACTTAGATGAAGGGACTGAGTGTAATGTATCCAAGTTTGTTGACGATACAAAGCTAGGTGGGAAAGTAAGCTGTGAGGAGGACACAGAGTCTGCAAAGGGATATAGACAGGTTAAGTGAGTGGGTAAGAAGGTAGCAGATGGAGTATAATTTGGGGAAATGTGAGGTTATTCACTTTGGTAGGAAGAATAGAAAGCCAGAATATTTTTTAAATGGTGAGAAACTATTAAATGTTGATGTTCAGATGGATTTGCATGTCCTTGTACATGAAACACAGTCAGTTAACCTACAGGTACAGCAAGCAATTAGGAAGGCAAATGGCATGTGGGCCTTCATTGCAAGGCGGCTGGAGTACAAGAGTAAGGAAGTCTTGCTGCAATTGTACAGGGCTTTGGTGAGACTACACCTGGAGCACTGTGTACAATTTTGGTCTCCTTACTTAAGGAAGGATATACTTGCCTTTAGAGGCAGTGCAATAAACATTCACTGGATTGATTCCTGGGATGAGAGGGTTGTCCTATGAGAAGAGATTGAGTAGAATGGGCCGATACTCTCTGGAGTTTAGAAGAATGAGAAGTGATTTATTTGAAACATATAAGATTCTGAGAGGGCTTGACAGGGTAGGTGCTGTCAGGCTGTTTCCTCTGGCTGGAGAGTCTAGAACTAGGGGGCATAGTCTCAGGATAAGGGGTCAGCCATTTAGGACTGAGATGAGGAGAAATGTCTTCATGCAGAGGGTTGTGAATCTTTGGAATTCTCTACCCCAGAGGGCTGTGGATGCTCAGTCGTTGAGTATATTCAAGACTGAGATCGATAGATTTTTGGACTCTAAGGGAATCAAAGGATATGGGGATCGGGCAGGAAAGTGGAGTTGAGGCAGAAGATCACCATGATCTTATTGAATGGTGGAGCATGCTCGAGGGGCTGTATGGCCTACTCCTGCTCCTATTTCCTATATCTTATGCGGTATACCGCTCATTCCATATAGCTCACCCATCTATAGAAACCTTCAATTTCCTTCATCACAACATCTAACTGCCTCTTGAATGACTCCAGAGCTTTTGTCTCCACCATTCCAGATATTAATCACCCTGTGCATGAAGTTTTCTCTGACATCAGCCCTAAATGCGCTTTTCGCCAGTCTTTTTTTTTTATTCGTTCATGGAATGTGGGCTTCGCGGCAAGGCCAACATTTATTGTCCATCCCTAATTACCCTTGAGAAGGTGGTGATGAGCTGCCTTCCTGAACCTCTGCAGTCCGTGTGGTGAAGGTTCTCCCACAGTGCTGTTAGGAAGGGAGTTCCAGGATTTTGACCCAGCGATGATGAAGGAATGGCGATATATTTCCAAGTCGGGATGGTGTGTGACTTGGAGGGGAACGTGCAGATGGTATTGTTCCCATGTGCCCGCTGCCCTTGTCCTTCTAAGTGGTAGAGGTCGCGGTTTTGGGAGGTGCTGTCGAAGAAGCCTTGCCGAGTTGTCTGCAGTGCATCCTGTAGATTTTACACACTGCAGCCACTGTGCGTCGGTGGTGAAGGGAGTGAATGTTTAGGATGGTGGATGGGGTGTCAATCAAGCGGGCTGCTTTGTCCTGGATGGTGTCGTGCTTCTTGAGTGTTGTTGGAGCTGCTCTCATCCAGGCAAGTGGAGAGTATTCCATCACACCCCTGACTTGTGCCTTGTAGATGGTTGATAGGCTTTGGGCAGTCAGGAGGTGAGTCACTCGCCGCAGAATACCCAGCCTCTCACCTGCTCTTGTAGCCACAGTATTTATGTGGCTGGTCCAGTTAAGTGTCTGGTCAATGGTGACCCCCAGGATGTTGATGGTGGGGGATTTGGCAATGGTAATGCCATTGAATGTCAAGGGGAGGTGGTTAGACTCTCTCTTGTTGGAGATGGTCATTGCCTGGCACTTGTCTGGCGCGAACGTCACTTGCCACTTTTCAGCCGAAGCCTGGATGTTGTCCAGGTCTTGCTGCATGTGGGCACGGACTGCTTCATTAGCTGAGGGGTTGCAAATGGAACTGAACACCGTGCAATCATCAGCGAACATCCCCATTTCTGACCTTATGATGGAGGGAAGGTCATTGATGAAGCAGCTGAAGATGGTTGGGCCTAGGACACTGCCCTGAGGAACTCCTGCAGCAATGTTCTGGGGCTGAGAAGATGATCCTCCAACAACCACTACCATGTTCCTTTGTGCTAGGTGTGATTCCAGCCACTGGAGAGTTTTCCCTCTGATTCCCATTGAATTCAATTTTACTAGGGCTGCTTGGTGCCACACTCGGTCAAATGCTGCCTTGATGTCAAGGGCAGTCACTCTCACCTCACCTCTGGAATTCAGCTCTTTTGTCCATGTTTGGTCCAAGACTGTAATGAGGTCTGGAACCGAGTGGTTCTAGCGGAACCCAAATCAAGCATCGGTGAGCAGGGTTTTGGTGAGTAAGTGCTGCTTGATTTTTTTTTTTTTTTAATTCGTTCACTGGATGTGGGCGTCGCTGGCAAGGCCGGCATTTATTGCCCATCCCTAATTGCCCTTGAGAAGGTGGTGGTGAGCCGCCTTCTTGAACCGCTGCAGTCCGTGTGGTGACGGTTCTCCCACAGTGCTGTTAGGAAGGGAGTTCCAGGATTTTGACCCAGCGACAATGAAGGAACGGCGATATATTTCCAAGTCGGGATGGTGTGTGACTTGGAGGGGAACGTGCAGGTGGTGTTGTTCCCATGCGCCTGCTGCCCTTGTCCTTCTAGGTGGTAGAGGTCGCGGGTTTGGGAGGTGCTGTCGAAGAAGCCTTGGCGAGTTGCTGCAGTGCATCCTGTGGATGGTGCACACTGCAGCCACAGTGCGCCGGTGGTGAAGGGAGTGAATGTTTAGGGTGGTGGATGGGGTGCCAATCAAGCGGGCTGCTTTATCTTGGATGGTGTCGAGCTTCTTGAGTGTTGTTGGAGCTGCACTCATCCAGGCAAGTGGAGAGTATTCCATCACACTCCTGACTTGTGCCTTGTCGATGGTGGAAAGGCTTTGGGGAGTCAGGAGGTGAGTCACTCGCCGCAGAATACCCAGCCTCTGACCTGCTCTCGTAGCCACAGTATTTATATGGCTGGTCCAGTTCAGTTTCTGGTCAATGGTGACCCCCAGGATGTTGATGGTGGGGGATTCGGCGATGGTAATGCCGTTGAATGTCAAGGGGAGGTGGTTAGACTCTCTCTTGTTGGAGATGGTCATTGCCTGGCACTTATCTGGTGCGAATGTTACTTGCCACTTATCAGCCCAAGCCTGGATGTTGTCCAGGTCTTGCTGCATGCGGGCTCGGACTGCTTCGTTATCTGAGGGGTTGCGAATGGAACTGAACACTGTGCAGTCATCAGCGAACATCCCCATTTCTGACCTTATGATGGAGGGAAGGTCATTGATGAAGCAGCTGAAGATGGTTGGGCCGAGGACACAGCCCTGAGGAACTCCTGCAGCAACGCCCTGGGGCTGAGATGCTTGGCCTCCAACAACCACTACCATCTTCCTTTGTGCTAGGTATGACTCCAGCCACTGGAGAGTTTTCCCCCTGATTCCCATTGACTTCAATTTTACGAGGGCTCCTTGGTGCCACACTCGGTCAAATGCTGCCTTGATGTCAAGGGCAGTCACTCTCACCTCACCTCTGGAATTCAGCTCTTTTGTCCATGTTTGGACCAAGGCTGTAATGAGGTCTGGAGCTGAGTGGTCCTGGCGGAACCCAAATTGAGCATCGGTGAGCAGGTTATTGGTGAGTAAGTGCCGCTTGATAGCACTGTCGACGACACCTTCCATCACTTTGCTGATGATTGAGAGTAGACTGATGGGGCGGTAATTGGCCGGATTGGATTTGTCCTGCTTTTTGTGGACAGGACATACCTGGGCAATTTTCCACATTGTCGGGTGGATGCCAGTGTTGTAGCTGTACTGGAACAGCTTGGCTAGAGGCGCAGCTAGTTCTGGAGCACAAGTCTTCAGCACTACAGCTGGGATGTTGTCGGGGCCCATAGCCTTTGCTGTATCCAGTGCACTCAGCCGTTTCTTGATATCACGTGGAGTGAATCGAATTGGCCGAAGACTGGCTTCCATGATGGTGGGGATATCGGGAGGAGGCTGAGATGGATTATCCACTCGGCACTTCTGGCTGAAGATGGTTGCAAACGCTTCAGCCTTGTCTTTTGCACTCACGTGCTGGACTCCGCCATAATTGAGAATGGGGATGTTTGCAGAGCCTCCTCCTCCCGTTAGTTGTTTAATTGTCCACCACCATTCACGACTGGATGTGGCAGGACTGCAGAGCTTTGATCTGATCCGTTGGTTGTGGAATCGCTTAGCTCTGTCTATAGCATGTTGCTTCCGCTGTTTAGCATGCATGTAGTCCTGAGTTGTAGCTTCACCAGGTTGGCACCTCATTTTTAGGTACGCCTGGTGCTGCTCCTGGCATGCTCTTCTACACTCCTCATTGAACCAGGGTTGATCCCCTGGCTTGTTGGTAATGGTAGAGTGAGGAATATGCCAGGCCATGAGGTTACAGATTGTGCTGGAATACAATTCTGCTGCTGCTGATGGCCCACAGCGCCTCATGGATGCCCAGTTTTGAGCTGCTAGATCTGTTCTGAATCTATCCCATTTCGCATGGTGGTAGTGCCACACAACACGTTGGATGGTGTCCTCAGTGCGATGACGGGATTTCATCTCCACGAGGACTGTGCGGCGTTCACTCCTACCAATACTGTCATGGACAGATGCATTTGCGACAGGTGGATTGGTGAGGACGAGGTCAAGTAAGTTTTTCCCTCGTGTTGGTTCGCTCACCACCTGCCGCAGGCCCAGTCTAGCAGTTATGTCCTTCAGGACTCGGCCAGCTCGGTCAGTAGTGGTGCTACCGAGCCACTCTTGGTGATGGACATTGAAGTCCCCCACCCAGAGTACATTTTGTGCCCTTGCTACCCTCAGTGCTTCCTCCAAGTGGTGTTCAACATGGAGGAGGACTGATTCATCAGCTGAGGGAGGACGGTAGGTGGTAATCAGCAGGAGGTTTCCTTGCCCATGTTTGACCTGATGCCATGAGATTTCATGGGGTCCAGAATCAATGTTGAGGACTCCCAGGGCCACTCCCTCCTGACTATATATCACTGTACCGCCACCTCTGGTGGGTCTGTCCTGCCGGTGGGACAGGACATACCCAGGGATGGTGATTGAAGAGTCTGGGACGTTGGCTGAAAGATATGATTCTGTAAGTATGGCTATGTCAGGCTGTTGCTTGACTGGTCTGTGGGACAGCTCTCCCAATTTTGGCACAAGTCCCCAGATGTTAGTAAGGAGGACCTTGCAGGGTCGACTGGGCTTGGTGTTTTGCCGTGTCCGGTGCCTAGAGGTCCGATGCCGGGTGGTCCGTCCGGTTTTATTCTTATTATGACTTTTCGTAGCGAGATTTTACAACTGAGTGGCTTGCTAGGCCATTTCAGAGGGCAATTAAGAATCAACCACATTGCTGTGGGTCTGGAGTCACATATAGGCCAGACCGGGTCAGGGCGGCAGGCTTCCTTCCCTAAAGGACATTAGTGAACCAGATGGGTTTTTACGACAATCCGGTAGTTTCATGGCCATCATTACTGATACTAGTATTTTAATTCCAGATTTTTATTTAATTAATTGAATTTAATTAATTAATTGAATTTTAAATTCGCCAGCTGCCGTGGCGGGATTTGAACTCATGACTCTGGATTTTAGTCCAGGCCTCTGGATTACTAGCCCAGTAACATAACCACTATGCTACCGTACCCACATAGCACTGTTGACGACATCTTTCATCTTTGATGATGATTGAGAGTAGACTGATGGGGTGGTAATTGGCTGGATTGGATTTGTCCTGCTTTTTGTGGACAGGACATACCTGGCAATTTACCACATTGTCGGGTTGACGCCAGTGTTGCAGCTGTACTGGAACAGCTTGGCTAAAGGCACAGCCAGTTTTGGAGCACATGCCTTCAGCACTACAGCTGGGATGTTGTCGGGCCCATAGCCTTTGCTGTATCCAGTGCACTCAGCCGTTTCTTGATATCACATGGAGTGAATCGAATTGGCTGAAGACTGGCTTCTGTGATGGTGGGGATATCGGGAGGAGGCCGAGATGGATCATCCACTCGGCACTTCTGGCTGAAGATGGTTGCTGGCTGAAGATGGTTGCAAACGCTTCTGCCTTGTCTTTTGCACTCACGTGCTGGACTTCGCCATAATTGAGGATGGGGATGGTCATGGAGCCTCCTCCTCCCATTAGTTGTTTAATTGTCCACCACCATTCACGACTGGATGTGGCTGGACTGCAGAACTTTGATCTGATCCGTTGGTTGTGGAATCGCTTTGCTCTGTCTATAGCATGTTGCTTCTGCTGTTTAGCATGCATCCAGTCCTGTGTTGTAGCTTCACCAGGTTGGCAGCTCATTTTTAGGTATGCCTCGTGCTGCTCTTGGTATGCTCTTCTAAACTCTTCATTGAATCCTGGCTTGTTGGTAATGGTAAAGTGAGGAATATGCCGGGCCATGAGGTTACAGATTGTGCTGGAATACAATTCTGCTGTTGCTGATGGCCCACAGCACCTCATGGATGCCCAGATTTGAGCTGCTAGATCACTTCTGAATATATCTAATTTAGCATGGTGGTAGTGCCACACAACACGTGTGGACACTGTACCTATGTCTTGTCTTGTGGTTGTGATTTAGCTTGAAATAGCGCTTAAGATTAACTTTTTCAATCCACTTAGTATCTTGTATACTTGTATAAGATGCCATCTAATTCACCTTTTATGGCTGAAGAGCTTTACTAACCTTTCCTCGTAACTGTCCTCTGACACTAGGGATCAGCCTCTTAGCCCTTCTCTGCATTCCTTCCAGAGCTTGGATTGCTTCCCTTGTGCTTGAGTGACCAGAATTGAATGCAGTCTGACTGGAGCACTGTACAACTCCCATATGATGGGCTCAGAGTTGTACCCTATTGATCTTTCATTGTGGCTCAGTATTCCGTTTGCTTTGTTGATTGCTGCAATGTAATAACTGGACATGATCATTGTTGAGTCTGCTATCATTCCTTGATCTTTTTCAGCTAGTTCAGCAACATTCAACAAGTATGCCCCCTATTTTTCTTTCATTGCATAAGACTGTGCACTTACCTGCATTGAATTCCATCTGCCATAGTTCTGCCCATTTGCAAATATTGTTTAGTTCCTTCCATAAATCCATGTCCCTTAGACATTTTAATTAAATTTGGACAAGTTTGTTTTTTCAGTTCATCTTGTTCATAATATTTTACACCGAAGATTACAACAGTTATTAATGTCAGTCACTTCTTAGTTTAAATGTGATGATGCCTTTGGTACCATATGCAGCATTGTGCAGTCTGTGATATACTAAAACCCATGAGATTGGATTTTCTAGCGATGAAGATGTCCCTGCAGCACGTAAATGTCTCCATTTCAGCCCTTAAAATTTATTCTGAAGGTAATTTTACAAAAAATGTAAATAATTTTTATATTTCTGAATCTTTTTTATCACTGAGGTTTTCTACTTGTGTTTATGGTGTAAAGAGAAAATATATGAGCTGCCCACTGAATACAATATTTTAGCATCTACATTCTGGAATGTTTGATGGTGTTTGTGCCCTTGTACTTAAATTGAGCCTTGGCCATTAATTATTGATCTATTCCTTCCCCCATTAACAGGATTACAACCATAGCTGTTCTAGGTGATCCAGAGAAACCAAGTGCATGTTCAGGTCTCATGTTGGCAAAGCAGTCTGGAACAATTGAAATCCAATATCTAAAGAAGCAGTGGTCAGAGCCTCATCTGGATGAACTGGAAACATTGCACTATATTCTGCAGCAAACTGTATAGAATTATGCACAGACTATAGGAAGGACTTTACGAGATCACGGAGCAGTAAGCACAGCCATGGGTGCTGGTTTGTAAATGCTACTTTTTGTACAGTCAGCTGTTTTTGTAAAAGTTATTTATACATTTTCATTATAGTAAATGTCACATAAAAAGTATTTATAAAACCACTTGGTTTGTAGGATTTTAATTTTTTTATCCTATTACTATATATTGACATGCAAATACAAAATACATTTTTTTTTGTAGCTCACTGAATATGCCTGACTAGTATTGGAGTCATCACAGGATATCAACAAGTTAAAATTGCTAATGTGGTTTCTAGTTTCACAGCTTTAAGAATCCACAACACTAATAAAATACCAGTCAATGCCAAAAAGTACAGCACTAATTATAAATGCTAAGCAACAACTCTTGTCTTTATTCGTGATGAGTGCTGACATATACTGTGTGCGGAAACTGTTCCATACAGAATTTATCCCATGTGATAGAACTCACAACAATCACTGTTGTGACGTAAGTTATGTATTCATAAGAACATAAGAAATAGGAGCAGGAGTAGGCACACAGCCCCTCGAGCCTGCTCCGCCATTCAATCAGCTCTTGGCTGATCTTCTACCTCAACTCCACTTTCCCGCCCTATCCCCATATCCCTTGATTCCCTTAGTGTCCAAAAATCTATCGATCTCAGTTTTCAATATACTCAACAACTGAGCATCCACAGCCCTCTGGGGTAGAGAATTCCAAAGATTCACAACCCTTTGAGTAAAGAAATTTTTCCTCATTTCGGTCCTAAATGGCAGACCCCTTATCTTGAGACTATGACCTCTAGTTCTAGACTCTCTAGCTAGGGGAAATAATCCCTCACATCTACCCTGTCAAGCCCTCTCAAAATCTTTTATGTTTCAATGAGATCACCTCTCATTCTTCTAAATTCCGGAGAATATGGGCCCATTCTGTCTTTATTGCAAGGGGGTTGGAGTACTCTTATACTCCAACCCCCTTGCAATAAAGGCTAACATACCATTTGCCTTCCTAATTGCTTGCTGTACCTGCATGTTAACTTTCTGTGATTCTGTGTACAAGGACACCCAAATACCTCTGACTACCAACATTTCTTAGTCTCTCACTTTTAAAAAAATATTCTACTTTTCTATTCTTCCTACCAAAGTGGATAATTTCACGCTTCCCCACATTATACTCCATCTTCCACATTCTCGCCCACTCGCTTAACCTGTCTATATCCCTTTGCAGCCTCTTTGCGTCCTCCTTACCTTTCCCACCTAGCTTTGTATCGTCAGCAAATTTGGATACATTACACTCTGTCCCCTCATCTAAGTCTTTGATATATATATTGTAAATAGCTGAGGCCCAAGTACTGATCCTTGCTGCGCCCCACTAGTTACAACCTGCCAACCTGAAAATGACCCGTTTATTCCTACTGTCTGTTTTCTGTCCGTTAACCAATTCTCAATCCAAGCTAATATATTACACCTAATCTCATAAGCCCTAATCTTGTGTAGTAACCTCTTGTGTGGCACCTTTTCAAATGCCTTTTGAAAATCCAAATATACTTCATCCACTGGCTCCCCCTTATCTACCCTGCTAGTTACATCCTCAAAAACTCTTAATAGATTTGTCAAACATGATTTCCCTTTCATAAAGCCGTGCTGAGTTTGTCTAATCGTATTATGATTTTCTAAGTGCCCTGTTACTACGTCCTTAGGTTGGCTAACTATCTTGTGTTTTGTTTATACAATTGTGAGGTATAAGATAAAATATTAGAACATTAATTTTCTTCCCATAATTTTATTTTAGTCTAAGTTATTATAAACATATTTTAGTACTTCCTTGATCTTTATATGAAACAGCTTTCTCTTTTCAAAAGATTTTTGTTATTTATTAGGGAATTAAAGTTAGAAACAGTAAGAACAGACAAAAATTTTAAGCTGATATAAATTCTAGTTCTGTAACTCATTATTATTAAGTAATAGAAAATTTTTATATTTTGCCAGTGCTGACATGTAGCCTTACCACTAAACCTGGTAACAGGGACACACTTATTGTTAAATATGTATTATATCAGTGTGCCATTGAGTTACAGACATTGAAATGGTAGCGGAGTCTATAACGAGGGGACATAGATTTAAGGTGAGAGGGGAGAGATACAAAAGGGTCCAGAGGGGCAATTTTTTCACTCAAAGGGTGGTGAGTGTCTGGAACGAGCTGCCAGAGGCAGTAGTAGAGGCGGGTACAATGCTTAGTGGTATAAACTGGGCGACATGGACATGTTGGGCCGAAGGGCCTGTTTCCATGTTGTAAACTTCTATGAAATGTCGACAAGCAAATTGACAAATTATCAGAACAAGTGATTTCCCACAACATGATGACTGATGACAAATCCTATGATTTTCAGCATTTGCCCTGTGCACAGCAGATTAACTGTAGTTGGGAACGTTGAAATATGCACATCGCAGGAGCAGCTTGAGCAAGAATGTTGCACCTACATTCTGAATCATTTGCTGGGTGATCCAGAGGCAATGACGATGGGCGAAAACTCAGAGACAACGGGAGCATTTTCACTGACTTTAGGCTTTTTTCAGTAGATGCCACTACTTGGGGAGCAAATTGCACTGCACACAGTAAGTGCAGACTAATCATGGGGATTTTCTAGCAACACCAGGATTTATCTGCAAGCATATGAGTTCATTTCAGGCTAATAGTACATGATACTCCATGACCCTCATTTTTTGCAAATGGGAAATTCCCTGCACCACGTACGTTTCTTCATGTTTCCCACCGCTGCCCTGTGATGTTTGCCTGTGACATTTCTTGCGCTACAGCAGTTGTCAACACATCGAGATAGATGTGGTGAGCAAAAAAGCCCTCTCAGCCCAAAGGTGCTGCAAGTAAGGAACTATTGAGTAATAAGTATATATTTCAACCCCACACAGTGGTTTAAACACAAATATGTAATGGCCTATTCTTACAATCTATTTAATTTTTACAGAAACTGATTTTGAATTATGGAAATGCACATTTTGTCTCCTCAATTTTCCTTTGCTGATGTTATTTAGATATAAAATCATCATAATACTTTTTAAAAAAAACTCTTAACATTATAAATATACTTTTGAAAAACATTATTACAATGACCCAAACAAACTTGACCCTTGGGGCCTTTAATGATTGTAACAATACTGCTACTGCTTTCTACTTACTCGGTGTTTTATTGGGGAGTTGCTATAGTTGGAGCTAGACTATGTTGATAGTAAGAGCCAGCACCTGGCTTTTCGATTTATATTAAACTGCTAGTGGCTCATAGGAAATTTATGTGTCTGAAATAAACTAATATAATTTAGATAACAAATGTTTTTTGATCACATACTTTCTTTGATCACATACGTTGTACAAAAATATTTCCAAAATAATAGGGACTTTTTATGAAGATCTAGCTGTGAATTTGGTTATTTTAAAGGTATCTTTTTCTAATTAAGGAGTAAATAGGAGTAAAAATTACTGAGTTACTTGAGGACCAAATAAAAGGCAATAATCAACATATTAAGAGGCAAGTAGATTATTTAAAAAGGGGGAAATGCATAGACTAGGGATTGATCCTGTTACATCTCTGCTGCGTGTGGTTCAGTGATAAGCCATGGGTTACATTTTCCTCGTTAATGTTATTGAAAAAAATGAGTGTGATTACAAAGCAAACTTTTTGCTAATAGCGAAAGGGGAAAGCTCCCCCAGTATAATGAGATAATCCATTGTGCCATTGGGGAAGGGAAGACCTTAGTTTTAATGGGGACGATCAGCATGGAGAACACTTTAAAGTCGTGTTCTGTGAACTGCCTATTGTCTCTATCCATATGCAACTGATTGCTGTCCATTCCTTCCCCTAGTGGGGAGAAAATAGCACTTTTCAAACACCAGATACTGTTATTATTACTACTGAACCATGAAACACATGTTAATGTTCAGTTGTAGGCTGGAGTGGGTTTAGAAACTATGCGATAACTCAAGTATGATATCACTTTTCCACAGGGTTGTTTCAACTGTTACAAGGTGCACCACATAAGCTACTGTCACTCTTCTAACTTCAGAATTTGCTTGTATTTTTTTTAAAATCAGGAATCAATGAGAAGTTCAAAAATACTAAACGTGGAAATTTAAAAAAAATTAACAAAATCAGAGATCATCAGCCAATTTCAAACCTATGCCCAGAATTCCCAGTCTTGCAAGTCTGTTTAAACTGCACAATCACCATGTACAGTTGTCACATTCCTTCTCAATGACAGCATTTTTAATTGTATAACTCTTTTATAGTTTTAAATTGTTTACCCTCTAAACATGAAGTAAATAAACAAAGAAGTAGACCCTGTCAGATGCATGTGCTAAGTCTGGTCAGGTCTTCATGTTGATTAAATGTCATCACAATGGGACCATTGTGATATCCTCTGTCTCCCTGGCTCCGGGCACAAAGACAGATACAGAAAAAGTTGCCAAATTCAGCATTAGCTGTAGCGTGGATAGAAATAGTCTTTCTGTTTGAGCTAGGAGTCTCTTAACAGCGTTAGTCTGGCCATAAAACATCTGAATACAGCAGATTCACAGCATTGGTGTGAGAGGGACAAAGTTCCAGCTGCAATATTATCATATCATGTAATTGACTCATAGTATCATAGTAGGTACAGCACAGGAGGGGGTCATTTGAACTCATCGTGCCTGTGCCAGCTCTTTGAAAGAGTTATCCAATTAGTTCCATTCCCCATCTGTTTCCCCATAGCCCTGTAATTTTTTTCCCTTCAAGTATTTATCCAATTCCCTTTTTGAAAACTACTATTGAATCTGCTTCCACCATCCTTATAGGCAGTGTATTCCACATCATTACAACTCGTGGCCTCTGGATCTTTTGCCAATCACCTTAAATCTGTGTCCTCTGGTTACCGACTCTTCTGCCACTGGAAACAGTTTCTTCTTATTTACCCTATCAAAACCATTCATGATCTTGATCACCTCTATCAAGTCTCCTCTTAACCTTCTCTGTTCTAAGGAGAACAAACCCAGCTTCTCCAGTCTCTCCACATAACTGAAGTCCCTCATCCCTGGCAGTATTCTAGTAAATCTCTTCTGCACCCTCTCTAAGGCCATGATATCCTTCCTAAAGTGTGGTACCCAGAATTAAAAACAATACTCCAGCTGAGGCCTAAACATTGTTTTATAAAGGTTTAGCATAACTTGCTTTTGTACTCTATGCATCTATTGATAAAGCCCAGGATCCCACATACTTTTTTAACAGCCTTCTCAACTTGTCCTGCCAACTTCAAAGATTTGTGTATGTGCACTCCCAGGTCTCTCTGTTCTTGCACCTCCTTTAAAATTGTACCATTTAGTTTATATTGCCTCTCCTAATTCTTTCTACCAGAATGCATCACTTCACACTTCTCTGCATTAAACTTCATCTGCCATGTGTCTGCCCATTTCACCAGTCTGACTATTTCCTCCTGAAGTCTGTTACCATCCTCCACATTGTTTACTACATTCCTGAGTTTTGTGTCATCTGCAAACTTTGAAATTATATCCTGTATACCCAAGTCCACGTTATCAATATATATCAAAAAGAGCAGTGGTCCTAATACTGACCCCCGGGGAACACTCTATACTTTCCTCCAGTCTGAATAACAACTGTTCACCGCTACACTCTGCTTTCTGTCCCCTAGCCAATTTTGTATCCACGCTGCTGCTGTCCCTTTAATCCCATGGGCTTTGATTTTGCTAACAAGCCTATTATGTGGTACTTTATCAAATGTCTTTTGAAAGTTCATATACACAACATGACATCACTACTCTCATCAACCCTCTCCATTAATTCATCAAAGAACTCAATCAAGTTAGTCAAACATGATTTTCCTTTAACAAATCCGTGCCGACTTTCGTTTATTAGCCCATACCTTTCCAAGTGCCAATTAATTTGTCCCGGATTATTGTCTCTATAAGTTTCTCCACCACCGAAGTTAGGCTGACTGGCCTCTAATTGACGGGTTTATGCCTCTCCCCTTTCTTGAAGAGGAATGTAACATTTGCAATCCTCCAGTCCTCCGGCACCGCCACCATAACTGAGGAGGATTGGAAGATTGTGGTCAGAGCCTCCGCAATTTCCACCCTTACTTCCCTCAGTAACCAAGGATGCATCCCATTTGAACCGGGTGACTTTTCTACTTTGAGTACTGCCAATCTTTTAAGTACCTCCTCTTTAACACATTGCAGAATGTGATTAATGTTCTCAGTGTGATCCTTATCTTTCAGTTATTGACCAACATGCTGTGCATTTGCCGCATTTTCTGTTTCTATTTCAGTTTTCCAGCATTTGAAGTTTTTCTTTTTAAATTTAATAGATTGTCGCTCAGTCTTTGGATGTGTTTTGCAGTTGTGCCATGTAGTGCTGCAGTTAGGAGTTACAATCTCTTATAATGGTTTACCCCAGCAAAAATTCTAGTATATGTCTGAGATCTTAAATTGATCAGATGATCCACTCCTTGTGTCATAAGTGGCTGATGGTATAATAAAAAATAATTTCACATTACCAATGGTAAATAAGTCACTGTGGTAATTTCTTTAGTGGTCAGTTGTACCTTGTGTATTTTGAAACGAACGCTGATGAACTTCCAGCTCATCTCACCTTAAGAACATAAGAAATAGGAGCAGGCCATACGGCCCCTCGAGCCTGCTCCGCCATTCAATAAGATTATGGCTGATCTTCAACTTCAACTCCACTTTCCCGCCTGATCCCCATATCCCTTGATTCCCCGAGAGTCCAAAAATCTTTTGATCCCAATCTTGAATATACTCAACGACTGAGCAAACACAGCCCTTTGGAGTAGAGAATTCCAAAGATTCACAACCCTCTGAGTGAAGAAATTCCTCCTCATCTCAGTCTTAAAAAGCCGACTCCTTATCCTGAGACTATGCCCCCTAGTTCAAGACTCTCCAGCCAGGGGAAACAGCCTCACAGCATCTACCCTGTCAAGCCCTCTAAGATTCTTATATGTTTCAATGAGATCACCTCTCATTTTCCTAAACTCCAGAGAATATAGGCCCATTTTACTCACCCTCTCATCATAGGACAACCCTCTCATCCCAGGAATCAATCAATCTAACCTTCTTAGTAAGGTTACTGCAATGATTGCATTTTTCTTTTGCCTATGACCTCAAGGGTAGTAATCTCAGGATTACTCCTAGTGCCACGTGCTAGTGAGTATAGGAATAGGAGAATAGATCAGATGAATGCGTGGCTGGAGGGTTGGTGCAGGAGGGAGGGATTTAGAATCCTGAGGAATTGGGACCTGTACAAGCCGGATGGGTTGCACCTCAACAGATCCGGGACTAATATCCTCGCAGTGGGGTTTGCTACTGCTGTTGGGGAGGGTTTAAACTAGAGTGGCAGTGGAATGGGAACCTGAGCGGGGAGTCAGAAGAGAGTAAAGTTGAGAGAAGCAAGAGAGGGGAGGACCCAGGGGAAATTTACAATACAAATAGTTGTTCAAGAACAAGTGAAAGGGAAAAGCGTAGAGCAGCTGAAAGAAAGTGTACTTTAGGCACTGCAGATAAAGTGAAAACTAGAAGGTGTAAAGCGATTAACCCAGCATCAAAGCTGAAGGTCAGGCTAGGGTGTGTAGCCCAACTAAGAGTTCGATATACAAATGCACGGAGTATAAGGAATAAATTAAATGAACTACAGGCACAAATTCAAATTGGAGGGTATGACATGATAGCTATTACTGAGACATGGCTGCAGGATGGTCAGGATTGGGAACTAAATATACCAGGTTATAAGGAGAGATAGGGAAAATGGAAGAGGGGGAGGAGTAGCCTTAGTGATTAGAGATGAAATCACTTCAATGATAAAGGAGGATATAACGAGAGGTAAGCAGCCAACAGAGACCTTATGGGTTGAATTGAGAAATAGGAAAGGATCTAAGACTATAGTGGGAGTTGTGTGTAGGACTCCTGGCAGCAGCTCTGAAGTGCTAGATTGTATAAATGCAGACATTAGACAAGCGTGTAAGAAAGGCATAGTGGTCTTAATGGGGGACTTTAACCTTCACATAGATTGGGAAAAGCAGACTAGCAACTGTCAGAAAAGTAGTGAATTTCTTGAGTGTGTCTGGGATAGTTTTCTACAGCAGTATGTCCTAGAGGCAACAAGGGGGCAAGCCATACTAGATTTAGTAATGAGTAATGAACCAGATTTAGTTAACAGCTTAACTGTGTGTGAACATGTATCCAATAGCAATCATAACATGATTGAGTTCAAGGTAGTGTTTGAAAGGGAAAAAAGTGAATCAGCTGCTAAGATTCTAGACTCGGGTAAGGCTGACTTCAATGAGGTGAGATAGAGACTGTCCACAGTAAACTGGGCAAATCTTTTAATGGGTAAAATGACTGATGATCAGTGGGAAATGTTTAAAGAAACATTTAACGTGATACAGAACCGGTTTATACTCCTGAGGGGCAAGAACTTTACTTGCCAAAAAAACAGCCATGGACAACTAAAGAGGTAAGGGACAGTATAAGACATAAGGAAAGGGCATACAAAAAGGCAAAAAATGGCACAGTTCCTGGCAAATGGGAAAGATACAAAGATCAACAAAAGGTCACAAAACAGATAGTAAGAGCTACAAAAAGAGAGTATGAAAAGAAACTTGCAAGGGGTATCAAAACCAATACAAAGAACTTTTATAGTTATATTAGGAAAAAGAGGGTGGTCAGGAGCAGTGTTGGCCCCTTAAAAACTGAAAGTGGGGATATTGTCATTGACAATGGGGAAATGGCGGACATGTTGAATAACTACTTTGCGTCAGTATTTACAGTAGAAAAAGAGGATAGCATGCCGGAAATCCCAAGAAAACTAATATTGAATCAAGGACAGGGACTCAATAAAATTAACATAAGTAAAACAACAGTAATGAAGAAAATAATAGCACTAAAGAGTGACAAATCCCCAGGACCAGATGGTTTCCATCCCAAGGTTTTAAAGGAAGTAGGTGAGCACATTGCAGATGCCCTAACTATAATCTTTCAAAGTTCTCTAAATTCAGGAACTGTCCCTCTAGATTGGAAAATTGCACATGTTGCTCCGCTTTTTAAGAAAGGAGAGAGGGGGAAACCGGGGAATTATAGACTAGTTAGCCTAACATCTGTTTTGGGGAAAATGCTGGACTATAATTAAGGATAAGGTGACTGAGCACCTCGAGAATTTTCAGTTAATCAGAGAGAGCCAGCAAGGATTTGTGAAAGGTAGGTCGTGCCTGACAAACCTGATTGAATTTTTTGAAGAGGTGACTAAAGTAGTGGACAGGGGAATGTCAATGGATATTATTTATATGGACTTCCAGAAGGCATTTGATAAAGTCTCACATAAGAGACTATTAGCTAAGATGGAAGCCCATGGAATCGAGGGAAAAGTACGGACTTGGTTCGGAAGTTGGCTGAGCGAAAGACAACAGAAAGTAGGGATAATGGGTAGGTACTCACATTGGCAGGATGTGACTAGTGGAGTCCCGCAGGGATCTGTCTTGGGGCCTCAATTATTCACAATATTTATTAACGACTTAGATGAAGGCATAGAAAGTCTTATATCTAAATTTGCCGATGACACAAAAATTGGTGGCATTGTAAGCAGTGGAGATGAAAACATAAAATCACAAAGGGATATTGATAGATTAGGTGAATGGGCAAAACTGTGGCAAATGGATTTCAATGTAGACAAATGTGAGGTCATCCACTTTGGATCAAAAAAGGATAGAACAGGGTACTTTCTAAATGGTAAAAAGTTAAAAACAGTGGATGTCCAAAGGGACTTTGGGGTTCAGGTACATAGATCATTGAAGTGTCATGAACAGGTGCAGAAAATAATCAATGCGGCTAATGGAATGCTGGCCTTTATATCTAGAGGACTGGAGTACAAGGGGGCAGAATTTATGCTGCAGCAATACAAAACGCTGGATGGACCGCACCTGGAGTACTGTGAGCAGTTCTGGGCACCGCACCTTCGGAAGGACATATTGGCCTTGGAGGGAGTGCAGCGTAGGTTTACTAGAATGATACCCGGACTTCAAGGGTTAAGTTACGAGGAGAGATTACACAAATTGGGGTTGTATTCTCTAGAGTTTAGAAGGTTAAGGGGGGTGATCTGATCGAAGTTTATAAGATATTAAGGGGAACGGATAGGGTGGATAGAGAGAAACTATTTCCGCTGGTTGGGGATTCTAGGAGTAGGGGGCACAGTCTAAAAATTAGAGCCAGACCTTTCAGGAGTGAGATTAGAAAACATTTCTACACACAAAGGGTGGTAGAAATTTGGAACTCTCTTCCGCAGATGGCAATTGATGCTAGCTCAATTGCTAAATTTAAATGAGATAGATAGCTTTTTGGCCACCAAAGGTATTAAGGGATATGGGCCAAAGGCAGGTATATGGAGTTAGATCACAGATCAGCCATGATCTTATCAAATGGCGGAGCAGGCACGAGGGACTGAATGGCCTACTCCTGTTCCTATATTCCTATGCTCCTATGTCCATGTGTGTACTTAAAAAAAAGTAAAGATGTTAACTGGAAAAACTTAGCAAATACAGCTGATAAAAGTCGCCTGAGCATTGCTTAAAAAAAACAAATGGGCAAAATTCAACCTGAAAGACAATCAACCCATCTTGGAAATTCAAGGCTGTACTTTGAATTATGGCTTTACTGCAGTATTTCTAAATAGTCTTTTCAGTACTGTTTTAAATGACCATTTCTATGTGTGTATTTTACTTTTATTGTGCAGATATATTTTGTAGTATTCATGTATTTTTTGTGAATATAATATTTTATGTCTATTGTAATCTAATTTTATTGGTTCTGATTCCATTACTGATAAGTGTAGCATGAGATTATCTCACTACTGTAAATGTTTGATTAGAACTATTTCAATGACATTTTTTAAGTACATGAATAATATTGCAAAGATCAACGTATATTTTTGTCATACATGGTGGTATGATTTTCAATTAAAAATTTACCAAGAGCTTTAAGTCCATCCTGATAATCCAGAAATTGATCTGTAGACTCTGTTCAAAAGGGTTGAGTTTGAATCTCTAATGCGAATGCAAATACATAGCAGATTGGTCAGCATCTGAAAGAGAAAGGCAGAACCGTCAACACATGGACTGCAGCGGTTCAAGAAGGCGGCTCACCATCACCTTCTCAAGGGTAATTAGGGATGGGCAATAAATGCCGGCCTTGCCAGCGACGCCCACATCCCATGAACGAATAAAAACAAATTTTGACAGCGTCCATCCAAAATTTCTTTCTAATGACCTGTTGTGTATTTCCAGCATTTTCTGCTTTTATTTTGGGTTTTGGCATTAGTAACTTTTCTTTGCATTTCACCTTTTGTACTGTCAATTAAACGATTTCAATCAATGGATGAGCTTCACCAACTCTGGGAGAAAGAGACAGATAAATAGCTAGTATCAGATGGTTGTGGAGCAGCACTGATCATTAGTGTGGAGAAATCTGCAGCTCAAAATCTATTGCACTTCCAACTGAAGGAATACGGGCCCTCAATTTCCATTTCGGGCGCAATCAGCAATTGGGCACAAATTGTGCCCGAAAATTACGCTGGCTGGGTTTTATTGCAAATTTCTGCTAAAGTGTATTAACATAATCACAAACATAAAATTTTTCATGAATCAGCACAATCCGGCAGCTTAACAGAGCGTAATTGTTTTTCTTTTGCAATAAAAAATATTCATTGATGTATTTAAGAGTGGTAACCTGGTGCAGCTTTATTAATACAGCTGAAAATGGGTTTATCACAAACAATAAGCATTTTTAGTAAGAATGTCTAGACCTCCATCTGTGAGTAACCTGATTTTAAATCACTGAAAATGACTTTAAAAACAATACTGAAGCATTTACTACTTTCATTGGTGTACACTAGTCAGTTTCTTAGTAAATTAAATATTTTTAATGTTTAAAACGTGCCTACTAGTGCCTGTGCGCATAAGAAAACCAGCTTAATTTTGAGACCCTCCTCGAATGGCCGCAGGCGGGCGCAACCGGCAGAAACTAGCCATCCTCGTTTTTTCATTCGGGGGCCTGGCCAGTTTTGTGGGCAGGGCCGGCATCAGCGCGATTTTTTTGAGCCAGCGCAAAAGATTGCAGAAACTCGAATCGCCCAGCGTAATTCAAGTTTCCGCGATGTTTTGTGCTGATTCGACCAGTTTGCACTGAAAAGGCCAACGCAATCGAGCGGAAGCTGTTTAAAAAATAAAACTGGAGGGCTGAGGTTGTTGTCGTCAAAGAAAAATATTTCTTGTTGGAATTGAATCAACAGAGCTATGCCTAACACACTTATGGAAACTTTTCTCCTAGTTCAATAGAGCAAAAGCATGATACTTTTCATTTTGATCCTTAAATCTATGTGGTTCCAAATTTGGAGAAACTATTTCATAATATTTACAGTAGCGTTCTACTTCAATTTTATTTTCCATTGTTTTTCACCAAAACCCCCTCTGTCTTTTGATGCAAATGATAAAACAAACGATGAAATGCAACTGGGATTTAAATCTGGACAAGTAATACACGAGAAAGCTCCAAAAGCACAAATGTAAAACTGCATTTATTATTGAAGAGCTGTTTGACAGTGCATTTAAGACGGCAAACATAGGTCACAGTTAATGGTATTACTAGACCCTGAAATATGTTACAGCTTCTCAGCAAGCTCCATCTGTATGCCTGCAGTTCTGGTCACCTAGGGCCCGATATTAGGAGGGAGGCGGGTTGGCAGCGGGGGGTCGACTGGGCGCGTGGGTAACGCGCTCAGTGAATTCGGGGTGCTCCGCACGCGATCGCAGCCTAATTGAAGGTACTTACCATGGCTTCTGGGTTTCCCGTTCCAGACCTGCCCAGCGGGCGCACTGTGCACCCACATCACAGGCTGTCGGCAGGAGGAGCCCAATTTAAAGGGGCAGTCCTCCAATGCTCCTCCTGCAGCAAAGAAACAATTTTGGATCATGGAGCAGGCCAGAGGCAAGGCTGCTCCAAGGTTCTCTGACTCCTCATTCCAGGTGCTGCTTGATGGGGTGAGGAGGGAATTTTTTTTCCATCGGATGGGAGGAGGTGGCCTCCCTCCGCCACCAAGAAAGCCTGGCTGGAGGTGGTCGAGGAGGTCAGCAGTGGCAATGTGTCCAGAACCTGGGACCAGTGCAGGAAGCGATTTAATGACCTAACCAGGTCAGCCAAAGTGAGTATACTTACGCATTCTCCCACACTCTGTCTTCCACATCACCTCCACCACCACACAACTCCTTCTGCACTGCCACCACAACGCTCTTGCATCACTCCTCACATCCACTCAACCATCATCCTCACCTTGCCTGCACTTACTCACCGCCCCAGTTCCCATTCGAACACTACCACTAACCCAATCCTCATACAATCTCATAGCTATGTCTCCCATGCATCTCCCTCACAGTCACCCCCATCCACACCAATGCGTGCAGCGGGTCACCATGCAACCATCACTCAATCACGCCTCTGTGTTTTGCCTTGATAGGAGAAGAGATGCCAAGATGCCCGGGAGAGGGCAAGGACCGGAGGGGGCCCACCAAACCAGGTGGTCTTAACAGATGCAGAGCAGCAGGCACTGGAGATAAGCCGCACGCTGGAGTGCCTGTCTGTGGCGGACGCCGAGAATGGGTTTGCACAAGTGGCTGGTGACAGAAATCTAACACTCAGCACTCATGATAGTGAATGATCTTAGCATCGCTTGGCATCTGCAGCACCTCAACATCTGTCCACATGCTTAATATTGCTTTCTGTTCTCTTGCAGGGCCATCTGCGAGCGCCGTGACAGCGGAGAGCGATTCCTCAGAGGACCTGCTAGCCTCTGAGGGTCCATCGTCACATCTGAGCCATCCATCCACCAGCGCAGATACACACACCTCGGTGGGTGCCCGTCCTCACTTAGTTGGGCTTGCACATGGTGAGCCACCGCGCACGTGAGCACGAGCAGACCCTGGTGGCAGGGGCAGCCGTGGAGAGTCCACGTCGGTGGGAGCATTCTTCTCCAGGCTCTGCTCAGCTGGACCCAGATGCTGAACCCTTGGGGCCAACCATGAAAAGGAGAGTCATCGAGGGCCAGCAGCACATTGCCGAGGTACTGGAACAGTTGCCACGCGCACTCTCCACAATCGCGCAGAGGATGGAGGAGTCCAACTCCTGCATGAGGGGAATGGTGGCACAGGTACAGGAGGGTATCTCCGAGATAGTGTCACAGGAACGTGAAGGCATCTCTGAGATAGTGTCGCGGGTAGGTGCGGGAATGTCTGTGATGGAGGAAAGGCTAGCCTCCATCGAGCTTCAAGCACGGCTCAACAATGAATCCATTCAAGCCCTGACAACGGCTGTTCGGATTCAGGGTGAGCAACATTCTGCCGCCTTAAACAGGCTGACAGATACCTTACAACTGGCCTTCCAAGGCTTCACACAAGTCCTCCAAACTGTTGTCCAGCAAGGTGGAAGGAGTGGTGTGGGCATGGGCCATGAGAGGGATGATGGTGAAAGGGGACATGGAAGTGGGGACGCCACTCAAAACGCTCCCACGTCTCACCCGTTGCCCCCTCTCAACCAGTACCCGCAATGCTGCCCCCTCTCCAGGTGGCCGAGTCTGCCCCTGCACAGGTGTAGGTGGAGCAGTCTTTGGAGGGGCCCTCACAGGCACTGAAACCCAGACGGCGTCCGCGCAAAGCATCTCATCGGTCAGGGCATGGACAAGAGCAACCTGCCACTGCCTCTGCTGAAGCCAAAGGGGTAGCACCACGTAGGGGTTCCTGTAAATGTAAGGCGAAGGTTTTGTGAGCACAAAGGGGATGCACAAGGGTGTTTGACGATTTGTCATGTTTTTGATTTACTTTTGTTTGTTTTGCAAAAAATCATAAAAAATTATCACCACTACTGCCACGTCTTTGCAAATCTTGTCTGGTTTGTGCAATAATGCCCTTTCCTGAGGATCACCATGAAGACCTACAACTGATGCCACCCATTGTGTCATTGCAGAGTGGGTGTAGGTGTATTTGCAGGGCTCTTTTGTGCAGATGGCTGAGAGACGCCGGTGATGTCCCTGGTGGCACCCTGGAAGGATGCAGAGGAGAAATTGTTGAGGGCAGTGGTGACCTTAACAGCGACAGGTAAGAAGATGGTGCTCGGGCCAGCCGGGAGCAGCTCGGCATGAAGGAGGCTGCAGATGTCTACGACTACATGTCGAGTGACTCGGCCTCCGTATGCACTGCTCCTCAGAGAGGTCCAGGAAGCTGAGCCTCGGTCTGTAGACTCTGTGGGGAGGGTAGTGCCCTCTGTGACGCATCTCTCTCTGCAGTTGCCCTCCCTCCTGCTGTGCAGGTGGATGTGTCACAACACTATGTTGTGGAGCTCCACGTGTCAGAGGTGGACGGCAAGGCTGGTGATACTGTTCATCCTCCGAGGAGGTCATGACTGCAGCTACGGTGACCCCCATCCGGAAGATGTACGTTTGATGGGGGGTCTGCAAGGTAGGTACATGTGTCGACACCGGGGTTGAGGTTGCAAGTTGGTGAATTTTAGTGTTAGGAGGAGGGTGGTGCAGGCCAAACTTTGTCCAAAGTGACAGAGTGGCCTCCTGCAATAAGTGAGGGTCTCCCCACACCACTTGTCAAATAGACCTTTGCAGCTGCCACAGGCTGGTGGCTGCAACACGTTCATTTCAACTGGGAGTGTTTCCCCCAGTACGGGAAACATGCTCAGTTTAGATGAAAATCCCACTCCTCCCAAAATATCCTCCAAATCAGGTCTCCTAATGACCTGAAGTATCCAATTAATTGATTTAAGTGGGATCCCGCCAGCTTTAATTGCCGGCGGGAGTCCTGCATGCGGGGGCTGCGCGCGTATCTAAGCGCGTCATTGGGGAACCCGGAAGTGGGCGGGTTGGAGCCGGGCTTCGCACCCGCCATTATGGAAATTATACCTCCCGACTAATGTGCTGAAACCTCAGAAGACCACCCCGTATTGAATTACTTCCATTTTCCATATCGGTGTTCTGTACGGTTTCTGAGTTTGAGTGCGGATTAGTGCCAAACTATTCAAACACTTGGGGGAGGGTTTTTCTTTGTCTGTAACTGCTGTTTAATTGTAACTATTGCTACCAGCAGAGGGCAGCTTTGCTCCATGATGTATTCTAATTTATCACTCTGAGCTAGAGTGCAGAAGTGATTCATTTAGTTTTACTTTGTTGTGATCAATTCACCTAAAATATTTGCTTCCGCATTAGTGCTGCACACTGCCCTTTTTATTTTGAGTGATGCTCCTTTCATAATCAGTACCAACTTTATTCTTTATTGTTACCTAGTTGTTTTTGAAAGAATGCTATTCCAATTCCAATCATCCAATAACGGGCCAATTATTTGGTGTATTGGGAGC
Source organism: Heptranchias perlo (assembly GCF_035084215.1). NCBI lineage: Eukaryota > Metazoa > Chordata > Chondrichthyes > Hexanchiformes > Hexanchidae > Heptranchias > Heptranchias perlo. The sequence goes on along the minus strand of NC_090326.1, from coordinate 146,514,168 downwards.
TTTCATTACATAGAATTACATAGAATGTACAGCACAAAAACAGGCCATTCGGCCCAACAGGTCCATGCTGGTGTATACACTCCTCCTCCCTCCCTACTTCATCTAACCCTATCAGCATACCTTTCTATTCCTTTCCCTCTCATGTGTTTATCCACCTTCTCCTCAAATGCATCTATGTTATTCGCCTCAGCTACTCCTTGTGGTAGCGAGTTCCACATTCTAACCACTCTCTGGGTAAAGAGGTTTCTCCTGAATTCCCTACTGGATTTATTAGTGACTATTTTATATTTATGGCCCCTAGTTCTGGTCTCCCCCTCAAGTGGAAACATCGGAGGGAAAAAAATCAAATAAGGGCCGTTTTTGGGAGGGGGCAGCGTGACGCGCTATTACCCCGCTCCCAATGACTCCAGTGCGAGTTTCGGTCGGCCTGAGTACGAACCTGCAATCAGCGTTCCATTCTGGGAATTCACGTGGAATCAATGCAATTCACACTTTCCACCAGCGGGGGAGTCCAATCTCTTAAAGGGAGAATGTTTCTTAGAAATCTCTTAAAGGTAGCTGGCACCTGTTATTTGCTGTAAATAACAGTCTACTGTCTGAACGGAGATCAGACATCGCACACGTAATACACAGATGCAGGTCCAATCCCTATGTTAACACACTGATGAGTTATGTCAAAACATTGAATAAAGGTTGCGCACTACCAAATTCCACATCCTCCAATCTGCACGTCAGACCTCTCCAATCTGTCGATCTGAGTTGGTACCTGGCCTGCGAGAGTGCGTGCACCAAGGTTCTCTGCTAATGCACTAGAGACCTCGGTGCAAGAGGTGGACAGAAGGAGGGATATCCTTTATCTGCAGTGGGGGCGGTGGGCAAGAGGCCCTGCAGACATTTTTTTGTTATTCGTTCATGGGATGTGGGCGTCGCTGGCAAGGCCAGCATTTATTGCCCATCCCTAATTGCCCTTGAGAAGGTGGTGGTGAGCTGCCTTCTTGAACCGCTGCAGTCCGTGTGGTGAAGGTTCTCCCACAGTGCTGTTAGGTAGGGAGTTCCAGGATTTTGACCCAGCGACGATGAAGGAACGGTGATATATTTCCAAGTTGGGATGGTGTGTGACTTGGAGGGGAACGTGCAGGTGGTGTTGTTCCCATGTACCTGCTGCTCTTGTCCTTCTAGGTGGTAGAGGTTGCGGGTTTGGGAGGTGCTGTCAAAGAAGCCTTGGCGAGTTGCTGCAGTGCATCCTGTGGATGGTACACACTGCAGCCACGGTGCGCCGGTGGTGAAGGGAGTGAATGTTTAGGGTGGTGGATGGGGTGCCAATCAAGCGGGCTGCTTTGTCCTGGATGATGTCGAGCTTCTTGAGTGTTGTTGGAGCTGCACTCATCCAGGCAAGTGGAGAGTATTCCATCACACTCCTGACTTGTGCCTTGTAGATGGTGTAAAGGCTTTGGGGAGTCAGGAGGTGAGTCACTTGTCGCAGAATACCCAGCCTCTGACCTGCTCTCGTAGCCACAGTATTTATATGGCTGGTCCAGTTAAGTTTCTAGTCAATGGTGACCCCCAGGTTGTTGATGGTGGGGGATTCGGCGATGGTAATGCCATTGAATATCAAGGGGAGGTGGCTAGACTCTCTCTTGTTGGAGATGGTCATTGCCTGGCACTTGTTTGGCGCGAATGTTACTTGCCACTTATGAGCCCAAGCCTGGATGTTGTCCAGGTCTTGCTGCATGCGGGCTCGGACTGCTTCATTATCTGAGGGGTTGTGAATGGAACTGAACACTGTGCAATCATCAGCGAACATCCCCATTTCTGACCTTATGATGGAGGGAAGGTCATTGATGAAGCAGCTGAAGATGGTTGGGCCGAGGACACTGCCTTGAGGAACTCCTGCAGAATATCCTGGGGCTGAGATGATTGGCCTCCAACAAACACTACCATCTTCCTTTGTGCTAGGTATGACTCCAGCCACTGGAAAGTTTTCCCCCTGATTCCCATTGATTTCAATTTTACTCGGGCTCCTTGGTGCTACACTCGGTCAAATGCTGCCTTGATGTCAAGGGCACTCACTCTCACCTCACCTCTGGAATTCAGCTCTTTTGTCCATGTTTGGACCAAGGCTGTAATGAGGTCTGGAGCCGAGTGGTCCTGGCGGAACCCAAACTGAGCATCGGTGAGCAGGTTATTGGTGAGTAAGTGCCGCTTGATAGCACTGTCGATGACACCTTCCATCACTTTGCTGATGATTGAGAGTAGACTGATGGGGCGGTAATTGGCTGGATTGGATTTGTCCTGCTTTTTGTGGACAGGACATACCTGGGCAATTTTCCACATTGTTGGGTAGATGCCAGTGTTGTAGCTGTACTGGAACAGCTTGGCTAGAGGTGCAGCTAGTTCTGGAGCACAAGTCTTCAGCACTACAGCTGGGATGTTGTTGGGGCCCATAGCCTTTGTTGTATCCAGTGCACTCAGCCGTTTCTTGATATCACGTGGAGTGAATCGAATTGGCTGAAGACTGGCTTCTGTGATGGTGGGGATATTGGGAGGAGGCTGAGATGGATCATCCACTCAGCACTTCTGGCTGAAGATGGTTGCAAACATGTCAGCCTTGTTTTTTGCGCCCACGTGCTGGACTCCGCCATCATTGAGGATGGGGATGTTTACAGAGCCTCCTCCTCCCGTTAGTTGTTTAATTGTCCACCACCATTCACAACTGGATGTGGCAGGACTGCAGAACTTTGATCTGATCCGTTGGTTGTGGAATCGCTTAGCTCTGTCTATAGCATGTTGCTTCCGCTGTTTAGCATGCATGTAGTCCTGAGTTGTTGCTTCATCAGGTTGGCACCTCATTTTTAGGTATGCCTGGTGCTGCTCCTGGCATGCTCTTCCACACTCCTCATTGAACCAGGGTTGATCCTCTGGCTTGTTGGTAATGGTAGAGTGAGGAATATGCCAGGCCATGAGGTTACAGATTGTGCTGGAATACAATTCTGCTGCTGCTGATGGCCCACAGCGCCTCATGGATGCCCAGTTTTGAATCTATCCCATTTAGCACAGTGGTAGTGCCACACAACACGTTGGATGGTGTCCTCAGTGTGAAGATGGGACTTCATCTCCACGAGGACTGTGCGGTGGTCACTCCTACCAATACTGTCATGGACAGATGCATTTGCGACAGGTAGATTGGTGAGGATGAGGTCAAGTAAGTTTTTCCCTCGTGTTGGTTCGCTCACCACCTGCCGCAGGCCCAGTCTAGCAGCTATGTCCTTCAGGACTCGGCCAGCTTGGTCAGTAGTGGTGCTACCGAGCCACTCTTGGTGATGGACATTGAAGTCCCCCACCCAAAGTACATTCTGTGCCCTTGCTACCCTCAGTGCTTCCTTCGAAAGACAGTGGGAGGCAGCGAAGGACAAAGTCAATGCCAGGCGTGCAGCATCATGAATATGGATGCAGTGCAGGAAGAAGTTCAATGCTTTGACATGAGTGGTCAAGGTGAGTGAGGCCAACTGCACCACGCACTACACTCCCCATCACCCACATACCAACAAACTCTTTCCATCAGTACTCAACTCTTCCAACCAGATGCTTCCTCTCACCCTTACACATTATCACTGTTGCAAGCTGCCCATCCTCAACTCACAGGCCACACACACTGGCAGCTATTGAACAATGACAGGCACATCACACAGACACACAGCCCATTTTCTTGCAGGAGAAGGTGGCGCATATCAGGAGGCAGCAAGTGGCAGTGGCATTTAGCCCCTCAAGCCTGTTCCATTCAATGAGATCGTGGAGAACCTGTGACCTAACTCCATATACCCGCCTTAGCGCCATATCCCTTAATACCCTTGGTTCACAGAAATCTATCAATCTCAGATTTAGAATTCACAATTGAGCTGGTATCAACTGCTGTCTGCAGAAGAACGTTCCAAATGTCTCCCACCCTTTGCGTTTAGAAGCATTTCCTAATTTCACTCCTGCACGTCCTGGCTCTAAATGTTAGGCTATGTCCCCGCGTCCTAGTATTCAAGTGTAGGAGACCTCCAAAAACATTTACAAATGTCTCAGCAGCCAGAAGCAATAATCCAGCCACTAACCCGTAAATCCTGCATGGTCCCTTTAAATAGCGCTGCTCGAGGTCCTCCAGGCACTCTAAGTCACATTCAGATGGTCATGGTTAAGACTGAGCGTTGAGTTGAGCGTTAAGTCCCAAAATGGTGTCTATCACTTTAAATCAGTGTTGCACACTGATTGAAGCCATTTTCTCTCTACTTTACATGCCTCCAGTGTTCGTTATCTGCGCCTGCGATATCTCCTATACCAAGATGGCGTCCAGCACGCATCACGCTGGAAACTTGCATGCGCAGCCAAGACGCCATCTTGGATATTGGAGAAGCCACAAAGCGCCAAAACAACAGGTACTGCACAGCCCAATTTAGTGCCCATCTGTCCTTGGCAAACTATTCCAGGTATTTTTAATAGGACCGATGGGACTACAATAATGTAGCTTGCATAATAACACAATAAATTTTAAGATTATTATTCTTCTCCCTTTTATGGCTCCTACATATACGCACAGTGGCTTCTTAGTTAGCTAAGACATTGTTCATTTTAGCAAACAGCATAACATGAGTCATTGGGGTAATCTTCAGAGCCTGTGCTACTGCAAGGACTCTTGCCCACTGGTCACACATATCAGGAAATTATAGATAGATAGAACTTGCATTTATACAGTGCCTTGCACTACCTCAGGACGTCCCAATGAAGCACTTTTGAAGTGTAGTCCCTGTTATAATGTAGGAAACGTGGCAACCAATTTGTGCACAGCAAGATCCCACAAACAGTAATGTGATCATGTCCTGTTGGTTGAGGAATAAATATTGGCCATGAATTATGAAGCGTTCTGCCATGATTTCTGATCCATTCAACTGACGAACAGAAAATTGTGAGCAGTGCTCCTGAAAATTCCTATTCCGAGTGGCTGGCTCTCTGCTGGCCGTGCAAACTTGGAAAATTGGCCCTAAGATCTTGCTCACAAAACTCAAATCTGCAGTAAAGAGAAACAAGTTCAGCCTCTTATCTCTGATCTTTATATTTACTGAACTATGCATTGTAAAGGAAAAGATGAAATGAGAAATAGCTCATTCCTTTCCAAAAGATAACGTCGTTTGCATTGTTTTGGGCCACAATTAATTTCCAGGGATTTGAATAACCACAGATGAAATCTCAAAGAAGATAAGAAAAGGAGAGAAGACGGACATTACCCACAGTGGTCAGAATGCTAATGAGCATAGGGGTGATCCCCTTTTCTTTTTTGAACAGCCAGGAGATATTGAAGATATGTGGCAAGCACTGGAGTCTCCAGTAAGGTAAAACTAAGTGAATTATTTTCCTGACCACCTAAGCTAATCTGGCACATCCCCAGGTTATTCGTCTAATGTTACAACTTACGTAATTTGATTCTGGCCAGTTACATTCCAGTTGACGTCTCCATGTTACCAAAAGCACATTTTGTTCCAGAGCCTCTGACCATTTATCTCTACGCTTATCCTTGACCTTCATACAATTTCCGACCAGAAATCCAACTCTTTTCTAAAAGTTTATTGACTAGAATGCCTGCTTTTAATGGGAATCTATTGGATCTTTGTAAGATCATGGAGGGGAAAAGAATTCTAATCTTTAGCCTTGCTTGAAACTCGTTGAGTTTCTAGTTGTCTCTAGCAAGAGAAAGCACAAGAATGTTGTTTGGAGGTAGAGCTGCCCCCTGTGTCCCTGGGGTAAGAAAAAGTGCTCTAGTAATAGTTTTATTTGAGCTTTTTCATGTGCCTCCGCCCTGGGATGGACAGTTCTTGCATCTGCCATCTGATGTATCAGGGTATGAGCGAGCAAGACCACACAGAGGCACCAACAAAAGAGGCTATCTTTCTCTTGCTTATTAAGTGAATGTTATTAATTTCTTGTCAATATATGGAGGATATTATTTGCCTTGTTCTCTGAAACTCTTCACTCCTAAAGGGCAGAAAATGGTTACTGATACAACATACTACATGCTAGTTACCTTAATATTTAACGTGAACTTGCACCAGTATGCAAAAATATTCTTGGTGTGTTTTACACTGAAAGTATCGAGCAAATCCAAGATTCAACATCTTTTACACAGCCACTGCTCCTTAAGATGTCATTCCACTCTGCAAATTCTGTTCGATCATTCATCGTGCTCTTGACCTTAGTTCATTCTGTTTTAATAATCTAGCAAAAGGGGTTCTAAAGTTTTTTGATGCTAATTAGAGCATCCTTGGGCTTATTTCCTATTTTTGCAGTGCCAGCCATAAACTGACAGCCTGTTTTTAAAAACGACTTGCAGCAAAATATGATGGAACAATATAAATACAGAGCCATTACATGCAAGTTTTTCACATTTCACTGCTAGATTAAACGTGATCATTGACTCAACAACTTCAGATTTCAGCTGTCGCTGACATTTTCCTGTTAGTTTTTCCCATTCACCTTATCCCTTTCCATTTCTGAGCTGTTTTATCTCTTTTTATTTTTCGAATGCTTTTTCCCTACCTGATTGAGCTGTTTTCACTCTCCTTTTGACTTTCCAATACCTTTTCACTGCTTGATTGAGATGATCTTTTTATATCACCCAGTAATTATTTACTTCTTTTTCAGCTTATTGTTTTAAAAAGACCTTGTCAGGCTATTAAACCCATTAACTACTTTGTGATAAGAGTTAGCTTATCTAACATTTTACCTTTACCTGTTATACTCCCATCATGGCTTTCAAAAGCAAAATACTGCGGATGCTGGAAATCTGAAATAAAAACAGAAAATGCTGGAAATACTCAGCAGGTCAGGCAGCATCTGTGGAGAAAGAAACAGAGTTAACGTTTCAGGTCGAACACGAAATGTTCTGATGAAAGTTCTTCGGTCTGAAGCGTTAACTCTGCTTCTTTCTCCACAGATGCTGCCTCACTTGCTGAGCTTCTCTAGCATTTTCTGTTTTTATCTTTGTTTTGTTCAGTATTATAAAGGGACTCATTTATCTCCCGGTTCCAAGCCCTGACAAAAGACCGTAAATTCTCTGATCCCATTCTCCAAGGGACAGATCTGATGTATTACCAGCATTTTCTGTTATTAATTTCAGTGTTATTGTTCTCAACAGTTAGCAGCTCCAACTGAATTCCAGACTTTTAAGTTTTTTTTTTGAAACGTGCTGAAATCACTTCATTATTTAAAAAAAAAATCGATGAACCTCTTCTGCCCTTTCGGATGGATGTAAAAGACCACGTAAACCATTTGAAGTAGAACAGTGAGTTCTCCAGGTCTTCTTTCTTGCCCAATAATCCTCTCTCAACCAACACCCTCAAAGCAGATTAACTGGTGCTTTATCTCATTTCCTGTTCGTAGCCTGTCATATCTTTCTAAGCCGTGCTCCTTTAACAGACTATGAAAACTATATTCATGTGACACCTAATGTTCTACAGTTATTAAAGAATAAATTCTTTCATGGTTTTTCTTAGTCTTTCTCCCAATTTAATAAAGTGGAACATTCATGAGACAGCCAGGATATAAAGGTAACCTGAGATGCTTGTGATGCAGAGGCCATCTATAAAGGAATTTGATTTAAGTGTCCTAAACCCTCATGGATAGGTTGCGTCAGGGCTCGATGATTCATGATTTCAGAACCCAATGAAGTTAAATCATTAAGACACTCTGTGGTCGATGGAAAAACTGAATAATTCAACTGTGCAGGTCTCAGAATCCAGGAGGAAAGCAGCCAAAATATACAGCATACCAGCTGTTAAATTTATATATTTTCTTTACTTTTGAAGATTTCCCCCTCTTGTTTTCCACTGTCTCTTCTCCGGGTACTAACTTGTGCTGTGATATGTTTCAACAGGTGTCGACTGCCCTCTCCTACCTCAATACATAGAGTCATGTTATGTTCACTGCACCACCTACAGGCACAGTGCCTTTAGACTCAAGACCACTCACCACTTAAATTATTTATTATATATTATGACTTGACACAATTCCTGCTAACAGTTCCTATATACAAAGATATTAAGGAACGGCTGCACCTGCGAGAAAGCATACACCAAGGTTCTCGGATGGCGCACTAGAGACCTTGGTGGAAGAGGTGAACAGACAGAGGGCCGTCCTATATCTGCAGTGGGGCAGGAGGCCCTAGAGACATATGCTGAAGAGGCAGTGGGAGGCTGTGGCAGACGAGGTAAATGCCAGGAGCACCGTACCATGCACATGGATACAGTGCAGGAAGAAGTTCAATGATTGACACGTGTGGTAAAGGTGAGTGCATTCAACCATCATGTGGCATCTCCTACCAACTGCACCACTAACCTCATCCACTGCTTCACGCACTGCACCCCCCGTCATCCATCCACCAAGAAACTTAATCAGTACGCAACCCTGTGAATCAAATGTTGCATCTCACCCTCACACTTTACCACTCTTGCAAGCCGCACACCCACAACTCACAGGTCACACAAAGGCAGCTATTCAACCATGACAGCCATATCACCCAAACATCTTGCAGGACACTCACTGACACACTTCCCTCTTTCTTGCAGGAAAAGGTGGCTCACAACACTAGGCAGCAGGAAAGAACTAGGGAAGCCTACACGTCCTCACCCCCATGGAGGAGATGGCGCTGGCCATCATTGGACAGGCCGTCGCTGAGGCCGTGGCCACTGGCAGTGCTGGAGGTATCGATGAGGGTCTCTGCATACCTAATCCTCCTACTCACTTCCCACTTCTCCCACAGCCCACAATCTTTTTTGAGTCACGTGCTGCAGATGATGTGAGCACGGGCATCTTTCTTTCTCTTCTCCCCACAACTCAACCCGTGTCCCTTTGTCATTTCAGATACCCAAGAACTGGAACCGGCCCAGTCAGAGGAGGCAGAGCACTGTGATGATGCAGGCACCATTACTCAATCTTACACTCGCAGCCACCAGCTCAGAGACTGACACTGCACGTACTTTAGAGGCGAGGATAGAGGAGGGATCGGCACATGGTGAGACACTGAGCACAAGTGCGCAGGAGCTGGGGCGGGGGGATCGAATACCGCAGGTGCCAGCTCGCCAGAGGGCCAGGTCGCAAGCTAGTTCTGCTGCGGAGGAGTCAGGTGATGACTTCGATGGGCTAGGCTACAGAAGAAGGCTGATGGGCGTACACAGCCAAATGCTTGGTGCACTGGAAAGCCTGCGCATAATGTCAAGGAGCATGAAGGAGTCCAGCTCCAACTTTGCACAGGGCTTTGCACAGAGCTTGGAGCCCATCCTTTCTCACATGGAACAGACGGTCACCTCCATCAGCACACCTGTGGAACCCACCAAGATGTAATGTCTGATGACCGATGTCACAGATTCCATTGCAGCACAAACATTAGATGCTGCATTTGGAGCTCAGACGGCTGCTATCGTGGCTCTGGGTTCCACTGTAGAACGGGGCTTCCGGGGCGTCACAGCAGTCCAGCAATCTGCTCTCCAGCTGATCACCTGGATTGCTGAGGTGAAGCCCCAGGAGAGTGGCAGTGGTGTCATGGAAGACAAACCTGCTGTCCTCTCTCGGGATGACAGTATTCCTGATCCTACCCCTGCCACTCCGCCAATGCTGTTGCCTGTCAGCCAGCCAGGCCAGAATGCTGCAGCCCAGGCCGAGATGGTGCAGTCTGAAGCCGGGCCCTTCCGGCCCAGAGCTGCTTGAGGTCGTCCTCCAAGGCCATCTGCACGCTGCTCAATTGAAGGTCAGCAGCCTTCCACCACCCATGTTCCAGCCACTGGAGATGCACCTCGTAGGAGCACCAGGAAAGGTAAAGGCACATGAACAACAGGCATGAAGGGAATGCACAAGGGTGAATAGTATCTGTTTGTTTGAATCATTTCGTGAGTAAATTTATAAATGTGGTTATGAATTTGTATTTGGTGTTGGTTTTCATTTCTGCGATGAGCTGAGGGAGGAAGCAATGTGTAATCATAAGAAGGACGATTTGATAGTCATGTGGGAAAGGAAAGGTAAGGAGTGTGGAACTGTTGGTAAATGGGGAGATGTCGTTAAGATTACTGGTGTCGCTCATTAATCATCTGATCACACAGAGCCTTGGTAGACAGGGCCTATCTACCTTGTTGCCTCCTCCACTTCCTCCTCCGTCTCTTCCTCTTCCTCCTCCTTCTCTCTCTTCTGGCAGCTTGTCCTGCTCTGTGTGGCCTCTCTGCATGCTCCCAGTCATTCCCAGAGGAAGCCCTAGCAGGCCACCCATGTCTGGAAGCAACTTTGGTCAGCACACTATTTTAAATGCCACTAACAAAACTGTAAGACCAGCCAGACCACTCTCTATAGAATATTCAACTTTCTCCAAGTATAGGAAACTTCCAGAAACACCCACAAATGTACCAGCAGCCAGAATAATTATTCCAGCAACTAACCTGTAACTCCTGCATGATCCCTTTAAATAGTGCTGGTGGGGAGTCCTTCATGCTGTATAAGTCCTGTTCAGCTGTGCAAGTTTAAGACAGTTCATTGGCTCAAGTGTGGAGTTCCAAAATGCCACTGACTGCTTCAAATCAGCGTTGCACACTGATTAATATCATAATCTCCCTACTCTACATGCTGCCGGCGTTTGTTAGGTGCGTGTGGGCAACCACCTTTACCAAGATGGCATCCTGCACACTTCATGTCGGAAGTGTGCGCGTGCATCTTGAACGCCACTTTCAGGGCTTAGGAGTCCGTATAGTGCCTGCAAAACGGGCATTACACCCCCTCAATATCGCCCCCAATTTCGCCCCCTCAATGTCCTCAATTTTTACATAGCACTTTGATTTTATATCAATGCTTATAAATAAACATCAAACCTTACAGCAATTTGGGAAGCAGAGAAAGAAACTTGCTTGGAGCATAAGAGTTTCTATACAGTACGGCTTGGGGCACTAGAGATGCAAAGCTGAGGTTCTACAGGGTCACCGCAGGCACATACTGTGTGACAAGTTTAAATAGGCAGCCTCCATTGTAAATAAGGGCATTATATTATCGATTTATATGCACACATATATATTACGGGATACATAAGGTCACACAGCAATTATGATAAAAGTTTTAAAAATTAGCTTCTTACTGGTTGCAGTTATATAGTGTGCAGTGTGAAGTCTAAGGCCCTATGACTTGGGATAGTAGTGTATGAATGAAATAGGTTAGTGCTTTAGATAAGACAGCAGAGTGAGGAATTTCAGATGAATCCATTAGCCTTCATACTCCAGTATCCAACAGTATAATTTCAAGGCCTAACTGAGGGATTACTTCCCCGTAGTAATATCAGTCCCAGGGTCAAATCCTGAATTGATAGTGTTTTGGCAGCAGCCACACTACATATACAGTAGGTGTCAGCCATGGCTCAGCGCTAGAACTCTCGCCTCTAAGTCGAAGGTTGTGGTTCAAGCCCCACTTCAGAGATTTGAACATAAAATCTAGGCTGACACTCCAGTGCAGTTCTGAGGGAGTGCTGCACTGCCGGGGTGCCGCCTTTCAGATGAGACATTAATCCGAGGTCCCGTCTGCCCTCAGGTGGACGTAAAATATCCCATATGTGAAGAAGAGGGGGGGAGGGTTCTCATCAGTGTCCTGGCCAATATTTATCCCTCAACCAACATTACTAAAACAAATCTAAATTTGGTCATCACATTACTGTTTATGGGACCTTGCTGCGTGCAAATTGGCTGTTGCGTTTCCTACATTACAATGGGTGACTATACTTCAAAAGTATTTTATTGGCTGTAAAGCGCTCGGGGACATGCTGAAGTCATGAAATCCGCTATATAAATGCAAGATTTTCTTTCTTTTTTCTTTTACACTGTTGTCCAGTAATGCAAAATGTACAGGTTAACTGCCCTATTATACATGCAAAAGATAACTTCAACCTTTCTGAGACAAAGGCAGTATTTATAAATGTATTTGTTTTTTTGCAGATTTTCTAGTTTTCAGTATAACCTTCTCGGGTCACTTAAAGGACCATTGATTCATTTTCATTCACCTTTTGATGAAAGTATGATTCAGATCACTGCCATGATTCCCAATGCAATCATCTGAAGAATCAAAGACTTTGAGTAGTCTTCATATATAATCATAATAGACTTTACGATATTTGCACAAATATGCATATAAAATTAAAATGACAAGAATATTTCATAACTGTTTATTTCCATTGCTTTATGTCATGCCTTTTTAATCTAATTTAATGAGGCAATCTAAATTTTAATGAATATATTCAATTGATCCTATTATCCAGATTACATTCTGGAAATGACTTCTGCAATTGATTGATATTTTCTGCAGTTTATTTGTAAGCTTGTTATGTGCAATTTTTCTCCTCTAATTTGTGCCTATCTAATCCCCTCCTCTCCTGAAGCCAGTGGTATACTCAGACTAAGGCTACTATAGATTTTTTTTAATATGAAAGTTGCATGGCACCATGTTCCCCATGGCAGAGCATATACTAATTTATGTTATCATTTATACAATATTGTAACATTTTTTAACACCAGTTGATCAGATTCCTGATGTTGGAGTAGCGCCCCAAAGCACCAAGGGTAATTTAGAACTATATAAATGTGGTGTACCTGTTGCCCACATCAGCCGAGACTGGCAGAAGTGACTTACTTTGGAGCCTGAAAGAAGAAACTTTCAAGAGAGATTGCTGGAGTTACAAAAGAGCTTAGAAAGCACTTTTTTTGCCTTATACCTGGGTAGAACTTGAATTGTCTCTGACAGCCCAAGAACTTTGGAGAACACCGGAATACTTTTGGCCTCACCTACAGTAAGAGGTTCCGAGAACCAGGTATGGGACTCTCTAAGTGCATTCCCTTGTTTGCAATTTTAATAAAAGAGGAGGCACAGGAGCAGGAGGAGGAGGAGCAGCGCAGAATGGAGAAAAGGAGAACGAGGCAGCATTTGAGAATCAAAAACAACAGAAAATCCTGGAATCATTCAGCAGGTCAGTCAGCATCTGTAGAAAGAAACTACAAATTAACATTTCAAGTGTAGACCCTTTATCTGAATACATATGAGGAAGCTGTGCCCTACAAGGTATTACCATTCCCCTGAAGATCGTATGAACATCTCAGTGAGCAGCCCTGCGTGCGAGAAGTGCACTTCACCAAAGAGGCAATAGTTGTGCCAGTTGCTATGTGAAGCTCTGTGGCCAAGATCATCTGCCCAGACAACTCTGCCTGTGCCAGTGAAAGTGAAGACTGCACTCAACTTTTAGACCACTTCAAGCAGCCACTGTGGATCTATGCAACTGTCAGTGCAGTCTGGGTATGAATTCACCAGGTCACTGAAATACTTCTTAGGAAATCTGGGGAATTCATCCAGTTTGGAATGACAGCAACATGACGGGACCTTCCAGTTTCATGGCTTTTGCCGAATTTCCCAAAGTGCAAGGTGCTACAGATGGCACATGAGCTCCTGGCATTAACCCTCCTCAACTTTCTTAGTAGAGAGGGGCACCATGTGCTGAATGACCAGATGCAAGGAATCCCTCTCGTCAATCTGATATTTACTGAAAGTTACCATGATGCATTCGTTCTCAGGAATTCTGCCTCCTCCCTCCCCCCGCAAGCCCTTCAAGGAAGATAACCAGGTATAGGGACAGCTTGTGGCTGACAAAGCGTATCCCTTGCTGCCGTGGATAACGACCCTGCTACCGAGTGGCAAGAGCAGCAGCTGAGGAGTGCTAGGTGCCTCAACTAGAGTTGTCACTGAGGGACCAAAGGGTTACTGACGGGGCACTTTCACTGCTTTAATAATCAGGAAGGGTTCTACCTTTTACCTGCCGGAGCATGTCTTATGCATAATTTGTTTGTACTTTGCTGTGCCATGCACACCTTTGTTATTCATAAAAGGTCTGGACACAGAGATTTCTGGGGAGGTGGTCCTAACTGCTTTGGAGTCAGAGATCATGGAGTGAAGCATCCTGAAGACCATTGCTCAAATGACTCCTCAGCGACGGCTGCAAGTGGCATCAGAACTCAACTTATCAATGACGAGTCCTCATCTGTTTAATACAGTCTACCTTTATCACCGCTGCCATTATTCCTCCTTCCCCAGCTTCAAATAAATGATAAATTCTTCAATCAAGTACCAATTTAGATCATCATATCACTTTTTGGCCCTACATGACCATGGAAGTCATGCACGTTTCAGTGGGGGAGCATTTGGGAAACAGTGTTCACAATGTCATTAGGTTTAGCGCAGTTATGGAAAAGAACAAGAAAAAGTCAAAAGTGAAAATCCTCAACTGGAGGAGAGTTAATTACAGTGAGTTGAAAAGGGATTTGGCCCAGGTGGATTGGAATCAAAGATTGGCAGGTAAAACAGTAAATGAGCAATGGGAAGCCTTCAAAGAGCAGATATTTCGGGTACAGACTAGATACATTCCCACGAGGGGGAAAGGAAGGACATCCAAAGCTAGAGCTTCCTGGATGACGAACGATATGGAGATTAAAATGAAACAGAAAAAGGAGGCTTATGATAAATAGGTTAATAATACAGCAGAGAACCAAGCTGAATACAATAAGTATAGAGGAGAACTGAAAAATGAAATAAGAGGGACAAAGAGAATGTATAAGAGATTAGTGGGTAACATTAAAATCTTTTATAAACATATAAATAGTAATAGGGAAGTCAAAGGAAGGGTGGGGCCGATTAGGGACCAAAAAGGAAATCTTCTTGTGAAGGCAGAGGGCATGGTTGAGGTACTAAATGAATAATTTGCATCTGTCTTCACTAAAGAAGAGAATGCTGCCAATATCACAGTAAAGGAGGAGGTAGTGGCGATATTGGATAGGATAAAAATAGATAAAGAGGAGGTGCCTAAAAGATTGGCAGCACTCAAAGTAGAAAAGTCACCCATTCTAGATGGGATGCATCCTAGGTTACTGAGGGAAGTAAGGGTGGAAACTGTGGAGGCTCAGGCCACAATCTTTCAATCCTCCTTGGATATTGGGACAGTGCAGGAGGACCGGAGGATTAAAAATGTTACAGCCCTGTTCAAAAAAGGCAATTACAGGCCAGTCAGCCTAACGTCGGTGGTGGGGGAAATTTTTAGAGACATTAATCTGAGACAAAATTAATTGGCACGTGGAAAAATATGCGTTAACAAATGAAAGCCAGTACGGATTTATTAAAGGCAAATCATGTTTGACTAACTTGAGTTCTTTGATGAAGTAACGGAAAGAATTGATGAGAGTAATGTGGTTGATATGTATATGCACTTTCAAAAAGCATTTGATAAGGTACCACATAATAGACTTGTTAGCAAAATTGAAGCCCATGGGATTAAAGGGGCAGTGGCTGCATGGATACAAAATTGGCTATGGGTCAGAAAGCAGAGAGTATTGGAGAGCAGTTGTTTTTCAGACTGGAGGGAAGTGTACAGTGGTGTCCCCCAGGGGTCAATGTTGGGACCACTGCTCTTTTTGGTATATATTAATGATCTGGACTTTGGGTATAGAGGGTATAATTTCAAAGTTTGCAGATGAGACAAAACTAGGAAATGTAGTAAACAGTGAGGAGGATAGTAACAGACTTCAGGAGGATGTAGACAGACTGGTGAAATGGGCAGACATGCGGCAGATGAAATTTAAAAAAAAATTTGTTCATGGGATGTGGGCATCGCTAGCAAGGCCAGCATTTATTGCCCATCCCTAATTGCCCTTGAGAAGGTGGTGGTGAGCCGCCTTCTTGAACTGCTGCAGTCCGTGTGGTGAAGGTTCTCCCACAGTGCTGTTAGGTAGGGAGTTCCAGGATTTTGACCCAGATTTAACGTAGAGAAGTTGGAAGTCATTCATTTTGGTAGGAAGAATGAGGAGAGGCAATATAAACTAAATGGTACAATTTTAAAAGGGGTGCAGAAACAGAGAGACATGGGTGTACATACACAAATCTTTGAAGGTGGTAGAATCTTTGAATCTGAGAAGGCTGTTTTTTAAGGCATTTGGGATCCTTGCCTTTATAAATAGAGGCATAGAGTACAAAAGCAAGGAAGTTTTGCGAAACCTTTATAAAACACTGGTTAGGCCCCAGCTGGAGTATTGTGTTCAATTCTGGGCACCACACTTTAGGAAGGATGTCAAGGCCTTGGAGACGGTGCAGAAGAGATTTACGAGAATGGTGCCAAGGTTGCGGGACTTCAGTTACGTGGAGAGACTAGAGAAGCAGGTTTGTAACCTTGCCTACCCTCATCATGTCATTGAACTTTTTCCTGAACTATATTCTGCAGTTCTGGAAGTGATTTTCACTGCTACCTCCTTCCACATGGCACAGGAGACATTTTCAGTAGCTTCCCCTCATGGACGCCCAGCAGTCTTCCTCTCCTATGTTGCATTTCATCCAGGAGGGTTTGTCGGTCTGGCCTTATTAAATATGTCATGTTCCTCTTTCCTGCCTCCTTCCAAAGCCCTGCTCTCTTCTTTAGGTGCCTCTGCCAGGTCCTCAATTTGATGACATGCTTTAAAAGTGTCACAAAAACTGAGACACTCAATATAGCTACTGCACAGTTACGTCAGTCTGGCAAAATGTTCACTACTTACCTGCTGCCTCCTGAGCTTGCTGCTGCAGTCTTCGGCTATTCTATGCTCTTTAAAGACCTGCACCTGCAATCTCCATTTCTGCCAGTGCAGTACTCCCATGTTACATGGGAGTTGTGCTCTGCCAGTGCCAGTACGTATTCAAGTGAGCTGACCCCACGATTTACGGCAGGGTCAGTGCTGGTGCTGATCATCAGGTGGAAGTGCCATCTCCTGGGTGTAACACCAGTTTAAATAGATCCTCGGGGACACGGGGTAAAATTCAACTTCGGCTGGCACAAAATGACTGGTAGCTGATCAGTCGGATCCATTGACTGCAGTGGAGAGGAAAATCAGAGGGGTTCTATTACGAGCAGCTGATCCGCAACCGCCCATTTTGCAGCCCCTTTTGCAAAGTTGAATTTTACTTCCATTGTATCGTATCACAAAGCCAAAATGTCTCAAAGCATTTCAGACAATTAATCACTTTTGGAGTGCAATGGCTGTTGTTATGTAAGCAAACGCAGCGCTATGCTAATATCAAATATACCTGGGCTGCATAAATATCTCACTTGGCTTCAAATATTACAGCATGCTGTGTGCAGGGCTGTTGCCTGCTTGAAATATCACAGCATGCTGCCTATGGGCCGTTATCCTTCATGGACCAAGGCTGAACTACATCATTGGATGTTGGCTGTTGTTCACATTTACATAAATGCCTGGTATTAACATGGATTGGAGTAAACAATGTGTTATGTAGTGTTTTTTTTTATTCGTTCATGGGATGTGAGCGAGGCCAGTATTTATTGCCCATCCCTAATTGCCCTTGAGAAGGTGGTGGTGAGCCGCCTTCTTGAACCGCTGCAGTCCGTGTGGTGAAGGTTCTCCCACAGTGCTGTGAGGTAGGGAGTTCCAGGATTTTGACCCAGCGACGACGAAGGAACAGCGATATATTTCCAAGTCGGGATGGTGTGTGACTTGGAGGGGAACGTGCAGGTGGTGGTGTTCCCATGTGCCTTCTGCCCATGTCCTTCTAGTTGGTAGAGGTTGCGGGTTTGGGAGGTGCTGTCGAAGAAGCCTTAACGAGTTGCTGCAGTGCATCCTGTGGATGGTGCACACTGCAGCCACAGTGCGCCGGTGGTGAAGGGAGTGAATGTTTAGGGTGGTGGATGGGGTGTCAATGAAGTGTGCTGCTTTGTCCTAGATGGTGTCAAGCTTCTTGCACTTATCCAAGCAAGTGGAGAGTATTCCATCACACTCCTGACTTGTGCCTTGTAGATGGTGGAAAGGCTCTGGGGAGTCAGGAGGTGAGTCACTCGCTGCAGAATACCCAGCCTCTGACCTGCTCTTGTAGTCTAGTCCAGTTAAGTTTCTGGCCAATGGTGACCCCCAGGATGTTGATGATGGGGGATTTGGCAATGGTAATGCCATTGAATGTCAAGGGGAGGTGGTTAGATTCTCTCTTGTTGGAGATGGTCATTGCTTGGCACTTGTCTGACACGAATGTTACTTGCCACTTATGAGCCCAAGCCTGGATGTTGTCCAGGTCTTGCTGCATGCGGGCTCGGACTGCTTCATTATCTGAGGGGTTGCGAATGGAACTGAACACTGTGCAATCATCAGCGAACATCCCCATTTCTGACCTTATGATGGAGGGAAGGTCATTGATGAAGCATCTGAAGATGGTTGGGCCTAGGACACTGCCTGAGGAACTCCTGCAGCAATGTCCTGGGGCTGAGATGATTGGCCTCCAACAACCACAACCATCTTTCTTTGTGTTAGGTATGACTGCTGCCATTGGAGAGTTTTCCCTCTGATTCCCATTGACTTCAATTTTACTAGGGCTCCTTGGTGCCACACTCGGTCAAATGCTGTCTTGATATCAAGGGCAGTCACTCTCACCTCACCTCTGGAATTCAGCTCTTTTGTCCATGTTTGGACCAACGCTGTAATGAGGTCTGGAGCCGAGTGGTCCCGGCGGAACCCAAACTGAGCATCGGTGAGCAGGTTATTGGTGAGTAAGTGCTGCTTGATAACACTGTCGACGACAACTTCCATCACTGTGGGGGGATAGCAAACCAGTCTTCTTCTATCATCACTATCGTTTGGACGGAGACCATTTTAAAGAAAAATATGGTGACAGGGGAGGCCATTGAGCCTCTCAAGCCTGCTCTGCCTTTCTAACAGATCATGGCTGATCTATTAGAATGGTTCATTTATCCACCTTTGTTTCATATCTTGATATCCTTACCTAACAAAAAGCTATCAATCTCAGTTATGAAAATTTCAATTAACCCAGCATCTACTCTTTCACTATTCTTTGTCTGAAAAGTTGCTGTCTGATTTCACTTCTAATGGCCTAGCTCTAATTTTAAGATCATGCGCCCCCCCACCCCCCCGTTCTGGATTTCTCCACCAGAGGAAATAGTTTCTCTGTATCTACCCCATCGAATCCCTTAATCATTTTCAACACCTCGATTAGATCACCCCTAAACCTTTTAAACTCAAGGGAATAACAAAAAAATGTATACAACTTGTGATCATAATTTAACCCTTCAAACCCTGGTATCATTCTGGTGAATCTGTGCTGTAACCCCTCCAAGGCCAATGCATCCTACAACTAATTTTTGCCTTATTTGGTGTACGCTCAAAAAGTTAAATCAGTGCAAAGAAGAGAAACGATTTGCATGGAAAAGGAACAGTGACCACCAGTTTATTTTCAGAATAGTGGTGAAATGTGTGCAGGAAATAGTGTCCATGCGAAAGCCATCCTGAAGATTCCTAAATTTATTCCAAATCTGAATTAATTTCTCATTTGCTGAAATTCATTTCAAAATCTCAATGTTCCAGGGGATTAGTTCCTAGAAGTACAGTGATTCATATGGTTTTAATTGAAAACAAAACACCTTTTGTCAGCATTCCCATGCCATAAAAAGAATGAATTGTAAGGAAGTTCTAGTTAGAAAAATGTGCTTGAGAGGTGACAGTTGATTTTGCACCCATGTATGGGTGTTCTTGTTTTTGCTATGAATTTGATTAACGTCCCACTGTCTCACTGCCAGTACCAGTGCCATACATAACCAAGTGTGCTTCTGCTATCTCTTTCAAGTATCTAATGCCAGAAGCTTCATAGGGGGATGAAGAATCTAGGTTTCAAAGCAGAAAGCATTCCTGTCAATTCAAACCTGGCCAATTTTAACCTTCACTGGTAGTGTTGAGCAATGAACTGACTCTGAGCTCATCTGCATATCAGTGACCTACAGGATGATGGATACATGAACTAGACTCCCAAAACTAAAGCAGTTTAGCACTGTGTCAATTAATACCCTTTGAAAAAGAGCTGGATGTATGTCTAATTAGTAATCTGGCTAAGTACAGATAAAGGTAAAAGCAAAATACAGCGGATGCTGGAAATCGGAAATAAAAAACAGAAACAGCTGGAAAGCACTCAGCAGGCCAGGCAGCATCTGTGGAGAGAAACAGTTAACGTTTCAGATAAAGATGATTGAATGGTATGTGGAACATAATGGTCCTTTCACAGCAGAGATGTCAAACCAAGGAAGGGAATTTATAAAGATGAATAATGTAGGATATACAATGAAGTGGATACTTTGTAGTTTCATTTGATTTCCCTTTTTGTGGGGGGGGGGTGGCGGGGGGGGGCAGCACGGAGACACTAGTCTGGATTTTCTGATTGGTGTTATTTTAATGCAGGCGGTCACTCATTTAAGAGAAATAGGTCACTGTTGGTATTGAAATAATACTGATCAGAAAATCTAGTCTACTTTGTCTAACATTTCCACAGGAAATTAAATGGGTTGGGTAGAGTCCATAATAGAATGGATCATACCTGGTCTTTGGAAGCAATGGGCTAACTGGGCTGGATGGCCTTTTCCTGCTCTCGTTATCTGATCAAACTGAGCAAATTCTGTGTGGAACAGGGGTGATTGTTTGATGAATTAAGTTACCGTAGTGCCTTTTTACCTCTTGTACCTGGTTTTAATCCAGCTCAAATTTATGGAATGGAAGTTTTCCTGTTCTGCCTCTTATTATTTTCACTTTACTTTTTGTTGTATTTCTATTTAATGTATTTTAATCTATTTCATACCACATTTCTAATGTGTTGATCACCTTACTTACTCTTTATCCAGTTCCATATCCATTTGGAAGGGAGAGTCACATCAAAAATGTTGGTCTTTGGTTGAAAGCCACCTTCAAAGACTATTTTTATTGAGCATTCAATGGACAGAACTGTAAAGAATAACATTATAATATCAGAGGCAGGGCTAGGTCCATTTTTAATACAATTTCCTGGTATCAAATAGCAATACACTACTACAGGGAGAGGGGGTGATTTCCTTTGTGCGCTGTGTAATGAATCACAAACCTGTTTGTAAAGTGGGCTGTGTGACTGGGTAATGTGTCTATCATGGTTGAATAGCTGCCAGTGTGTGTGTGAGACCTGTGAGTTGTGGGTGGGCGGCTTGCAACAATGGTAATGTGTAAGGGTGAGAGGAAGCATCTGATTGGAAGAGTTGAGTACTGATGGAAAGAGTTTGTTGGTATGTGGGTGATGGGGGGTGTAGTGCGTGGAGCAGTTGGTAGGAGATGCCACTTTAGTGTTGACCTCACTCACCTTGACCACTCGTGTCAAAGCATTGAACTTCTTCTGCACTGTATCCATGTTCATGATGCTGCACGCCTGGCATTGACTTTGTCCCCTGCTGCCTCCCACTGCCTTTTGGGCATATGTCTGGAGGGCCTCTTGCCCCACCCCCCACCCTGCAGATATAGGATGTCCCTCATTCTGTCCACCTCTTGCACCAAGGCCTCTAGTGCATTAGCAGAGAACCTTGGTGCATGCTCTCTTGCAGTCCTGGTACAAACTCAGATCGGCAGGTTGGTGGGATCTGGCATGCAGATTGGAGGATGTGGGATTTAATAATGCGCAACCTTTATTCAATGTTTTAACATAACTCATCAGTTTGTAAACATAGGGACGGGAGCTGCATCTGTGTTTTGCATGTGCGATGTCTGATCTCTGTTCATAAGACCATAAGACCATAAGAGATAGGAGCAGGAGTAGGCCATTCGGCCCCTCAAGCCCGCTCAGCCATTCAATGAGATCATGGCTGATCTGATTTTTACCTCAACTCCACTTTCCCGCCCTTTCCCCATATCCTTTGACTCCCTTGCTGATCAAAAATTTGTCTAACTCAGCCTTGAATGTATTCAATGACTCAGCCTCCACAGCTTTTTGGGGTAAAGAATTCCAAAGATTCACGACCCTCTAGGAGAAGAAATTCCTCCTCATTTCCATCTTAAACGGGCGACCCCTTATTCTGAGACTATGCCCCCTAGTTTTAGATTCCCCCATGAGGGGTAACATCCTCTCAGCATCTACCCTATTGCGTCCCCTCAGAATCTTGTATGTTTCAATAAGTTCAGACTCCGTGCAGACAGCAGACTGCAGACTGTTATTTTCAACAAGTAACAGGTACCAGATACCTTGAGGAGATTTTTAAGACAGGCAGCCTTTAAGAGATTGGAGCTCCCCCTGCTGATGGAAAGTGCAAATCGCATTGAATCCTCGTGTCAACGCTGATTTCCAACACAGTTTGCAGGTAAGTCCTCAGGCCTCACGAAAGTCTCGTCCTGCCTGTGCAGGGGCCATTGGATGTGGGGTAATAGCGGATCGCACTACCCCCGCCCAATAATAGGCCCTATCCAATTTTTTTCCCCCAGTGTCACAAAGGTTCAATTCCTACCCCCAAACTCAGGTATGCTGTTGTGGGGAGGCAATGGGTTAAGGCCAGACATCTTCCCACAGGGGTAAGGAAGAGCAAGACCTCTCTTCAGTCTGCTCTCATCGCAGTCATTCTAAAGCAGCAACAGCAAAGGCCTTAAAGGAAGTCTCCTTTCTTCCCTCTTAGCTACAATCAATACGTTTGTTGGCAAGTGAAACTAAAAGCAATTGGGGAGAAAATAAAGGAATTTCAGATCCTCGAAAAAAAAAACTACATCAAAAAGTGGCTAGCCTGGTTTATTTCAGAAAAAATGCAAATTACACATAATGTTTGAACATAGTCTAAGTCTGCCTCCAGAGAGCAGGCTATTCTAGATCTGGTAATGTGTAATGAGACAGGATTAATTAATGACCTCATTGTAAAGGAGCCTCTAGGTAGCAGTGATCACAATATGATTGAACTTTGCATTCAGTTTGAGGGAGAGAAGAGTAGGTCTAAGACTAGTGTTTTAAACTTAAATAAGGGCAATGATGAGGGCATGAAGACAGAGCTGGCTAAAGTGAACTGAGAACTTAGGTTAAGGGATAGGTCAGTAGAGATGCAGTGGCAGACATTTAATGAGATATTTCATAACACTCAGCAAAGTCACATTCCAGTGAGAAAGAAAGACTTTAGGGGAAGGACGTACCATCCGTGTCCAACTAAGGAAGTTAAAGGTAGTATCAAATTGAAAGAAAAAGTATACAATTCTGTGAAGATTAGTGGCAGGTCAGAAGATTGGACACAATATAAAAAACAGCAAAGAATGACTAAAAGAATAATAAGGAGAGAGAAATTAGAGAATGAGAGAAAGCTAGCTAGAAATATAAAAACAGATGGTAAGAGTTTCTACAGGTATTTAAAAAGGAAAAGAGTAAGTAAAGTGAGCGTTGGTCCTCTAGAGAGTGAGTCTGGGGAATTAATAATGGAGAATAAGGAAATGGTGGATGAATTGAACAGATATTCTGCATCCGTCTTCACTGTAGAGGATATAAATAACATGCCAGAAATAATTGTGAATCAAGAGGTGAAAAGGAGGGAGGAACTTCAAACATTTACAATCACCAGGGAAAGGGTTCTGAAAAAATTATTAGAACTAAAACTGACAAGTCCCCAGGTCCTGACGGACTTCATCCTAGGGTCTTAAAAGAAGTGGCTGCAGAGATAGTAGATGCATTGGTATTAATTTTCCAAAATTCCCTAGATTCTGGAAGGGTCCCATCAGATTGGAAAATAGCGAATGTAACTCCTCTATTCAAGAAAGGAGGGAGACAGAAAGCAGGAAACTACAGGCCAGTTAGCTTAACATCTGTCATAGGGAAAATGCTAGAATCTATTATTAAGGAGGTTATAGCAGGGCACTTAGAAAATCCCAAGGCGATCAGGCAGAGTCAACACGGCTTTGTGAAAGGGAAATCGTGTTTGACTAATTTATTAGAGTTCTTTGAGGAAGTAACAAGCAATGTGGATAAAGGGGATCCTGTGGATGTGGTGTACTTGGATTTCCAGAAGGCTTTTGACAAGGTGCCACATCAAAGACTTCTACACAAAATAAGAGCTCATGTGTAGGGGGTAACATATTAGCATGGATAAAGTTTTGGTTAGCTAACAGGAAACAGAGAGTAGGCATAAATGGGTCATTTTCAGGTTGGCAAGATGTAACGAGTGGAGTGCCACAGGGATTAGTGCTTGGGCCTCAACTATTTACAATCTATATCAATGACTTGGATGAAGGGACCGAATGTATGGTTGCCAAATTTGCTGATGACACAAAGGTAGGTAGGAAAGTAAGTTGTGAAGAGGACATAAGGAGTCTGCAAAGGGATATAGATAGGTTAAGTGAATGGGCAAAAATTTGTCAGATGGAGTATAATGTGGGAAAATGTGAACTTGTCCACTTTGGCAGGAAGAATAGAAAAGCAGTATATTATGTAAATGGAGAGAGAGGCGGAACTCTGAAGTACAGAGGGGTCTGAGTGTCCCATTACATGAATCACAAAAAGTTAGTATGTAGGTACAGCAAGTGATTAGGAAGGCAAATGGAATATTGTCATTTATTTGTGGAATGCACTGCCTGAGGGGGTGGTGGAGGCAGATTCACTCATGGCCTTCAAAAGGGAACTGGATAAGTACCTGAAAGGAAAGAAAATTGCAGGACTGTGGGGAAAGGGCGGGGGAGTGGGACTAGTTAGATTGCTCTTGCATAGAGCTGGCACGGACTCAATGGGACCGAATGGCCTCCTTCTGTGCTGTAACCTTTATGATTCTATGATTCTATTGCAAGGGGAATGAAATATAAAAGTAGAGATGTTTTGCTACAGCTGTACAGGGCATTCGTGAGACCACATCTGGAATACTGTGTGCAGTTTTGGTCTCCTTATTTAAGAAAGGACATAATTGCTTTGGAGGCGGTTCAGAGAAGGTTCACTGGACTGATTCCTGGGATGAGGGGGTTATCTTATGAGGAAAGGTTGGACAAGTTGGGCCTGTGCACACTGGAGTTTAGAAGAATGAGAGGTGATCTTATTGAAACATATAAGATCCTGAGGGGACTAGAAGGGGTAGATGCTGAGAGGATGTTTCCCCTTGTGGGAGAGACTAGAACTAGGAGACAAAGTTTAAAAATAAGGGATCTTCCATTTAAGACGGAGAGGAGGTGAATTTTTCTCTCAGAGGGTCGTGAGTCTGTGGAACTCCCTTCCCCAGAGAGCGGTCAAGGCAGGGTCATTGAATATTTTTAAGGCTGAGTTAGATAGATTCCTGATTAACAAGGGAGTCAAAGGTTATAGTAGGTAGACATGCAGCCCATGTCATACAGCTCTTAAGAGTCATTATTAAATATGTGAATAAATCATTTCAAACATGACATCTTGCTGTATTTGATACAGACTCTCTGGCCCTGATATTTACGGGGAGGCAGGGAGGGAGCGGAGGCACCTGTGAGTGGCTGGGAAACCCGGAAATACAGCGAAGGCGGAGGCCCTGCCGAATTTAATGGCAGGACCGCATTAGAATTTTTTCACTCTGTTTCCCGCCTGGCGGCCGGCTAGATTGAGAGGCTGGCCGGCTGCCTGGCAGGAAAGCCTGTTGTAGAAGGCCGCTGCCGGGGACCAGAGAGTAAGAAGGGAGAGATCGCGGGGGCGGGAGAAGAGATTGATGGGGGGGGCGCGGTGGAAGAGATTGCAGGGCAGAGAGATCTTGGGATCTGAAGATTGCGGGGAGCGGGTCTGAAGATCGTGGGGGCTCCTGAAGATCCCAGGGAGAGGGATCGCTGGGGGTCTGAAGATCATGGGGGTGGCGGGGGTGTCTGAAGATTGCGGGGGTGGAGAGATCGTGGGGAATCTGAAGATCGCTGGGGGGGTTCTGAAGATCGTGGGGGGGTGTTCTGAAGATCGCGGTGGGGGGGGGTCTGAAGATCGCGGGGGGGTCTGAAGATCGCGGGGGGGTGTTCTGAAGATCGCGGGGGGGGGTCTGGAGATCACACGGGGGGGTCTGGAGATCACGAGGGGGGGTCTGGAGATCACACGGGGGGGTCTGGAGATCACGAGGGGGGGTCTGGAGATCACGGGGGGGGGTCTGGAGATCACGGGGGGTGTCTGGAGATCACGGGGGGATCTGGAGATCACGGGGGGGATCTGAAGATCGTGGGTATTTCAAATCACGGGGGAGGGTCTGAAGATTACGGGGGGGTCGGAAGATCACGGGGGAGTCTGAAGATCACGGGGGGGAGCGGTCTGAAGATCGTGGGGGGGAGATCGGATTGCGGGGGGGGATCTGAAGAACACAGGGAGGGTTCTGAAGATCACAGGAGGGGATCTGAACATCTCGGGGGGGGGGTCTGAAGATCTCGGGGGGGTCTGAAGATTACTGGGGGGATCTGAAGATCACGGGGGGGATCTGAAGATCTCGGGGGGATCTGAAATCACGGGAGGATCTGAAGATCACAAGAGGGGTCTGATGATCACAGGGGGGGTCTGATGATAACGGGGGAGGGGGGTCTGAAGATCGTGGGGGGAGATCGGATTGCGGGGGGGGGGGGGGTGGATCTGAAGAACACAGGGAGGCAATCTGCTGTCCAGATTTTTAAAGGTCAGGTTTACTCCTTAACCTTTGGCAGACAGATCTAATTGATTTATTACCTACACGGACTGTTCTTTGTGGGCCAAATCTCAGCGCTGCTGCAGCCCGCTGGTGGTTGGGTCCAGATCTTTGGTTGCAGATGGTCGGTTCTTATCCAAGCAGCCGGCCCTGTGCTGCTCCGCCTCCAATTGCAGTTGCCGGCGATTTTATTGCGGCCGCTGCTGGCTCGGGCTCCTTGTCTGGTGTTACCAACTCGGGTTGGATGTATTCCTGGAGGTTTCATCACATGACCTCCCATGTCCAACTGCCCCACTCAGTGAAACAGCCTTTTTCCCATCTTCAATATTGGTATAACTAAAAGCCATCTATAAACAAAAGTGTTCAAAGAAAATTTTTTTAAAAACGCACAATTTAAAAAAAAAAATTCCCCTATGATTTTTCTCCTGTGTTGCTTGCAGCAGTGACCAGGAGATTAATCTTTCATTCCTGGAGATTTCCAGGACAATCCTGGAGGGTTGGCAATCCTATCTTTGTCCCCTCTTCCTCTTCCTACAGCACGCAGCTGCTATGGTAACTATTCGCCTCCCCGTTTAGCAGCGCCTGGCCGCTCCGCACCGGCTCACTCTCCATCACCGATTGTTTTCTCCAATCAATCTTGCGGCTCGCACGGGAAGGGAGCTGCAGTTTTAATAAACAGCCAACGACCACTGAGCGGCCCGTTACCCGGCAACCTCCTCCGCCCACTACACATTATTAATCCCAACCCGGAGCCAGAGCCGAGTCTCTTTCGTGCCAGCAGCTCCAGCGTGAGAAATCCATAGGCGCGGCAGGTGTGAACCCCCGAACGTGAAGTACTTTTCTATTGAGTAGCTAGCAGCAGAGCCCAGGAGATCAATCTTCCAATCATAGAATCATAGAAGTTACAACATGGAAACAGGCCCTTCGGCCCAACATGTCCATGTCGCCCAGTTTATACCACTAAGCTAGTCCCAATTGCCTGCACTTGGCCCATATCCCTCTATACCCATCTTACCCATGTAACTGTCCAAATGCTTTTTAAAAGACAAAATTGTACCCGCCTCTACTACTGCCTCTGGCAGCTCGTTCCAGATACTCACCACCCTTTGAGTGAATAAATTGCCCCTCTGGATCCTTTTGTATCTCTCCCCTCTCACCTTAAATCTGTGCCCCCTCGTTATAGACTCCCCTACCTTTGGGAAAAGATTTTGACTATCGACCTTATCTATGCCCCTCATTATTTTATAGACTTCTATAAGATCACCCCTTAACCTCCTACTCTCCAGGGAATAAAGTCCCAGTCTGTCTAACCTCTCCCTGTAAGTCAAACCATCAAGTCCCGGTAGCATCCTAGTAAATCTTTTCTGCACTCTTTCTAGTTTAATAATATCCTTTCTATAATAGGGTGACCAGAACTGTACACAGTACTCCAAGTGTGGCCTCACCAATGCCCTGTACAACTTCAACAAGACATCCCAACTCCTGCATTCAATGTTCTGACCAATGAAACCAAGCATGCTGAATGCCTTCTTCACCACCCTATCCACCTGTGACTCCACTTTCAAGGAGCTATGAATCTGTACTCCTAGATCTCTTTGTTCTATAACTCTCCCCAACGCCCTACCATTAACGGAGTAGGTCCTGGCCCGATTCGATCTACCAAAATGCATCACCTCACATTTATCTAAATTAAACTCCATCTGCCATTCATCGGCCCACTGGCCCAATTTATCAAGATCCCGTTGCAATCCTAGATAACCTTCTTCACTGTCCACAATGCCACCAATCTTGGTGTCATCTGCAAACTTACTAACCATGCCTCCTAAATTCTCATCCAAATCATTAATATAAATAACAAATAACAGCGGACCCAGCACCGATCCCTGAGGCACACCGCTGGACACAGGCATCCAGTTTGAAAAACAACCCTCGACAACCACCCTCTGTCTTCTGTCGTCAAGCCAATTTTGTATCCAATTGGCTACCTCACCTTGGATCCCATGAGATTTAACCTTATGTAACAACCTACCATGCGGTACCTTGTCAAATGCTTTGCTGAAGTCCATGTAGACCACGTCTACTGCACAGCCCTCATCTATCTTCTTGGTTACCCCTTCAAAAAACTCAATCAAATTCGTGAGACATGATTTTCCTCTCACAAAACCATGCTGACTGTTCCTAATTAGTCCCTGCCTCTCCAAATGCCTGTAGATCCTGTCCCTCAGAATACCCTCTAACAACTTACCCACTACAGATGTCAGGCTCACTGGTCTGTAGTTCCCAGGCTTTTCCCTGCCGCCCTTCTTAAACAAGGGCACAACATTTGCTACCCTCCAATCTTCAGGCACCTCACCTGTAGCGGTGGATGATTCAAATATCTCTGCTAGGGGACCCGCAATTTCCTCCCTAACCTCCCATAACGTCCTGGGATACATTTCATCAGGTCCCGGAGATTTATCTACCTTGATGCGCGTTAAGACTTCCAGCACCTCCCTCTCTGTAATATGTACACTCCTCAAGACATCACTATTTATTTCCCCAAGTTCCCTAACATCCATGCCTTTCTCAACCGTAAATACCGATGTGAAATATTCATTCAGGATCTCACCCATCTCTTGTGGTTCCGCACTTAGATGACCTTGTTGATCCTTAAGAGGCCCTACTCTCTCCCTAGTTACCCTTTTGCCCTTTATGTATTTGTAGAAGCTCTTTGGATTCACCTTTGCCTGATCTGCCAAAGCAATCTCATATCCCCTTTTTGCCCTCCTGATTTCTCTCTTAACTCTACTCCGGCAATCTCTATACTCTTCAAGGGATCCACTTGATCCCAGCTGCCTATGCATGTCATATGCCTCCTTCTTATTTTTGACTAGTGCCTCAATCTCCCGAGTCATCCAAGGTTC
Organism: Heptranchias perlo; assembly: GCF_035084215.1. Classification (NCBI taxonomy): domain Eukaryota; kingdom Metazoa; phylum Chordata; class Chondrichthyes; order Hexanchiformes; family Hexanchidae; genus Heptranchias; species Heptranchias perlo. The sequence goes on along the minus strand of NC_090326.1, from coordinate 146,484,795 downwards.
CCTACTTCTACCAGCCTTGCCCTTCACTTTATAAGGAATGTGCTTACCCTGAACCCTGGTTAACACACTTTTGAAAGCCTCCCACTTACCAGACGTCCCTTTGACTGCCAACAGACTCTCCCAATCAACTTCTGAAAGTTCCTGTCTAATACCATCAAAATTGGCCTTTCCCCAATTTAGAATTTTAACTTTTGGGCCAGACCTATCCTTCTCCATAGCTATCTTAAAACTAATGGAATTATGATCACTGGTCCCAAAGTGATCCCTCACTAACACTTCTGTCACCTGCCCTTCCTTATTTCCCAAGAGGAGGTCAAGTTTTGCCCCCTCGCTAGTCGGGCCATCCACATACTGAATGAGAAATTCCTCCTGAATACACTCAACAAATTTCTCTCCATCCAAGCCCCTAATGCTATGGCTGTCCCAGTCAATGTTGGGAAAGTTAAAGTCCCCTACTATTACCACCCTATTTTTCTTGCAGCTGTCTGTAATCTCCTTACATATTTGCTCCTCAATTTCCCGTTGACTATTTGGGGGTCTGTAGTACAATCCTATCAAAGTGATCTCTCCCTTCTTATTTTTCAGTTCTACCCATATAGACTCAGTGGGCGAACCCTCGGATATATCCCCTCTCACTACTGCCGTGATGTTCTCCCTAATCAAGAACGCAACTCCCCCTCCTCTCTTACCTCCTGCTCTATCTTTCCTATAGCATCTGTACCCTGGAACATTGAGCTGCCAGTCCTGCCCCTCCCTTAGCCATGTTTCAGTAATAGCTATAACATCCCAGCCCCATGTACCCATCCATGCCCTGAGTTCATCTGCCTTGCCCATCAGACTTCTTGCATTGAAATAAATGCAGTTTAATCTAGACTTCCCTTGGTTTTTGCCCTGCTTTCTCAGACCATCTGTCCGGTCATGTTCTGTACACTCTCCCTTACTGCCTTTTGTTTCTGTCACCACTTTATTTCCCACTGACTTCCTGCATCGGTTCCCATCCCCCTGCCACATTAGTTTAAACCCTCCCCAACAGCACTGGCAAACACTCCCCCTAGGACATTGGTTCCAGTCCTGCCCAGATGCAGACCGTCCAATTTGTACTGGTCCCACCTCCCCCAGAACCGGTTCCAATGGCCCAGGAATTTGAATCCCTCCAATCTGGGAGACTCCAGGACAACCTGAGATGGGTTGGCGCTAACACAGGCACTAAGGGCAATAATAAAAAACCCACTCTTTGCAGAGGAATGCAACTTGGATTCATCTTAAACATCTGAGGATGGAGCCATGTAAAAGGGGGCAAGAAAAGAAAAAAAGGAAAGGTCTTCTTCAGATGCTGCCTGACCTGCTGAGTGTTTCCAGCTGTTTCTGCTTTTATTTCAGATTTTTAGCATCTGCTGTATTTTGCTTTGATTCAGTTTAGTTTGATGTAAGGGTGCAGCTATTTTATACTAATTAACATCTCACTTTATGTTTTACAATTGCATTATAAATCTATACAATCTATAGTGTCAATTCAGCATAAATGGTTGTTTGACCTACAGATAGAACTATAGAGAAAAGAAGTACTGACAAACCATATATATTTTGGAAAATATTCATATTACTTATTAGCATTTGCCTTGTTTAAATATTCATATTTTAGCCAATGTTGGAATGCTCACTGTATGTTCTCTTCCCTCTCCCCCGCCAGCATTCTCTTACTCCTCTCTGTCTGATGAGGAGGTGGAGGTCTCACTAAGTTGGCTCTCTATAAAGTGAAACACTTTTCAGATTGAGAACCATGTGTTAGGTGGCTATGGGACAATTGCAGCTGGTCTCTGGAGTACAGAAAATCATTTGCAAGCAAAGGCAGGTTTGATCAATTGCCTAGTCGGCTATAAACTAAATCACTCTGACTGTAAGCTACCAGTAACAATACGCCTGGGATTCAATAAATCAAATTGCTGCTTTCTGCAGATGTCCAGGTTCTTCAGGGAAGAATAATTCCACTTACAGCAGCTCGAATTTTCAGTTTGCATTTGGCAAATCTTTTTTGAAACTGAAAAGGTTTACCTTGTGGACAATTTTCAATTACAGCAGGACAGAGTTGAGAAAAAAATCAGCTCTTACCTATTGAGAGTTTAAATTGTCCTCACTCTATGTAGTGTGTTTCTCTGTAGTGGGCTTAGTAAACTCTAAAATAAAGTACTTGTAGATCACAAACTGAAGCCCCCCTGCTCACCCCATACCAAGTACACACGAGAGAAAGGAATAGAAGGTTATGCTGCTAGAATGAGATGAGGGGGAGTGGGAGGGGGCTCGTGTGGAGCACAAACATCAGCATGGACTAGTTGGGCTGAATGCCTTTCTATACTGTAAATTCTATGTAATCGCTCAGTAAACAGGTGCTAAGTTGCATTCAGTCAAACAATAGTTCTACAGGTACCTGTACCTGACAATTGTAAAGAATATTACAACACCAGGTTTAAATTATATGGGGGAAAGACATACTGTGAGCTTGTCATTGTTCTATAATCAGGGAATCGTGGAGCTCCGTGTATGCATACAAATCAGAAAAAAAGTATAGAATTTTGTGAAAACATAATCACCTTGGCAAATAAATAATTAAAAAAAACAATGAAGGCAGTGACACGGGACACTAGTGTACTCAGGCACTGAGTCCCAAAGAGGGAAGATATGGATTTATAAGATAGATGCAGAAGGGAAAGGTCATTTGGCTCAGCTAAGCTCATCGATCTAGAAAGGACCTACAGTCACCTATCACAGCATCTAACCATTTCTTAAATGATTCTATGGTCTTCGTTTCCATTAACCTGCACTGTGTCCATTATATACGTTGATCTCTCTTTCTGTGAAGAAGAGTCCTGACATCAGTCCTAATTTGGCTTTTACTAGTTTGGACCTGTAGCCCCTTATGCTCCTTCCGCATATTTACTTTGAAATAGTGTTCTGGACCCATCTTTTCTATTTCATTTACTATGTTACACACCCCAATAAAAATGACCCTCAACCACCTCCTTCCAAAGTTGAAAAACCCGAGTTTCTCCACCGGTGCCTCATAACTCTGACATTAGGGATTAGCTTTGTGACTGGTCTCTAAACTGTCTCCCCTGTGCCTCATTGAGCAGAACTCACAGTATGGTTTAACCAGGGCACTGTACAGCTTGAGCACGACATCCTCTGACTTGTAGTTCATGCAGCACAGTAGTCAATTCAAATGTTTGAGTGTTAATGTAGTCTTTTTTTTCCTGTTTCAGTAAAAAAAAGTTTTTAAAATCAGATTTTGTCCATTCCTCCATTCAAACTTGCTGTCATAGAATCATAGAAAATTTACGGCACAGAAGGAGGCCATTCAGCCCATCGTGTCTGCTCCAGTTGAAAACGAGCCACCCAGCCTAATCCCACTTTCCAGCACTTGGTCCGTAGCCTTGTGGGTCACAGCACTTCAGGTGCACATCCAGGTACTTTTTAAATGAGTTGAGGGTTTCTGCCTCTACCATCCTTTCAGGCAGTGAGTTCCAGACCCCCACCACCCTCTGGGTGAAAAGAATTTTCCTCAGCTCCCGTCTAATCCTTCTATCAATCACTTTAAATCTATGCCCCCTGGTTATTGACCTCTCTGCTAAGGGAAATAGGTCCTTCCTATCCACTCTATCTAGGCCCCTCATCATTTTGTACACCTCAATTAAGTCATCCCTCAGCCGCCTTTGTTCCAAAGAAAACAACCCCAGACTCTCCAATCTTTTCTCATAGCTAAAATTCTCCAGCCCTGGCAACATCCTCGTAAATCTCCTCTGTATCCTCTCGAGTGCAATTACATCTTTCCTGTAACGCGGTGACAAGAACTGTACACAGTACTCAAGCTGTGGCCTAACCAATGTTTTATGCAGTTTCAGCATAACCTCCCTGCTCTTATATTCTGTGCCTTGGCTAATAAAGTATTCCATATGCCTTTTTAACCACCTTTTCTCACTGTCCTGCTACCTTTAGGGATCTGTGGACATGCACTCCAAGGTCCCTTTGTTCCTCTACACCTTTCAGATCCCCTCATTTATTGTGTACTCCCTTGCCTTGTTTGCTCTCCCCAAATTTATTACCTCACACTTCTCTGGATTGAATTCCATTTGATACTTTTCTGCCCACCTGACCAGTCCATTGATATCTTTCTGCAGTCTATATTCCTCCTCACTATCAACCACACGGCCAATTTTTGCATCATCTGCAAACTTCTTAATCATGCCCCCTACATTTAAGTCCAAATCATTAATATATATCACAAAAAGCAAGGGACCTGGTACTGAGCCCTACAGAACCCCACTGGAAACAGCCTCCCAGTTGCAAAAACATCCATCAACCATCACCCTTTGCTTCCTGCCACTGAGCTAATTTTGGATTCAAATTGCCACTCTCCCTTGGATCCCACGGACTTGTACTTTTTTGACCAGTCTGCCATGCGTGACCTTGTCAAAAGCCTTGCTAAAATCCATATAGACTACATCAAATGCACAACCCTCATCGACCCTCCTCAAAATATTCAATCAAGTTAGTCAGATACGACCTTCCTTTAACAAATCCATGCTGACTGTCCTTGATTACTCCGTGCCTTTCTAAGTGATGGTTTATCCTGTCCCTCAGAATTGATACCAATAATTTGCCCACCACCGAGGTTAGACTGACTGGCCTGTAATTACTCGGTCTATCTCTTTCTCCCTTTTTAAACAACGGTACAACGTTAGCAGTCCTCCAATCCTCCAGCACTACGCCTGTATCCAGTGAGGATTGGAAAATGATGGTCAAAGCCTCCGCTATTTCCTCCCTTGCTTCTCTTAACAGCCTGGGATACATTTCTTCCCGCCCTGGTGATTTATCTACTTTCAAAGATGCTAATCCCCTTAATACTTCCTCTCTCACTAAGTTTATCCCATTCAATATTTCATACTCCCCCTCCTTAACTACAATGTCCCTCTCTTTTGTGAAGACAGACGCAAAGTATTCTCCAAAGTGATCAAAAGGAGAGTCACAGCCGAGCCTAGTAGAAATCTAGATTTTAACAATATATCATTTTAACTGAGTCACTCTTATATTCCAGCATTAGCACTGGTAGACGATTTGGAAGCAGTGGACTGTTTGTTCCACCCTCTCAGTCTGTGAGTGGTGGTTGTTTTGAAGACCCGAAAGGGGATAATCAGTTTTAATAATTGAGTCACAATTACATTTAAAGAAAATGAAATTACTTCATGGCATTAGAGGATAAAACATAATAGTGAATAGGTAACATTTTAGTAGTGTAGTCCTATAAATTACAAAAGATCAATTAAATTGCTTCTCAGGCCACAAAAAGTAGCTATCTTATAATTGCTGAGGCATTTCTGAGTTGGTCAAGCTACTAAATGTATAATTGTTGGTAAAATGCTCTGATATGTTGGAGAGTATGGTAATTGCCTTTGGATTGATGAAGGAGGCAGAAAAGTAGACCTGGGTGTCATCAGTGTATATGTGGAAGAGAACCCCGTGCTTGTAATTATGTTGCAAACAGCTTTTTTACAACCTTCCTTGATGTCTGCCAAAATTCCTATTTTTGCGTCATCAGGTAATTTCAATATTGTGCTCCCTATGTCCACCTATATATATATTTCGAGAATAAAAGTGGAAGCAATATTGATCCCTGGGGTACACCAATTCTAACCCTTCTCCAATCAGAGCAACATCCATTTACACTAACCGTTTGTTTCCTGCTCGTCAACCAACTTTCACTTCATGTCACTGCATTTCCTCTTAGTCCAGATTGTATTGTTTTGTTTCACTGTTTGGAGTTGACCTTCACCTCAACACCCTCTGATATAATACAGCCTCTGATGGAATATTTAGTGATTAGGGACTGACTGATCCAAAAACAAATATAACTCACTGTTTTTATAACACACCCTCCTATAGCATGCTAGTTGAGTGTCTCTCAATGCCAACCTTATGGAAAGGTTCCACTGGTTTTTGTCAGAATACGTCCGCCTTACAATTGTGTTGAATGTGATAATTTTTTTTTTCAAATGCAACATTTCAATGATGCATTTAGTGATTTTAATTATGAATTTTATTATACACAGAATAAGCAAAAATAATATCAAAGAGAATCAATCACTTCTAAGTGATCAAATTGTTAGTTTTCTTTTCAGGGTGAAGTAATTATATCGGATTTGGTTGTGTAGTTTTCTGCTGCAACATCTTCTTTTCATAATGTAGGAGATGGGTGCCGACCTTTACTGATCAACTTTATAGACTCAAAATCAAACAGACATTACTTTATTTGGCCTCAAGCTGATCCTAAATATAATTGAATTATGTTATTTGTAATAAATGGTAACAGACAAATAAAATTTGTATCTAATCAGAGCTGCAGAGTTGATAAGACAGGATTGATAAGTATACCTTGAATACACTTCCTCCCACCCCGCTTCCTGTAAGGACTCTATTCCCTTCTCCCAGTTTCTCCGTCTCTGTTGCATCTGCTCTGACGATGCCACCTTTCACACCAGTGCTTCCGATATGTCTTCCTTTTTCCTCAACCGAAGATTGCCCTTCACTGTAGTTGACAGGGTCCTCGACCATGTCTGTCCCATTTCCCGCCCTTCCCTTCCCTCTTAGAACCATGGTAGGGTCCCCCTTGTCCTCACCTTCCACCCCACCAGCCTCCACATTCAACTTTTCATCCTGTGCCATTTCCGCCACCTCCAGCGCGATGCCACCACCAAAAACACATCTTCCCCTCCCTTCCTCTTTCAGCATCCCCCCGTGACACCCTGGTCCACTCTTCCACCACCTCCAACACCCGCTCTCCTTCCCACACCACCTTCCCGTGTGAGCGCAGGAGATGCAACACCTGCCTATTCACCTCCTCCCTTCCCACTGTCCAGGGCCCAAACACTCCTTCCAGGTGAAACAGCGATTTATTTGTACTTCTTTCAATTTAGTAAACTATATTCGCTGCTCACGATGCAGTCTCCTCTACATTGGGGAAACCAAAGGCAGACTGGGTGATCACTTTGCTGAACACCTCCAATCAGTCCACAAGCGTGGCCCTGACCTGCCGGTCGCTTGCCATTTTAATTCCCCATTGCACTCCCACTCTGACCTCTCTGTCCTCGGCCTCCTACACTGTTCCAATGAAGCTCAATGGAAGCTCGAGGAACAGCACCTCATCTTTCGATTAGACACTTTACAACCTCTGGACTCAACACTGATTTCAATAACTTCACAGCATAACCACTGCTCCCTATTTTTTCGGAAAGCAGGTACTGATAATGGTTCTGATGTTGCCATTTACAGCTCCTCTAGACCCATCTTTTGTTTCTTAACCTGTCCCATTACCACTCTCCTTGCCTTGCACCATCATCTCTTTTGTCATTTAATCCTACCCTCCATCCTATCACAGACCTTCCCTTTTGTTCTTTCCTCCCCCCCTTTCCCTGGCCCTGTACTTGCTTAAAAACTGTTTAATCATCAACTTCCCCCAGTTCTGATGAAAGGTCATCGACCTGAAACATTAACTCTGTTTCTTTCTCCACAGATGCTGCCTGACCTGCTGAGTATTTCCAGCATTTTCTGTTTTTATTTCAGATTTCCAGCATCCGCAGTATTTCGCTTTTGATAAGTATAATGTGTTATTGAATATGCAAAGCCAACACTGGAGTGTGCTAGTCACAGTAATGTGCATAGATCAGCAGCGTGCTTATAACATGCTCGTACATTTAAAAAATATTATTCTCAGGAATGTGGCATCACTGGGAAGTGCCAGCATTTATTGCCTATTGCCTAGCTGCTCTGAGAAGGTAAATGGTGGGCCTTCTTCTTAAGCCGATGACAGTTTGATACGACTGAGTGGTTTGCGGGGCTACTTCATAACGCAGTTAAGAGTCAACTACGTTGGTGTGCGACTGGAGTCGCATATAGGCCTGACCGGGTAAGGATGGCAGGTTTCCACCCCTAAAGGACATTTGTGAACCATTTGTGTTTTTGTGACAATCCGACAGCTTCATGTTCACTCTCACTGATACCAGCTTTTTATTTCCAGTCTTCAAAAAAAACTGAATTCAATTTCTCAAACAGAGATTAGAACTCACGTTCTCTGGATTGTTACTAGTCCAGTAACACAACGGCTACAGTGCTGTACCCATGATGACACTACCGTACCCATGATCCATATGTGGAATTGGCTGCTTTTAATTGTGATGGGTAAGTTTGTGTCTGGTGTAGGCTCCTGAAACTGTTACTGAAGTCATGACATCAAACATAAAAATTTTATAAATGTTGGAAAGTAACTCAGATGCTGTTGGAAGGCCTGTAAAGATGAGGAACACGTCCATCTGGAAATCTGTCCCCTTTCAAAAAGACTTACATTTATATAGTGCTTTTCACGACTTCCCAGAACTCTTTACAGCCAATGCGGTATTTTATTTTTGAAGTGTAGTCATTGTTGTAATGTAGGAATTTGTTTCAGTGTAAAACAAATCGACATCTAAGGGAATGAATGTTGCTTGATGTGGTGCATGTGATCAATTGGGTCAGTCAAATGAACAGCTGATTAGGAAGGGCCTGCTGGAAGAAGGAATCAAAATGAAACTGCCAATAATGCCCAATGTTGCCTTTATACTGTGGGTACAAATTTAACCCAGGTTCCTTACCTTAGAGCAGTACATGTTGATGGCACTAATTTATACTATTGGCTCTTTACTCCAACAAAGCAGAGCACTGTGTATGAATTCTTAAACTTAACTGGTCACCAAATGCCAGTGAAAATTTTAGCTTTAAAAAAAACCAATCTATCCAGCTAGATCTTAACTAATGTCAAAAATTTAAAGGCAAGACAGCAGACCTACTAGGAATTTTATAAGTTTGGAAAGATAATTTTGCACAGTTATACTATGGAGCAAAACTATTTCCTGGAGGCAGATTCATATCCAATATCCAAATACTAAACTGACACAGAAACAGAAAACGCTGGAAATACACAGCAGGTCGATCGGCATCGGTAAAAAGAAAAGACAAGTTAATATTTCAGTTATGACCCTTCATCAGAACTGAAAACTGAAAGATCAGTCAGTATTTTAGTCAGGTTGGGTAACAAAAGCAGCAAGATGAACGATATGCTAATCACACAGAGGAAGTTAATGGATTGAATGACCTACAAACCATTTAATGGAAAACAGTTTTAAAATAACGTGCAAATAACTAAGACAGTGAAAAGAGATGGGGGGCAAACATTTGCAAACAAAAAGGAAAAACATAGGGGAAATTGGAGAATGAAACAAAAACCTTTGCAGATAAAGGAGATCTAAAATGAAGACAGAAACACAGAGTAGGTGCACCAGTCCTGAAGAGAGAAAGCAGTACCTATTAACACCAAGGATGCAACAGCCTTCCCCACCCTCTGCCAGAACTGGCTTCTGAAGAAAGGAATACACCCGAAATGTCAAGCCACCCTCCCTCTGCCTGGACCATGACAGACCCACCAAACATCACTCGCAACCCCTGCTATAAAAAAATGGGGGCTATAGCTAAGGACTGAAGTTACTAAAATCAAACAGAGTGTAACTGAAGCCAAACTGACATTGGGTTGGCTCCAGTTATGCACCACTCCACCGTCATTGTGAAAGAAACTCTGGAAGCCAAGTACTTGGAACAAGGTTAGATTATTTGTACTGGTAATAAACAGTTTGATGATCCAATAGTGGAATCACATCCTGTGTGGTTCTGTGATTACAGTGTCTCTCGCATGTAACTGGTTCTGTAACTGACTGCTAATACCTTACCCCAAGGTTGCACCCCAGTGAATTATTAGATAAATTCAAATCAAAAGAAAAACTCAAACATGAGAGTTACAATAGAGCCAAGTAATTGCTAATGGTAACAGAATGGCCTTGATAAGATTGTTAGCTCGATAACAGATTTTTCTAACTTCTTGTAGCTAAAAAAAAAACCCTTGAAGGTAATGCCCAGATCCTACAGAATGGAGGATAGGTTGAACAGACTTCCAGAAAAAAAAACCATTTGAAGTCAATTCGAATAACTCCTTCAGAAAGGAACTAGTTAAATATTTATTTGAGAATGGGACTGGAAGTTATTGGGATAGCTATTGACCAAGGTGGTCATAGTATTGTGGGGGAATGTTAACTGCAGAGATGAAAGATGAGCATGTGAAGGCTGGTGAATGCTCTGGACTCTTGGTTTATATTCTTTGGGAATCAAGGACTCTTAATGCAGAATTTGCTGTCGAGAGACTGCCTTTTTTGGATAAAATCCACAATCGGGTCTACTGAATGAGCAGACTTGAATTTTCTTTTCTCGCTTCTTGCTTTATCATATTCTTCCTAAATTAAGGTTTACCTGGACAAAATTGAATCTCTGTTGAGATCAACATTTCTTTGGTGCAATAGAGTTAATATTGTCAGGGTTTCAATATGACATACATTGCAAAAAAATGGAATAACCGAATTTCATTGATGATGTTTATAACGTTGTAATAAATTATTGTAGAGGAATTCAATTTATTTCTTTCAAAATATTGCATTATTGCAAGTGAGGTTTATTCATTTACACCTATTATGAGATCTGCTTACTTGCAGGCTCAGTAGATTTTTCATTCTTGTTCATCTTAACCAGGTTTGTTTTAAGACTCTACTTTTAGGGATCATTTCTATAGTTTGTAACTTGAGAAAAGTGTTGAGGGTTTATCCTTGGTAAATCGAAAGGTGTCTCTCCGCCAAACTCCTGAGAAAGCCACACAGCTGGAGTTTGTTCGCCTGATATCGAGGGCACACTATCTCTCCCCCCGCAAACCCCACTCATCTAAACCATGAGAGCTTGGGTGAAGGTTGGCGAGAGCCAAGACTAAGGGACCCCCTCAAGTGTGTGCCAGGGTACTGCTGGAGTCTAACCGGCTCAAACCACACAGCTCACCAACACAGAGCTCCGGGGAAGCTTCCCGCTGTTTAGCCAGCCAGGACCACCCTGCCCATTGGTTAATCTGGAGCTGAGTGGGAAGAATCTCAGAACCCCCTCCCCCAGTGATGGGTCTGCCCATCAAGGTTCCATCTGTGAACCTGGCTGGCTGGTCATTGGAACTTTACACAGAATCTACAGCAGAGAAACAGGTTGTTCTGCCCAACTAATCAATGCCTGTGTTTATACTTTCCATGAGCCTCCCCCCACTCTTAATTACCTCTTCTCACCACTCTCCCTCGTATACCTCTATTCCCTTCTCCCTCATGTATGCATCAAGCCTCCCCTTAAATGCCAAGGACAGCCTGGGCGCGGCTCAAATATTGGGTTTCCAAGTCGGGCACAGAGGGGGCACTGTTGCCTTTTTTGGTTAACTACATAGAATTTACAGCACAGAAATAGGCCATTCAGCCCAACTGGCCTATACCAGTGTTTATGCTCCACATGGGCCTCCTCCCACCCCTCTTCATCTAACCCTATCAGCATATCCTTCTATTCCTTTCTCCCTCATATGTTTAACGAGCTTTCCCTTAATCTGAAAATGAAGGGTTTTCTGTTGCAAGCAATGTCATTACAGGTCCTTTGTACTGCATATAATGAGATGGTGTGATATGGTGTTGTGATAAATATCTAGTTGTGATTTACTCAAATCCCGGGGAGAGGAAGGGGGCACTGGCCATCGTTTTGAAGCCACTGTAATGCTCCATCTGCCCAGTTTTGAATCTGCTAATGTCCGATGTGCAGGGAGGTCTGTATCACCCTGTGTGTAATACAAGGGGAAGAGTTCTGTGTATCTCCAGCCTGCTGTGGCCAGGCTCCACACTTAACACAAAGAAGGGCAGTGCATGTTTTTGTTTCTTGTGCCTTCTCTTCGTTGGAGGAATGGAGGGGGGGGAATGAAGGGGTAAATAGTAGACAGTGGTTTCACAAGATGAACACGCATGGGAATGGCCATTCACCCATCTTCACCATCCAGAAAGTCCCTGCACTTCCCCCCCACCCCCACAGGGCATCCAATTGGTTCTTAATTTCATGGTTTTCAACTTCACTCTCCTACCCAGAGTCCACTCTGTGTCGAAAGCCAGTCCTAAATTTTTCCCTTTACTAGTTTGAACCTGTGTCCCACTTCCCACAGTTCCGGCATAATATACTGGATTAATCTTCCCCAGACTGTTCACTACTTCCTATAAGTTCACCTCTTGTCGCATCCCTTCAAGGTTTGTCCTTTCCTCATCACTCAGTCTTCCGACACTGGGGAATCAGCCTCGCGGATCTTCTCTGCACTTCCTCTGGTGCCTGAGACATCTTCGTTCTGTCTTGGTGACCAGAACTAGACATCCTCCTGGTACTCGAGCTGTGGTCTGATCAGTTTGATCCTTGTACTCTTGTTTTGGCTGTACAGTTCAGCAATCTATTGACTTTCTTCATTGGTTGGACGTGTTGAGCATTGAGTGTACTAAGAACCCTGGGTTACTCTCAGTGTCAGCCGTGGCTCGATGGGTCACACTATTGCCTCTGAGTCAGAAGGTTGTGGGTTTGAGTCGTGCTCCAGAGACCTGAGCACATAGCCTAGGTTGTCACTCTAGTGCAGTACTGAGGGAGTGCTGTGCTGTCGGTGGTGCCGCCTTTTGGATGAGACTGTGGCCCCGTCTGCCCTCTCAAGTGTCCATAAAAGATCCCATGGCCACTATTTCGAAGAAGAGCAGGGGAGTTCTCCCTGGTGTTCTGGGCAATATTTATCCCTCCAGGGAGTATAGGCCCATTCTTTTTTTTTATTCGTTCACGGGATGTGGGCGTCGCTGGCGAGGCCGGCATTTATTGCCCATCCCTAATTGCCCTTGAGAAGGTGGTGGTGAGCCGCCTTCTTGAACCGCTGCAGTCCGTGTGGTGACGGTTCTCCCACAGTGCTGTTAGGAAGGGAGTTCCAGGATTTTGACCCAGCGAAAATGAAGGAACAGAGATATATTTCCAAGTCGGGATGGTGTGTGACTTGGAGGGGAACGTGCAGGTGGTGTTGTTCCCATGTACCTGCTGCTCTTGTCCTTCTAGGTGGTAGAGGTCGCGGGTTTGGGAGGTGCTGTTGAAGAAGCCTTGGCGAGTTGCTGCAGTGCATCCTGTGGATGGTGCACACTGCAGCCACAGTGCGCCGGTGGTGGAGGGAGTGAATGTTTAGGGTGGTGGATGGGGTGCCAATCAAGCGGGCTGCTTTATCTTGGATGGTGTCGAGCTTCTTGAGTGTTGTTGGAGCTGCACTCATCCAGGCAAGTGGAGAGTATTCCATCACACTCCTGACTTGTGCCTTATAGATGGTGGAAAGGCTTTGGGGAGTCAGGAGGTGAGTCACTCGCTGCAGAATACCCAGCCTCTGACCTGCTCTTGTAGCCACAGTATTTATATGGCTGGTCCAGTTAAGTTTCTGGTCAATGGTGACCCCCAGGATGTTGATGGTGGGGGATTCGGCGATGGTAATGCCGTTGAATGTCAAGGGGAGGTGGTTAGACTCTCTCTTGTTGGAGATGGTCATTGCCTGGCACTTATCTGGCGCGAATGTTACTTGCCACTTATGAGCCCAAGCCTGGATGTTGTCCAGGTCTTGCTGCATGCGGGCTCGGACTGCTTCGTTATTTGAGGGGTTGCGAATGGAACTGAACACTGTGCAGTCATCAGCGAACATCCCCATTTCTGACCTGATGATGGAGGAAAGGTCATTGATGAAGCAGCAGAAGATGGTTGGGCCTAGGACACTGCCCTGAGGAACTCCTGCAGCAATGTCCTGGGGCTGAGATGGTTGGCCTCCAACAACCACTACCATCTTCCTTTGTGCAAGGTATGACTCCAGCCACTGGAGAGTTTTCCCCCTGATTCCCATTGACTTCAATTTTACCAGGGCTCCTTGGTGCCACACTCGGTCAAATGCTACCTTGATGTCAAGGGCAGTCGCTCTCACCTCACCTCTGGAATTCAGCTCTTTTGTCCATGTTTGGACCAGGGCTGTAATGAGGTCTGGAGCCGAGTGGTCCTGGCGGAACCCAAACTGAGCATCGGTGAGTAGGTTATTGGTGAGTAAGTGCCACTTGATAGCACTGTCGACGACACCTTCCATCACTTTGCTGATGATTGAGAGTAGACTGATGGGGCGGTAATTGGCTGGATTGGATTTGTCCTGCTTTTTGTGGACAGGACATACCTGGGCAATTTTCCATATTGTCGGGTAGATGCCAGTGTTGTAGCTGTACTGGAACAGCTTGGCTAGAGGCGCAGCTAGTTCTGGAGCACAAGTCTTCAGCACTACAGCTGGGATGTTGTCGGGGCCCATAGCCTTTGGTGTATCCAGTGCACCCAGCCGTTTCTTGATATCACGTGGAGTGAATCGAATTGGCCGAAGACTGGCTTCTGTGATGGTGGGGATATCGGGAGGAGGCTGAAATGGAGCATCCACTCGGCACTTCTGGCTGAAGATGGTTGCAAACGCTTCAGCCTTGTCTTTTGCACTCACGTGCTGGACTCCGCCATCATTGAGGATGGGGATGTTTGCAGAGCCTCCTCCTCCCGTTAGTTGTTTAATTGTCCACCACCATTCACGACTGGATGTGGCAGGACTGCAGAGCTTTGATCTGATCCGTTGGTTGTGGAATCGCTTAGCTCTGTCTATAGCATGTTGCTTCCGCTGTTTAGCATGCATGTAGTCCTGAGTTGTAGCTTCACCAGGTTGGCACCTCATTTTTAGGTACGCCTGGTGCTGCTCCTGGCATGCTCTTCTACACTCCTCATTGAACCAGGGTTGATCCCCTGGCTTGTTGGTAATGGTAGAGTGAGGAATATGCCGGGCCATGAGGTTACAGATTGTGCTGGAATACAATTCTGCTGCTGCTGATGGCCCACAGCGCCTCATGGATGCCCAGTTTTGAGCTGCTAGATCTGTTCTGAATCTATCCCATTTAGCACGGTGGTAGTGCCACACAACACGTTGGATGGTGTCCTCAGTGCAAAGACGGGACTTCATCTCCACGAGGACTGTGCGGTGGTCACTCTTACCAATACTGTCATGGACAGATGCATTTGCGACAGGTAGATTGGTGAGGACGAGGTCAAGTAAGTTTTTCCCTCGTGTTGGTTCGCTCACCACCTGCCGCAGGCCCAGTCTAGCAGCTATGTCCTTCAGGACTCGGCCAGCTCGGTCAGTAGTCGTGCTACCGAGCCACTCTTGGTGATGGACATTGAAGTCCCCCACCCAGAGTACATTTTGTGCCCTTGCTACCCTCAGTGCTTCCTCCAAGTGGTGCTCAACATGGAGGAGGACTGATTCATCAGCTGAGGGAGGACGGTAGGTGGTAATCAGCAGGTTTCCTTGCCCATGTTTGACCTGATGCCATGAGATTTCATGGGGTCCAGAGTGAATGTTGAGGACTCCCAGGGCCACTCCCTCCTGACTGTATATCACTGTACCGCCACCTCTGGTCGGTCTGTCCTGCCGGTGGGACAGGACATACCCAGGGATGGTGATGGAAGAGTCTGGGACGTTGGCTGAAAGGTATGATTCTGTCAGTATGGCTATGTCAGGCTGTTGCTTGACTAGTCTGTGGGACAGCTCTCCCAATTTTGGCACAAGTCCCCAGATGTTAGTAAGGAGGACCTTGCAGGGTCGACAGGGCTTGGTGTTTTGCCGTTGTCGTGTCCGGTGCCTAGTGGTCCGATGCCGGGTGGTCCGTCCGGTTTTATTCTTATTGTGACTTTTCGTAGCGAGATTTTACAAGTGAGTGGCTTGCTAGGCCATTTCAGAGGGCAATTAAGAATCAACCACATTCTACTCAGTCTCTCCTCATAGGAAAGCCCTCTCATCCAGGAATCAATCTAGTGAACCTTTGTTGCACTGCCTCTAAGGCAAGTATATCCTTCCTTAAGTAAGGAGATCAAAACTGTACTCAGTACTCCGGGTGTGACGTATTGGATAACCATTCATCTCTGGTTGAGTTGTTCACAATGTAATTTATTGCAGGGCAGGTTGACAAAGTGGTTAAAAAAGCATACGGGATCCTAGGCTTTATAAATAGAGGCAGAGAGTACAAAAATATGGAAGTCATGATAAAACATTGGTTCGGCCACAACTGAGTATTGTGTCCAGTTCTGGACACCGTACTTTAGGAAAGATGTGAAGGCCTTAGAAAGGGCGCAGAAGAGGTTTACTAAAATGATTCCAGGGATGAGGAACTTTAGTTAAGTGGATAGACTGGAGAAGCTGGGGTTGTTCTCCTTGGAACAGAGAAGGTTGCGAGGAGATTTGATAGAGGTATTCAAAATCATGAAGGGTCTGGACAGAGTAGATAGAGAGAAACTGTTCCCATTGGCGGAATGGTCAAAGACCAGAGGACATAAATTTAAGGTGATTGGCAAAAGAAGCAAAGGGGACATGAGGAAAAACTTTTTTTACACAGTGAGTGGTTAGGATCTATAATGCACTGCCTGAGGGGCTGGTGGAGGCAGATTCAATCATGGCCTTCAAAAGGGAACTGGATAATTACTTGAAAGGAAAAGATCTGCAGGGCTACGGGGATAGGGCGGGGGAGTGGGACTAGCTGGATTGCTCTTGCATAGAGCCGATGCCGACTCGATGGGCCGAATGGCCTCCTTCCGTGCTATAGCCTTTCTATGATTCCATTCTTGTGTGGGTTAAGTTTGTTTACAATGTGATTCATTGGACATTGATTCTTGTCTGGCTGAGTCTGTTCACAATTTGACTTAATAGATATCCATTCTTGTGTGGTTCAGTTTGTTCACAATGTGCCTAATTAGCTATCCATTCTTGTGGGCTGATAGTGTGCACAATGTGACTCATTAAATATCCTTTATTATGCTGGAAAACACTCAGCAGGTCAGGCAGCATCTGTGGAGAGAGAAAAATAGAGTTAACAGAGATAATTTTAACCTAACTCACTGGGCAGAAAACCCATGGGATCGAGTGGAACGCTGGTTTTACACTCTGCCCAATATTATTCTCCGTTGACTTGAATGGAAAGTAAAATCGGGCAAGGTGTAAAACCCACGTTGCTCCCAATCCCGTCAGTTTTCCGACGGGTGGGTTAGGTTAAAATTGGTCCCATTTAGGTCGATGACCTTTCCTTTGTTGTGTGGTTGTGCTTTTTCAGACTGTTTTAAGCTTTAAGATACACTTTAAGCCTTGGTATCATTCTGGCCGATCTGCACTGAACCCCTTCCAAGGTCAATATATCCTTCCGTTGTTGCGTTGTGTTGCCCAAAACTGAACCAGTTCTCCAGATGGGATCTGACCAAGGCTCTGTACAACTGAAGCATCACTTCCTCACGTTTGAATTCTAACCCTCTTAAGATAAAGGCCAACATCTCTTTGATTATATTTTGTAACTGTGCACTAGCTTTTAGTGATTTGAGTACATGGACACCTAAATCCCTTTGCTCCTTCACACCTCCTAGTCTCTCACCATTAAGAAAATATTCCGATTTGTCTTTCTCGGATCCAAATGACCTCACACTTCCCATATTGAACTCCTTCTACCATAGTTTTGCCCACTTACTTAGTCTGTCCATGTCCCTTTGTAACTTCCTGCTCCCAACTACATAACTTACTGTGTCTCCTAATTTAGCTTCATCTGCAAACTTGTAAAAGCAACTTTCTATTCCTTCATCCAAGCCATTGATATATTATGGTGAAAAGCTGAGGCCTTGGTACAGATCCCTGAGGAACACCACTTGTTACATTCTGCCAATCAGAGTACATTCCCGTTACCTCTTCAGGTTGACAGGTTGTAACTTCGGGTTGGCAGGTTGTAACTAGTGGGGTGCTACAGGGATCGGTGCTTGGGCCTCAGCTATTGACAATCCATATTAATGACTTAGATGAAGGGACCGAATGTAATGTATCCAAGTTTGCTGATGATACAAAGCTAGGGGGGAAAGTAAGCTGTGAAGAGGACACAGAGTCTGCAAAGGGATATGGACAGGTTAAGTGAGTGGACAAGAAGGTGGCAGATGGAGTATAATGTGGGGAAATGT
This sequence comes from Heptranchias perlo, assembly GCF_035084215.1. Taxonomy (NCBI): domain Eukaryota; kingdom Metazoa; phylum Chordata; class Chondrichthyes; order Hexanchiformes; family Hexanchidae; genus Heptranchias; species Heptranchias perlo. Next base: position 146,466,777 of record NC_090326.1, on the reverse strand, counting down.
GAGGCTATTAACTTTGGTGGGAAAAATGGAAAAACAGAATATTTTTTAAATGGTGAGAATCTATTAAATGTTGGTGTTCAGAGGGGTTTGGGTGTCGTTGTACATAAAACAACAACAATAACAACAGCTTGCATTTATATAGCACCTTTAATGTAGTAAAACGTCCCAAGGTGTTAAACTGGTAAGTCTGTAGTTTCCTGGTTTCTCCCTCCCATCTGTCTTAAACAATTGAGTGACATTTGCAATTTTACAATTCAAAGGCACAATTCTTGAATCAAGAGAGCTTTAGAAAATTGTGACTAATGCATCTGCAATTTCCTCACCTAATTCTTTACTACCCTGGGTGGAATCCATCAGATCCTGGAGATTTGCCTACCTTAATCCCATTGTTTTCTCCATTACCATTTTAAAAGTTATATTAAATCCACTAAGTTCCATCTGTTGACTTATCTCCAGGTTCCCTTATACTGCAGGTATTTTGTCCTCTTCCTCCACTGTGAAAATGGATAAAAAGTATTCATTTAACAAGTTTGCCATTTCCTTATTATCCATTAAAGTATCATCAGTATCTGTCCTTAATGGGCCCACCTTCCCCTTTACCACTCTTTCTCTTATTCATGTTGCGATTCATTAGACATCCAATGTTACAGAGTTTGGGTTTCCTTGTGTTGTAACTCATAAGATGGCCACTTTGCTTGTTTATCTTGTGACTCATTGGATATCCATCATTGTTAGGTTGGCTTTGTTCAAGCTGTGACTCATTAGATATCCATCCTGGTTAGTTTGGGTTTGATCATGCTCTGACTCATTAGATATCAATCATCAAAGAAAAAGCTAAAAAAAACTACAGATGCTGAAAATCAGAAAAATAAATCAGAAAATGTTGAAAACACTCAGCAGGCCAGGCAATATTTGTGGAGAGAAGAGAGGAGTTAACATTTCAGATGTGGACCCTTCATCAAAACTAGAGGGTATTACAGATGAACAACATTTAAGAACAAAAGGAGTCGGAAATACACAAGAAAAGAAACAGAAAAACCTGTAAAATGCTTCAACGACAAACAAGATATGGTGAAATGGTAGAAGTGATATTAGCATGGGACGATAGGAGACATAATGAAAGAAATGAAAGAAATGAAAGACGTTTGCAAGATACGGAGAATATGTGAATAGCTGAAGTTGGGGCGATGAGATAGATTCAAATGGAAGCACGAAAATCGCATTCAATATCCATTGTTGTTGATTTTGTTTATATTGTGACTCGTCAGATATCCATTCTTATTGGATTGGTATGTCCTCATTGTGACTCAATAGACATCTATTCCTGTGGAACTTTGGTCAGTTTATGGAATCATACAGCACAGAAGGAGGCCATTCAGCCCATCGTGCCTGTGCCAGCTCTTTGAAAGCTATCTTTGCCAGCTATCCAATTAGTCCCACTCCCCTGCTGTCCCTCCAAAGCCCTGCAAAATGTTTGCGTTCCAAGTATATATCCAATTCCCTTTCAGGCAGTGCATTCCAGGTCATAACAACTCACTGTGTAAAAAAAAATTCACTTCATCTCCTCTCTGGTTTTTTTGCCAATTACCTTAAATCTGTATCCTCCGGTTACCGACCCTCCTGCCAGTGGAAACAATTTCTCCCATTCTACTCTGAGTTGAGTTGTAACTGCTGTTCTCAAAAGGTGTATAAAGTAAAAGGTTATCTGCTGAAGCACAGAGGGCTGAAGCACAGAGCGCGTTGTGAACGGAATGGATTGCGAACCGAGTGGGAACTTGAGAATTTGGTAAGAGGGGGATTTAGGTGTAGAGGGGGAAGGATAGTGAACAGAGAGGAGGAGCTCTGAAAGATCCGGAATAAAAAGGTAGGTCAACTGGGGTAAGTAAACAGAAAATAAATTAATAATAATCGAGTATCTAAAGGGAATTTACAAAAAAAAAAGGATTTCTAAATATAACGGACGGGCAGCCGTGACCCTTTGCCTGCAATTCCTGTGCCATGTAGGAACTTCAGGATGCTCCATGTGTCCTGGAGGGCTGCGTGTGCAGGAAATGCCTCCAGGTGCTTGAGCTCAAGCTGAGGGTTTCTGAGCTTGAGGGGCAGCTGGAGTCAATGCCGAGCATAAGGGAGGCTGAAGGTTTCCTGGATCGTACATTCCAGGAGATGGTCACCCCGCAGCCACAGAGAGTTCAGGATAGCAAGTGGGTGGCCATTCAAAAGGGTAGGAAGAGGCAGGGAGTGCAGCAATCTTCTGGGTGTGTGCCACTCTCAAACCGGTATTCAGAATACCAGTGAGGGTGACGACACCTCAAAGGGGTGCAGTCCTGAGCATGGCACCATGGGGCAAAGGACTGCACAGGCGGGGTATAGTGAAGTGTAGAAATGGAGTAGTCATAGGGGATTCGATAGTCAGAGGGACAGAAGCCGTTTCTGTGACTGCTTACATGAGTCCTACATGGTGTGTTGCCTCCCTGGTGCCAGGGTAAAGGACATCACTAAGAGGGTGCAGAGTATTGTGGGGGGAAGGGGAACAGCCAGAAGTCGTGGTCCACGTGGGAACCAATGACATAGGAAAGAAAGGGATGAGGTCCTGCGGCTAGAGTTTCAGGAGTTAGGGAGGAAGTTAAAAATCAGGACCTCAAAGGTAGTAATCTCTGGATTACTCCCAGTGCCACGCGCTAGTGAGTACAGAAATAGGAAGATAAGGCAGGTTAATGCGTGGCTAGAGACGTGGCACAAGAGGGAGGGATTCAGATTGCTGGGGCATTGGGACCAGTTCTGGGGCAGGAGGGACCTGTTCAAGACTGACGGATTGCACCTCCACAGAGCTGGGACCAATGTCCTTGTGGGGAGGTTCAGTAGTGCTGTGGGGGAGGGCACCAGGATGTAGCATTAGAAAGGAGAAACAAGGTGCACAAAGGATTTGGAGAAACAGACAGCACCAGAGTAAAAAATAGTACAGTATCAGGTGGGATCAGACTAAGTGAGAATACAAGAAGGTCTAAGATAGGCTTACAGTGCATGTGTGTAAACGCACGAAGCGTAGTAAACAAGGTTAGTGAGCTGCAGGTGCAAATAGCCACACGGGAATATGGTGTAATGGTGATAACAGAAACCTGGCTCAAAAAAGGGAAGGAATGGGCACTAAATATTCTTGGATACAAAGATAGGGAAGGAAAAAAAGGAGGGGGTTGGAGGCAGTATTGATTAAGGAGAATATTGCAGTGCTGGAGAGAGAGGATGTCCTTGAGGAGTCAAGGACAGAATCTATTTGGTGAGGACTGGAACCAATGTCCTAGGGGGAGTGTTTGCCAGTGCTGTTGGGGAGGGTTTAAACTAATGTGGCAGGGGGATGGGAACCGATGCAGGAAGTCAGATGGAAATAAAGTGGTGACAGAAGCAAAAGGCAGTAAGGGAGAGTGTACAGAACATGACCGGACAGATGGTCTGAGAAAGCAGGGCAAAGACCAAGGGAAGTCTAGATTAAACTGCATTTATTTCAATGCAAGAAGTCTGATGGGCAAGGCAGATGAACTCAGGGCATGGATGGGTACATGGGACTGGGATGTTATAGCTATTACTGAAACATGGCTAAGGGAGGGGCAGGACTGGCAGCTCAATGTTCCAGGGTACAGATGCTATAGGAAAGATAGAGCAGGAGGTAAGAGAGGAGGGGGAGTTGCGTTCTTGATTAGGGAGAACATCACGGCAGTAGTGAGAGGGGATATATCCGAGGGTTCGCCCACTGAGTCTATATGGGTAGAACTGAAAAATAAGAAGGGAGAGATCACTTTGATAGGATTGTACTACAGACCCCCAAATAGTCAACGGGAAATTGAGGAGCAAATATGTAAGGAGATTACAGACAGCTGCAAGAAAAATAGGGTGGTAATAGTAGGGGACTTTAACTTTCCCAACATTGACTGGGACAGCCTTAGCATTAGGGGCTTGGATGGAGAGAAATTTGTTGAGTGTATTCAGGAGGAATTTCTCATTCAGTATGTGGATGTCCCGACTAGAGAGGGGGCAAAACTTGACCTCCTCTTGGGAAATAAGGAAGGGCAGGTGACAGAAGTGTTAGTGAGGGATCACTTTGGGACCAATGATCATAATTCCATTAGTTTTAAGATAGCTATGGAGAATGATAGGTCTGGCCCAGAAGTTAAAATTCTAAATTGGGGAAAGGCCAATTTTGATGGTATTAGACAGGAACTTTCAGAAGTTGATTGGGAGAGTCTGTTGGCAGTCAAAGGGACGTCTGGTAAGTGGGAGGCTTTCAAAAGTGTGTTAACCAGGGTTCAGGGTAAGCACATTCCTTATAAAGTGAAGGGCAAGGCTGGTAGAAGTAGGGAACCTTGGATGACTCGGGAGATTGAGGCACAAGTCAAAAAGAAGAAGGAGGCATATGACATGCATAGGCAGCTGGGATCAAGTGGATCCCTTGAAGAGTATAGAGATTGCCGGAGTAGAGTTAAGAGAGAAATCAGGAGGGCAAAAAGGGGATATGAGATTGCTTTGGCAGATCAGGCAAAGGTGAATCCAAAGAGCTTCTACAAATACATAAAGGGCAAAAGGGTAACTAGGGAGCGAGTAGGGCCTCTTAAGGATCAACAAGGTCATCTATGTGCGGAACCACAAGAGATGGGTGAGATCCTGAATGAATATTTCACATCGGTATTTACGGTTGAGAAAGGCATGGATGTTAGGGAACTTGGGGAAATAAATCGTGATGTCTTGAGGAGTGTACATATTACAGAGAGGGAGGTGCTGGAAGTCTTAATGTGCATCAAGGTAGATAAATCTCCGGGACCTGATGAAATGTATCCCAGGACGTTATGGGAGGTTAGGGAGGAAATTGCGGGTCCCCTAGCAGAGATATTTGAATCATCCACCGCTACAGGTGAGGTGCCTGAAGATTGGAGGGTAGCAAATGTTGTGCCTTTGTTTAAGAAGGGCGGCAGGGAAAAGCCTGGGAACTACAGACCAGTGAGCCTGACATCTGTAGTGGGTAAGTTGTTAGAGGGTATTCTGAGGGACAGGATCTACAGGCATTTGGAGAGGCAGGGACTAATTAGGAACAGTCAGCATGGTTTTGTGAGAGGAAAATCATGTCTCACGAATTTGATTGAGTTTTTTGAAGGGGTAACCAAGAAGATAGATGAGGGCTGTGCAGTAGACGTGGTCTACATGGACTTCAGCAAAGCATTTGACAGGGTACCGCATGGTAGGTTGTTACATAAGGTTAAATCTCATGGGATCCAAGGTGAGGTAGCCAATTGGATACAAAATTGGCTTAACGACAGAAGACAGAGGGTGGTTGTAGAGGGTTGTTTTTCAAACTGGATGCCTGTGTCCAGCGGTGTGCCTCAGGGATCGGTGCTGGGTCCGCTGTTATTTGTTATTTCTATTAATGATTTGGATGAGAATTTAGGAGGCATGGTTAGTAAGTTTGCAGATGACACCAAGATTGGTGGCATTGTGGACAGTGAAGAAGGTTATCTAGGATTGCAACGGGATCTTGATAAATTGGGCCAGTGGGCCGATGAATGGCAGATGGAGTTTAATTTAGATAAATGTGAGGTGATGCATTTTGGTAGATCGAATCGGGCCAGGACCTACTCCGTTAATGGTAGGGCATTGGGGAGAGTTATAGAACAAAGAGATCTGGGAGTACAGATTCATAGCTCCTTGAAAGTGGAGTCACAGGTGGATAGGGTGGTGAAGAAGGCATTCAGCATGCTTGGTTTCATTGGTCAGAACATTGAATGCAGGAGTTGGGATGTCTTGTTGAAGTTGTACAGGGCATTGGTGAGGCCACACTTGGAGTACTGTGTACAGTTCTGGTCACCCTATTATAGAAAGGATATTATTAAACTAGAAAGAGTGCAGAAAAGATTTACTAGGATGCTACCGGGACTTGATGGTTTGACTTACAGGGAGAGGTTAGACAGACTGGGACTTTTTTCCCTGGAGAGTAGGAGGTTAAGGGGTGATCTTATAGAAGTCTATAAAATAATGAGGGGCATAGATAAGGTAGATCGTCAAAATCTTTTCCCAAAGGTAGGGGAGTCCATAACGAGGGGGCATAGATTTAAGGTGAGAGGGGAGAGATACAAAAGGGTCCAGAGGGGCAATTTTTTCACTCAAAGGGTGGTGAGTGTCTGGAACGAGCTGCCAGAGGCAGTAGTAGAGGCGGGTACAATTTTGTCTTTTAAAAAGCATTTGGACAGTTACATGGGTAAGATGGGTATAGAGGGATATGGGCCAAGTGCAGGCAATTGGGACTAGCTTAGTGGTATAAACTGGGCGACATGGACATGTTGGGCCGAAGGGCCTGTTTCCATGTTGTAACTTCTATGATTCTATGATTCTATAATAGAGGTACCATTACACTACTGGGTGTATTCTATAGGCCACCAATTGGTGGGAAGGATAGAGAGGAGCAAATTTGCAGGGAAATTACAGAGATGTGCAAGAACCATAGAGTAGTGATAATGGGGGACTTCAACTATCCTAATATAGGCTGGGATAGTAATAGTGTAAAGGGCAAAGAGGGGAGGAATTTCTGAAGTGTGTTCAGGAGAACTTTCTTGATCAGTATGTTTCCGGCCCAACGAGGAAGAGGCATTGCTGGATTTAATTCTGGGGACTGAGATGGGCCAAGTGGAGCAAGTGTCAGTGGGGGAACATTTAGGGAACAGTGATCATAGTATCATAAGGTTTAAATTAGTTATGGAAAAGGACAAGGAGCAATCTAGAGTAAAAATACTTAATTGGAGGAGGGCCAATTTCAGTGGATTGAGAACGGATCTGGCCCGGGTAAATTGCAATCAAAGATTGGCAGGCAAAACTGTAATCGAACAATGTGTGGCCTTTAAAGAGGAGATGGTTCGGGTACAGTCTAGGTACATTCCCACAAGGGGGAAAGGTAGGGCAAACAAAGCCAGAGCTCCCTGGGTGACGAAAGAGAAACAGAGTAAAATGAAGCAGAAAAAGAGGACGTATGACAGATGTCAGGTTGATTACACAAGTGAGAACCAGGCTGAATGTAGGAAGTACAGAGGAGAAGTGAAAAAGGAAATGAGGGGCAAAGAGAGAGTATGAGAATAGACTGCCGGCCAGCATAAAAAGGAATCCAAAAGTCTTCTATAGGCATATAAATAGTAAACGGATAGTAAGAGGAGGGGTGGGGCCAATTAGGGACCAAAAAGGAGATCTACGCAAGAAGGCAGAGGGCATGGCTGAGGTACTAAATGAGTACTTTGCATCTATCTTTACAAAGGAAGAAGATGCTGCCAAAGTCACAGTAAAAGAGGAGGTAGTTGAGATACTGGATGGGCTAAAAATTGATAAAGAGGAGGTACTAGAAAGGCCGGCTGTACTTAAAGTAGATAAGTCACCCGTTCTGGTTGGAATGCATCCTGGGTTGCTGAGGTAAGTAAGGATGGAAATTGCAGAGGTGCTGGCCATAATCTTCCAACCCTCCTTAGATACAGGGGTGGTGTATCCCTGTTCAAAAAAGGGTGTAAGGGATAAACCCGGCAACTACAGGCCAGTCAGTTTAACCTCAGTGGTGAGGAAGCTTTTAGAAGCGATAATCCAGGACAAAATTAATAGTCACGTGGACAAGTGTGGATTAATAAAGGAAAGCCAGCACGGGTTTGTTAAAGGCAAATTGTGTTTAACGAACTTGATTGAGTTTTTTGATGAGGTAACAGAGGGGGTTGAGGAGGGCAATGCTGTTGATTTTGTGTTCTTGGACTTCCAAAAGGCATTTGATAAAGTGCCACATAATAGGCCAGTCAGCAAAATTGAAGCCCAAAGAAATAAAAGGGGCAGTGGCAGCATGGATACAAAATTGGCTAAGTGACAAGAAACAGAGGGCAGTGGTGAACGGTTGTTTTTCGGACTGTAGGAAGGTATACAGTGGTGTTCCTCAGGGGTCGGTACTAGGACCACTGCTTTTTTTGATATATATTAATGACTTGGACTGGGTGTATATGGCACAATTTCAAAATTTGCAGATGACACAAAACTTGGAAGTGTAGTAAACACTACTTCAGTCTATGGCCTAGTTAATGATTTTATAAAATCTTACATGAAACAAACTACATGAGTGTTCTCCCTTCCAAAGCAATGACTGGGGCTGACAATGCCAGAAATGTATAGATGGCTATATGTCTGATATATAGCAGAAGCAAAAATCACATTAACGTGGTTCCCATGCCTGACAGAACTGTACAATAAATGATGTTATAGTGAAGAAACTCTCATTACTCTTCATTGTCCAGACTATTGTCATTTGATCTTGTTGATTCTGGCATTACTAGGCATCCATGTCTGGATTATAATTCAAAGGCTTTTACATTTGAGCAATGACTATCATCTATAAACATGGAAAAATTATTTCCAAGGTCATGTGAAATTGTGAAGTAATCACATAATAGGAGTTTTTCTCTTTAAAGTGAATGTGTATTTTTGTGCATTTTCGGCATTAATGGAAGACTGTAAATGTATACCTTCTTTATAAAAAAGGGTTGTGATTTCTAAAAGCTGAAGGTTACAGCACATTTAGAAATTGCACATTAACTTAATATGGCTTAAGTCCCAGCCATGGCTTCGGAAAGTCAGCTTACTATTTTATCATATATTTTTTAAAATTTTAGAATGGAAAAATCAATTCTGTATCAGCACATTGCCAATTAAATGATATTTGCACTTAACAGTTTTCAATATATTCCATTTTGGCAGAAGAAATATATTGATTCCAATGATGTTATAAAATATTTCACTGCCTAGTTTTACAAAAGTCGGAACTTACTCTTGTTTTTTGGCGGTGAACTCAGTTAAATGTAGAACAATATAGAGGAACCAGCTAGTAATGTGGATTAACTGGTCTGGAGATTCCGCTTTCAGTGCAATTGGCATTTGGGTGCATGCGCTGGTGCAAATTACACTGAGTTATGCCAAGGTTCCGCTAAAATGTATTAACATAACCACAAAAGTAAAATCTGCCATGAATCAGCGCAATTTGGCAGCTTAACAGAGCGTAATTGTTTATTTTTTTTTGCAATAAAAATGTTCATTGATGTATTTAAGAGATGTATTTACGAGCGGTAACCTGGTGCAGTTTTATTAACAAAGCTGAAAATGGGTTTATCACAAAAAATAAGCATTTTTAATAAAGATCTCCAGTCCTCTGCCTGTCAGTAACCTGATTTAAATTCACTGAAAATGACTCAAAAAAACTGTTGCATTTCCTACTTTTATTGGTGTACACTAGTCAGTTTCTTACTAAATTAATATTTTTTAATATTTAAAAACATTTAAACAGCGCCTTTGTGCCTAAGAAAGCTAGCTTAATTTTAAAACCCTCCTCGAACGGCCGCAGGTGGGCACAATCGGAGGAAACTCACCAACCTTGTTGTTTCGAGTGGGGGGGGGTGTGGCCAGTTTTGTGGGCGGGGCTGGTTTCAGCGACTTTTTTTTATCTAGCGCAAAACATCGCAGAAACCCGATTTACACTGGGCGCAAATTACACCCGGCGTGATTCGAAATTCCACTGTGTTACGTGCTGATTCGGTCAGATTGTGCTGAAAAAGCCAACATAACCTAGCAGAAACTCCGGGCCACAATCTCTCCGTTTCGGCTCTGACATCTGGCCTTGAATTCAACTTGTGATGAGGGAGTTATGACGATCCGATTGAATTAAAGAGATAAAGCTGCCATAGCTAACAGAATGGTGCAACCCAATCATGGTAGGCGCTGAGTCCTAGATATATTCCTGCATGTTCTCATATCCAGCCTTCCAGCAGCTGTCGTTTCAAGTATCAGAGTTTCTTCAGTGGCTTTCAGCATAATGGAAGGACCTACTCAGCTGATCTATGCTGGTGCAAAGAAATGGTGAAGATGGCTGGAAATGCTGGTAGGAGATTGTGGGCGCTAAATTGGGCCGCGTAGCGCCCGTTCATTCGGCGCTACACGGCCTCTCCGACATCCAAGATGGCAACTTGGATGCGCACGCACGTTTCCAGTGTGATGTGCGCCTGATGCCATCTTGGTATAGGCGTTAGCGCAGGCGCAGATAACGAATGCTGGAATCATGTAAAGTAGGGAGAAAATGGCTTCAATCAGTGTGCAACGCTGATTTAAAGTGATAGACGCCATTTTGGGAATTAACGCTCAACTCAACGCACAGTCTTAACCCCAACCATCTTAACGTGTCTTAGAGTGCCTGGAGGGCCCCCCACCAGTGCTATTTAAAGGGACCATGCAGGATTTATAGGTTAGTGGCTGGATTATTGCTTCTGGCTGCTGAGACATTTGTAACTGTTTTTGGAGGTCTCCTACACTTGAATACTAGGACGCAGGGACATAGCCTAACATTTAGAGCCAGGACATGCAGGGGTGAAATTAGGAAATGCTTCTACACGCAAAGGGTGGGAGACATTCACACTTGTGAATGTTAAATCTGAGATTGATAGATTTCTGTGAACCAAGGGTATTAAGGGATATGGGGCTAAGGCGGGTATATGGAGTTAGGTCACAGGTCCACCATGATCTCACTGAATGGTGGAACAGGCTCAAGGGGCTAAATGCCACTGCCACTTGCTGCCTCCTGATATGCGCCACCTTCTCCTGCAAGAAAGCAGGACATGTGTCTGGGTGATGTGCCTGTCATGGTTGAATAGCAGTGTGGCCTGTGAGTTGTGGGTGTGCAGCTTGCAACAGTGGTAATGTGTAAGGGTGAGAGGAAGCATCTGATTGGAAGAGTTAAGTACTGATAGAAAGAGTTTGTTGGTATGTGGGTGATGGGGGTGTAGTGCGTGGTGCAGTTGGTAGGAGACACCCTTTGACAGTTGACCTCACTCACCTTGCACACTCATGTCAAAGCATTGAACTTCTTCCTGCACTGCATCCATGTTCATGATGCTGTGCGCCTGGCATTGACTTCGTGCCCCACTGCCTCCCACTGCCTTTTGGGTATATGTCTGGCGGGCCTCTTGCGCCCACCCCCGCAGATATAAGATGTCCCTCCTTCTGTCCACCTCTTGCACCAAGATGTCTAGTGCATCAGCAGAGAACCTTGGTGCACGCACTCTCGCAGGCCTGGTACCAACTCAGATCGGCAACTTGGTGAGGTCTGGCGTGCAGATTGGAGGATGTGGGATTTATTAGTGCACAACCTTTATTCAATGTTTTAACATAACTCATCAGTGTGTAAACATAGGGATTGGACCTGCATCTGTGTTTTACGTGTGCGATATCTGATCTCCGTTCAGACTCCGTGCAGACAGTAGACTGTTATTTTCAGCAAATAACAGGTACCAGCCACCTTTAAGAGATTTCTAAGAAACATCCTCCCTTTAAAAGATTGAGCTCCCCCTGGTGTGGAAAGTGTGAATTGCATTGATTCCACGTGCAAGGCCTGGAATGGAACACTGATTGTAGGTGAGTCCGCGGGTGGGCTGAAACTTGCGTTCTGCCTGCACAGGGGTCAGTGGGCATGGGGTAATAGCACATCACGCTACCTGTGCCCAAAAATGGCCCCTATCCAATTTTTTTTCCCCCTGTGAATCCTTAATATATGTTGAACCCTTCTTGTCAACATTGGCAAATTCAATATTTAACAATGGCCGCAGGCTTAAAGAGAAAATCCATCTCTTGCTCCTGGATAGTGTGGCCTGAATCATGTAGGCCAGTGGACTTGATAAGGATGGCTTACTATATTCCAGATCTATCTCCTACTCCAGTGAAGAATATACCTACAAGATTAACAGTGTTGCACCAACTAATTTTTACAGCTTAAGACATATCTCTATGATTATGACAAGCAGCTGCATTTTAGTATCCTGCAATGTCTCTACATTGGGTTTCATTTCACTTCATTTCTGCCTGGCATTTACCTCTTCCCCCTCCCATCCTTGTGAAAGGCTGAAAAATATTTAAAATTAATTTTAAGCTTTCATAAAAGTTGGATGAGCAAAAATTTCCTCCAACTAAATATTGGGAAGACCAAAGCCATTGTCTTTGGTCCCTGGCACAATGTTCCCTAGCCAACGACTCCATCCCTCTCCCTGCTGATTCCCTCATCCATGACTTTGTTACCTCTTGTTGGACTATTCCAATGCTACCCTGGCCAGCCTCCCATCTTCCACCCTCCATAAACTTGAGCTTATCCAAAGCTCTGCTGCCAGTATCTTAACTCGCACCAAGTCCCGTTCACCCATCACCCCTGTGCTCGCTGACCTTCATTGGCTCCCGGACTAGGAACGCTTCGATTTTAAAATTCTCATCCTAGTTTCAAATCCCTCCATGGCCTCGCCTCTCCCTATCTCTGTAACTTCCTCCAGCCCTACAACCCTCCGAGATCTCATCGCTCCTCCAATTCTGACCTCTTGCGCATCCCCGATTTTAATTGCTCCACCTTTGGCGGCCATGCCTTCAGCTGTCTAGGCCCTAAGCTCTGGAATTCCCTGCCTAAACCTCTCTGCCTGTCTACCTCTCTCTCCTCCTTTAAGATGCTCCTTAAAACCTACCTCTTTGACCAAGCTTTTGGTTACGAAATTAGAAAACATTTCTACACACAAAGGGTGGTAGAAGTTTGGAACTCTCTTCCGCAAACGGCAATTGATACTAGCTCCTACTACAGTGAAGAATATACCTACAAGATTAACAGTGTTGCACCAACTAATTTTTACAGCTTAAGACATATCTCTATGATTATGACAAGCAGCTGCATTTTAGTATCCTGCAATGTCTCTACATTGGGTTTCATTTCACTTCATTTCTGCCTGGCATTTACCTCTTCCCCCTCCCATCCTTGTGAAAGGCTGAAAAATATTTAAAATTAATTTTAAGCTTTCATAAAAGTTGGATGAGCAAAAATTTCCTACAACTAAATATTGGGAAGACCAAAGCCATTGTTTAGGCCACAGCTGGAGTACTGTGTGCAGTTCTGGTCGCCACACTACAGGAAGGATGTGATCGCTTTGGAGAGGGTGCAGAGGAGATTCACCAGGATGTTACCAGGGCTGGAGCGCTTCAGCTATGAAGAGAGACTGGGAAGATTGGGTTTGTTTTCCTTGGAGCAGAGGAGGCTGAGGGGGGACATGATTGAGGTGTACAAAATTATGAGGGGCACAGATAGGATGGATACTAAGGAGCTTTTTCCCTTCGTTGAGGGTTCTATAACAAGGGGACATAGATTCAAGGTAAAAGGCGGGAGGTTTAGAGGGGATTTGAGAAAGAACTTTTTCACCCAGAGGGTGGTTGGAGTCTGGAACTCACTGCCTGAAAGGGTTGTGGAGGCAGGAACCCTCATAACATTCAAGAAGCATTTGGATGAGCACTTGAAATGCCATAGCATACAAGGCTACGGACCAAATGCTGGAATATGGGATTAGAGTAGACAGGGCTGATGGCCGGCGCGGACACGATGGGCCGAAGGGCCTCTATCCGTGCTGCATAACTCTATGACTCTAACTCTAATTGCTAAATTTAAATCTGAGATAGATAGCTTTTTGGCAATCAAAGGTATTAAGGGAAATGGGCCAAAGGCAGGTATATGGAGTTAGATCACAGATCAGCCATGATCTTATCAAATGGCGGAGCAGGCATGAGGGGCTGAATGGCCTACTCCTGTTCCTACGTTCCTATGTTCCTATGTACCTGTCCTAATGCCTCCTTATGTGACTTGGTGTCAAATTTTGTTTGATAATGCTCCTGTGAAGCGCCTTAGGACGTTTTACTATGTTAAAGGTGCTATAAATACAAGTTGTTGTTGTTGAAGCAATATTAACTCTATATGTGGCCACTTACCTTTGAGTGAACACATCTTTTCAAAATTAAGCTGCTAGCCATATTTTCCACTCCTCCCAATAGGTTAGTTCCTGACACAAAACCCAAACTGTACCGGGAGCTCATGCTAGGAAACAAAGAATTGCATTTAAAGAATGCCTTTCACATTCTAGGGATATCCCAAAGCACTTGACTGCCAGTGAATTGCTTTGGAAGAGCAGTTACTGTTCTATAGTTGTAAGGAATCTTACAACACCAGGTTATAGTCCAACAGTTTTATTTGAAAATCACAAGCTTTCGGAGGCTTTCTCCTTCGTCTGACGAAGGAGAAAGCCTCCGAAAGCTTGTGATTTTCAAATAAAACTGTTGGACTATAACCTGGTGTTGTAAGATTCCTTACATTTGTCCACCCCAGTCCATCACCGGCATCTCCACATCACTGTTCTATAGTGCCATGGGATGTGTGTCCACCTGAACAAGCAGATGGTGCCTCAGTTTAACATCTCACCTGAAGGGCAGCACTTCCAACAGTGCAGCATTCCTTCAGTACTACATTGAAGTGTTAGCTCAGGTTATGTGCTCAAGGCCTGGAGTGGAGCTTGAACCCACAGCTTTCTGATTTCGAGCCAACAGTGCTACCACTGAGACAAGCTGAACCTTATTATCCAAATGAGCTGGCTCCAGAAAGCTGCACGAGCAGCTAGCCATTACCGCTATTGCAAAATCACTCCTTGAATTCAGCAGTGGAGGGAATCAGAGCTAAGTGTGATCCTACCTTTACCTGTTCACACATCCGCACTTTCCAACAGAAGTCACTGAAGAACAATCAGGGACATGAACCCGTGCTGATTTTTCCCTCTCATTAGCCTAGGGGAGCTGAGGCCAACTGCAGCAATCTGAGTGTTGCCCCAGCTAAGATCAACTAACTCAACACAGACCAGGAAATAAACTTGGGACCTTTTGTTCTGGCGTGCTACACCAAGCACTGCCTTCACCTACTAGGCAGTTGGTGAAACTATTGGTAAATCTTGTTATTGCTACCACATCACCAAAACAGAGCATCTGGTCAATATCACATTGCTGTTTGTGGGGCCTTGCTGTGCACAAATTGGCTGCCGTACTTCCTACATTACAACAGTGAATATACTTCAAAAGGACTTCTTTGGCTGTAAAGTGTTTTGGGACATCCTGAAGTCATGAAAGGTGCTAGATAAATGCAAGTTCTTTCTTTACCTAAGAGGAGAGACACGGTGGTCTGATTCCTTAACTCATTTGACTGTGGTGTTTGTACTTTCATATAAACTTGTTCTAGGAAGGGAATGTTCTTTTGCAATATCCCGGTGCTATTTCTAATATGTTAAATTACACTGAAATTCACCACTGGTGGCTGCCAAGTGCGAGATTCTAGGAAAATTGGACAAGCGTTTTTCCTTTTATGACTAGAGTTGACTCTACTGGTACCCATAAGAATGAAAGAGGAAATGGGTGTATTATGTATTTTACAGTTCAAGTTTTCAATGATCAGAGTAAACTACCTCCTCTCTACACACTGACCCCCTCCTGAACCAGGTTCTCCTGCGTCTCTCAAAGACAAGTAATCCTCTAATTTATCTGTTTAACAACTTCTGCCATTAACTTTGTCATCATCCCCATGGAATGTGGATCAACAGTAATTATTTACCAGTATAATACTACATCTTTAAGGCTGTGGGTTGAAAAGCAGACATCCATTTTTTACCTCATGCATCCTTAATTTTTCTAGGTGTCCGCCTTAGCTCAGTGGTAGCACTGAGTCAGAAAGTCATGGGTTGAAATTCCACTCTACAGATTTGAGCATGTAATCCAGGCTGACATTTCAGTGCTGCACAGTTTTGGTGCTGTCTTTCAGATGAAATGTTAAAGCAAGACCTTGTCCCTGTCTGCTCCCTTAGGTGGATGTAGAAAATTCTGTGCCCCTCTTTGAAGTACAGTGGTAGTTAACTGGTTATTTATCTCATTGCTTTGTACATATTGCCTGTCATGTTTGCCTACATTACAACACTAACTATACTTAAATTACTTCAATGGCTGGTGAAGTGCTTTGGACGTCCTGAGGACATGTAAAGGCACTATATAAATGCAAGTTCTTTCTTTAAAAAATCCTGAAATAATTCATGATTTTGAAGCTTCTGTTGTATGTTTATGTAACTAGGATTGATAACAATTGTTCATTTTTCCTCCAACTTTTTCTGCTAATTTTTTCCTCTCTCGAAGCCTTCCCAGTAGGCTATGGTTCCATAGAAAGTGGTTGCTCTCCGTTACCTTGTCCAAATGGCCATTTGCATGTGTGAGCCTGTACGGTCAGTGACGGTTGGCAATCTGACCACAGGGTGGAGCCACCACAAGCCTGATCTTGTCTTCACCGCCCATCCAAGCAAGGAGTCACTGGATAGCGATCAGTAATGGAAATGCAGGGGCAGTGAGGCCAATTGCAGTGCCCTGGCTCAAGTCAGCCAGATTAGCACAGAGCGGGGTTCAAACGGGAAAGGAGGCGAGAAGGCCCGAGACTAACAGGTAACTGTCTAGAAAGGCACAGCTTGTGGGCCCAGAGAAGCAGGACTGCTTCCCCCAGGCCCCACAAGCCTACCTGCACCGACACCCCCATCCCCCCCGTCACTGATCATGGATCCCCCCCACCCCGATCGCGGATCCCCCCCACCCCGATCGCGGACCCCGACCCCGATCCCCCGACCCCGATCTTCCAACCCCGGCCCCGACACCCATCCTCCAACCCCGACCCTGATCCCCCAACCCCAATTCCCCGACCCTGATCCCCTGACCCTGATCTTCCGACTCCGACCCCGATCCTCCCCCTCAACGATCGCGGACCCCCGCGATGACACCTGATCCCTCCCCTCCACATGACTGATGCCCGATCCCATCCCCCGTGCCCACCTGTGCCCCTTGCCCACCCGTGCCCCCCCCATCCATACAAACAAAGACTTACCTGCAGATGTCCTCTCCCTGGCTGATCTCCTGTCCGACTGAGAAAAGCCTGTCACTCAGCCGGTCAGTCGGATGGGAAACCAAGAAAAAAAATAAGAAGTGTCCTTACGTCAAAATGGTAAGGACGTCCGGGAACCCGCACTAATGGGTTTCCCGACCTCAAATTGACCCTTTCCCAGCTCTGTTTTAAAATTGAGCCCATGAAGTTTCAAGCGAGAACATTTATTTTATTCATTCTCGGGATGTGGACACGCTGCCATGTCCGACAATTATTGCCCATCCCTAGTTGTCCTGAGAATGTGACAGTGGACCTTCCATTTGATACAACAGTGTGGCTTGCGAGGCCACTTCAGAGCGCAGTTAAGAGTCAACCAAGTTGGTGTGGAACGTGAGACACTTACAGCCAGACCAGGTAAGAATGGCAGGTTTACTTCCCTGAGGGACATTAGTGAACCTTTGGGTTTTTACAAGAATCCGACAGCTTCGTGGTCACTTTTACCGATACTGGCATTTTATTTCCTGATCTTGTCTAAAAACTGGATTCAAATTCTCCAACTGCCATGGTGGGATTTGAAATTACATTTCTCTGGATTATCAGTACAAACGTCTGAATTACTAGTCCAGTCACATAACCACTACGCTACAGTTACCCATTTCTTTCATGTTATGGTTCTAGTATCCATTCCAGAACTAAAAGGTTGTAGAAATTAACCCTAAATCTATGAGCACGGTTTCTCAGCGTTAGCTTTATAGAGGCTTAATTATCTGAGCTGTGAGAAGGGAAAATTAAAACAGAAAAAGCTGGAAACTTAAGATCATAATAACATAAGGAATAGGAGCAGGAGGAGGCCATACGGCTCCTCGAGCCTGCTCCACCATTCAATAAGATCATGGCTAATCTTCGACCTCAACTCCACTTTCCCGCCCGATCCCCATATCCCTTGATTCCCCTAGAGTCCAAAAATTTATCTATCTCAGCCTTGAATGTACTCAATGATTCAGCATCCACAGCCCTTGGGGTAGAGAATTCCAAAGATTCACAACCCTCTGAATGAAGAAATTCCTCCTCATCTCAGTCTTAAATGGCCGACCCCTTATCCTGAGACTATGCCCCCTAGTTTTAGACTCTCCAGCCAGGGGAAACAGTCTCTCAGCATCTACCCTGTCAAGCCCCTGAAATACTCAGCAGGTCATTGTGGAGGGGGGTTTGCAGTTGATAATTTGTAACCAATCCTTCAGCATGTTCATATAATATTCCTCTGTGTGTTGGTTTAGTGCACTCATTAACCCTTTTGAAATAATTCCATTTGAATACCGCACAGAGGAATTTCATACTAAGACTGCACAGTGTACAAGTCTCACTGACAGCAATTTCACCCCCCCCCCTCGCCCCATCACATGTGCCCACCTGCTCTTTCTTTTTAATCATTGCATGTGTAGGGGACCTGTATTGTCAATAATAAACTCAAAACTGAAATATTTACACATAGGGCACAGTGACACATGACCTGTTGGTAAAGATCACATAGGGAGCACAGGCCTGTCTGGATCAATCCAATTCCTGAAAGCAAGTGAATAAGTGACAATTATTGTGCACTCCTTCATTGAAATACACGGAGTTGGTTTCTTTGTTTGATATCAAGCTTATAATGGCCACCATGACAGGGCATAAGTAAGAAAAGACTGAAAAGTTCAAAGCTAATGGCCCAGATTTGGCTGCCAAAATAACGAGGAGATTAATGGCCCTCGCCGTTATTAATGTGTAAATCGTCCAGCCACTTGTGGCGAGGAAGAGATACTCCGGTGAATTGCGAATCGCCGCGTGTTGCTCGACGATTTGCTCCGCCGTTAGCTTCGCGAAACAGCAGCTCGCCCTCAGCCTCCGCGTGAGATTCATGAAATTGCTGCATTTGTGCATTAATTATCGATTAAACTCGCCGCAGAAAATTAGGGCTAGAATTTAACAACATAAGTACCTTTTTAATGACGAGATTTATGTTCCTGCGATGCCACTCAATCTCTCCGGCTCAGAAAGAGGACAATTTAAATTGTGGAGTTTCATTCCTGCAGGTAGTAAATCGTTGTTAGAGATTTTTAAAATGTAAAACTTAAATTTGTAGAATTTTTTTCTTAATTTTCCGTTCTGTCTCTTTTCTCTCTCTCTTAATCCAATCTTTCTTTCCCCCTCTCTATTTCTCTTTCTGTACCTGATCTGACTTAAATTCACCCTATTTCCTTCTCCGTATTCCTCTGTTTCTTTCTCAATCCTTAAATCTCATTGGTTAAGGAGAGAGACTTTTGGTCCTGTCATTTACCGAGGTCCCTGATGCCCCGTTGCCCTTGTTATCAGCTCACGCTTCCAGCAATTTGCGGCGCAAAAGTTTTTCAAGCTGAAGGGTGAGGGAAAAAGTCTAACTAACAGGGCACGTCATGAGATGCCCTGCTCCAGCAAATTCAGGGCCATTATAAATCTCAGAGAGCTAAGAGTATAAAAATTTTCATTTGCGAGGTGAATAGGCTTTTAAAATGGGTATTTATGGGGGAGAGGCAGGATATTGTAATCGTGGGTGAGGGTGTTTTAGTCTCGAGCATCATCTCCCCCTCTCCTGTTTCCTTCCTCATTATACTTCTTACCATATGTATCGATCTTAGTTTACTTCTTTCTGCTGTCGTTGATTATCAGCAGCCATATTCTTTGGCTGATTACAATCCGCGAGCATCTTTCCCAATTTTTCAGTGTTATTTATTTTGAAAATGAAAGCACAGTGGTGTGAGATGAGATCCAAACAGATGACTCTTACGGTTAAGCATTGTGTGAAACTTGCAGCTGTGAGGTGTGGGATCTAATAGCTGCACCAAGATGTTGCTCGAAGCCTTTCAGAGGTTGGAACTGAATGCAAATGCTCACTGCAAAATCTTTCAGAGATATGGGGAGTTCAATTCTGTCAGTGTCTTCCGGTCTTTTCTTGTTTTGCATCAGACTTTCTCTTACCACTCTGTCAGCCCCTCAGTCCCAACCTTTATTAAAAAAAATCAGAAATACTACACATTATGTTTTTTGTGTTTTAAAAAGCTTGATATCATGTAGAGTTCTGTAATGATGTTATCATTGAAATAAATCAAAATGCTGATCTAATGTTGTTATGCAGTAAGGCCTAATGATTGCTAAGCAAGGTATGCCTCTGTCTTACTATGATCCCACCAGACACTGTATAAAATGACAAAAGAGATGATGGTGCAAGGCAAGGAGAGCTGTAATGGGACAAGTTAAGAAACAAAAGATGGGTCTAGAGGAGCTGTAAATGGCAACAGCAGAATCATCACCAGCACCTGCAGTCTGAAAAAATGGGAGCAGTGGGATCGTAGATATAAAACAGAATGCTGGAAATCTGAAATAAAAACAGAGAATGCTGGAGATACTTAGCAAGTCAGGCGGCATCCATGGAGATAGAAACGGAATTAACGTTTCAGGTCAATGACCTTTCGTCAGAACTGGAAGTTAAAGATTTAATAGTTTTTAAGTAAATACAGAGCCTGGGAAAGGGGGAAGCTGGGGGGTTGGAGGAAAGAACAAAAGGGAAGTTCTGTGATAGGGTGGAGGGCAGGAGTGATTAAATGGCAAAAGGGATGATGGTGCAAGGCAAGGAGGGTGGTAATAGGACAAATGAAGAAACAAAAGATGGGTCTAGAAGAGCTGTAAATGGCAACATCAGAATCATCACCAGCACCTGCTGTCTGAAAAATGAATGGATGTGTTCAGCAAAGCGATCACCCAACTAGAGATAGAACACCTGCCCTTTCACCTCCTCCCTTCCCACTGGCCAGGGCCCCAAACACTCCTTCCAGGTGAAACAGCAATTTATTTGTACTTCTTTCAATTTAGTATACTGTATTCGCTGCTCACAATGCGGTCTCCTCTACATTGGGGAGACCAAATACAGATTGGGTGATCGCTTTTCTGAACACCTCCACTCAGTCCACAAGCGTGACCCTGACCTGCCGGTCGCTTGCCATTTTAATTCCATGTCCCACTCCCACTCTGACCTCTCTGTCCTCGGCCTCCTACACTGTTCTAATGAAGCTCAACATAAGCTTGAGGAACAGCACCTCATCTTTCAATTAGGCACTTTCTGGACTCAACACTGATTTCAATAACTTCAGATCATAACCACTGCTCACATTTTTTCAGACAGTACGTGCTGGCATTGGTTCTGCTGTTGCCATTTACAGCTCCTCTAGACCCATCTCTTGTTTCTTTACTTGTCCCATTATCACCCTCCTTGCCTTGCACCATCATCCCTTTTGTCATTTAATCACTCATACCTTCCACCCTATCATAGACGTTCCATTTTGTTTTTTCCTCCTCCCCCCTTCCTCCCCCACCCCACCTTTCCCTGGCTGTTTTTTTGCTTAAAAACTGTTAAATCTTTTATTTTTTCCAGTTCTGACAAAAGGTTATCGACCTGAAACATTAACTTTGTTTCTTTCTCCACAAATGCTGCCTGACCTGTTGAGTATTTCAAGCATTCTCTGTTTTTATTTCAGATTTCCAGCATTCGCAGTATTTTGCTTTAGACTGAGTACAATATATTGTGCCTGCAAAGAACACTCGCTGTCCCCCAATCTAATTCATTGTGTGAAGTGCTTTGAGATATTTCAATGGTGTGATAAGACTCAATGAGGTACAATGAGGATTGTATTCTCTAGAGTTTAGAAGGTTAAGGGGTGATCTGATCGAAGGTTAAGGGGTGATCTGATCGAAGTTTATAAGATATTAAGGGGAACGGATAGGGTGGATAGAGAGAAACTATTTCCGCTGGTTGGGGATTCTAGGAGTAGGGGGCAGAGTCTAAAAATTAGAGCCAGACTTTTCAGGATTGAGATTAGAAAACATTTCTACACACAAAGGTGGTAGAAGTTTGGAACTCTCTTCCTCAAGCTCAATTGCTAAATTTAAATCTGAGATAGATAGCTTTTTGGCAACCAAAGGTATTAAGGGATATGGGTCAAAGGCAGGTATATGGAGTTAGATCACAGATCAGCCATGATCTTATCAAATGTCAGAGCAGGCACGAGGGGCTGAATGGCCTACTCCTGTTCCTATATTCCTATAGGAACATAGGAACTGGAGTATGCCATTCAGCCCCTCGAGCCTGTTCCGCCATTTATTTAGATCATAGCTGATCTGTATCTTAACTCAATCTACCCGCCTTGGTTCCATAATCCTTAATACCCTTGCCTATCAAAAATCAGTGCAGAAATTCAGCTCCTGCACTCTTGACCCACACTGGGGCTGGATATTGCAAAATTGTGCATCGTAGGCAATGGATGGAAAATCGGGGCTTGGAGTAAAGGATTTCATAATCTGCGTTCCTGGTGTGTTCAAAGAATGCAAAAGTGGAATTTTATTCTTTTCTTGCTCCAAAGAACGCTTCATAATCTTCCTCAGCTAAGAGTACCAGGGGGCAAGAGTGAAGACCTGTGGAGATGAGCAGGTAACGGATACGAGTGTTCACTGCTCACTACTTACTGCTTCTATTGCTCGCTATTTGCACTGCTCGCTATTTGCACTGCTCACTATTTGCACTGCTCGCTTTTTGCACTGCTCACTATTTGCACTGCTCGCTATTTGCACTGCTCACTATTTGCACTGCTCACTATTTGCAGACACTCGGTAAAATCCAACTTTGGTGGGAGCTGAAAATGACCTTGGTTTCTATGCAGAAGAAAATTGGTCAGGGTGTCCAACAGGCACCAACATTTCGATGATTCTATAAAGAGTGCTGTTGGGGAAGGTTTAAACTAGAGTGGCAGGGGGATGGGAACCTGAGCGGGGAGTCAGAAGGGAATAAAGTTGAGAGCAGCAAGAGAGGGGAAGACCCAGGGGAAATCTACAATACAAATAGTACAAACAATTGTTCAAGAACAAGTGAAAGGGAAAAGCGTAGAGCAGTGGAAAGAAAGTGTACTTTAGGCACGACAGATAAAATAAAAACTAGAAGGCGTAAGGTGATTAACCCAGCATCAAAGCTGTGGCAGGGGGTTGGGAACCTGAGCAGGGAGACAGAGGAAAGCGTGTCAGGAAGGGACAGAAGGTATGGAGTAAAAGGTAAAGTGTTAAAAAAGGAAAAAGCAGGAACTAAGTGTTACAAAACATATTTGAAAGTTCTTTATCTGAATGCACGTAGCATTCGTAACAAAATGGACGAGTTAATGGCACAAATAACTACGCATGGGTATGATCTTGTGGCCATTACAGAAACTGGGAATTAAATATGCCAGGGTATTTAACAATCAGGAAGGACAGGCAGGAAGGAAGGGGAGGTGGGGTGGCTATGTTAATAAAGGAAGGAATCACTGTAATACAGAGAAATGATATTGGGACAAAGGATCAGGATAATGAAACAGTTTGGGTAGAGATAAGGAATAATAAGGGGAAAAAAACACTCGTGGGCGTAGTATATAGGTCTCCTAATAGTTGCAACTCTGCTGGAAGAAGTATTAATCAGGAAATAGTCAGGGCATGTAATAAGGGAGCAGCTATAATTATGGGGGATTGTAACTATCATATTAACTGGACAAATCAAATTGGGCAGGGCAGCCTTGAGGAAGAGTTTATTGAGTGTATTAGGGATGGATTTCTTGAGCAGTATGTAACTGATCCTACAAGGGGGCAAGCAACCTTGGACCTGGTCCTGTGTAATGAGCCAGGATTAATTAATAATGTCCTAGTTAAGGATCCCCTTGGAATGAGTGACCATAACATGGTTACATTCCATATCCAATTAGAGGGTGAGAAGGTTGGATCTCAAACAAGCGTACTGAGCTTGAATAAAGGAGACTATGATGGTATGAGAGCGGAATTGATTAAAGTGGACTGGGAAAATAGATTAAAGGGTAAGACGGTACATGAGCAGTGGTGTTCATTTAAGGAGTTATTTTACAACTTTCAAAAAAAAAATATTCCACTGAGGAAAAAAGGGTGTAAAAGAAATGACAGCCATCCGTGGCTAAGTAAAGAAATTAAGGATAGTATCCGACTAAAAACAAGGACATATAAGGTAGCCAAACTTAGTGGGAGGATAGAAGATTGGGAAGTCTTCAAAAGACAGCAAAAAGTAACGAAAGGATTGATTAAGAAAGGGAAGATAGATTATGAAAATAAATTAGCAAAAAATATAAAAACAGATAGCAAGAGTTTCGACAGTTATATAAAAAGAAAAAGGGTGGCTAAGGCAAACGTAGGTCCCTTGGAGGATGAGACCGGGAAATTAATGGTGGGAAACATGGAGATGGCAAAAATGCTGAACAAATATTTTGTTTCATTCTTTATGGTAGAGGACACTAAGAATATCCCAACACTGGACAAACAGGGGGCTCTAGTGGGGGAGGAGCTAAATACGATTAAAATCACGAAGGAATTGGTACTCAGTAAATTAATGGGACTCAAGGCGGATAAATCCCCGGAACCTGATGGCTTACATCCTAGGGTCTTGAGGGAAGTGGCAGTAGGGATTGTGGATGCTTTGGCAATAATTTTCCAAAATTCTCTGGACTCGGCAAAGGTCCCGGCAGATTGGAAAACTGCTAATGTAACACCCTTATTTAAAAAGGGTAGTAGGCAGAAGGCTGGAAATTATAGACCAGTTAGCCTAACATCTAAGGTGGGTAAAATTTTGGAGCCTATTATTAAGGAGACAGTCGTGGAACATTTGGATAAACATAATTTAATAGGACAAAGTCAGCATGGCTTTACGAAGGGGAAGTCATGTCTGACAAATTTGCTTGAGTTCTTTGAGGACATAACGTACAGGGTGGATAAAGGGGAACCAGTGGACGTAGTGTATTTAGACTTCCAGAAGGCATTCGACAAGGTGCCACATAAAAGATTATTGCTCAAGATAAAGAATCACTGGATTGGGGGTAATATTCTGGCATAGGTGGAGGATTGGTTATCTAACAGGAAGCAGAGAGATGGGATAAATGGTTCATTCTCAACCAGTAGCCAGTGGTGTTCCGCAGGAGTCAGTGCTGGTTCCCCAACTCTTTACGATCTATATTAACGATTTGGAGGAGGGGACCGAGTGTAACATATCAAAGTTTGCAGATGATACAAAGATGGGAGGGAAAGTAGAGAGTGAGGAGGACATAAAAAACCTACAGGGGGATACAGACAGGCTGGGTGAGTGGGCAGAGATTTGGCAGATGCAATACAATATTGTAAAATGTGAGGTTATGGACTTTGGCAGGAAAAATCAGAGAGCAAGTTATTATCTTAATGGCAAGAAGCTGGAAAGTACTGCAGTACAAAGGGATCTGGGGGTCCTAGTGCAAGAAAATCAAAAAGTTAGTATGCAGGTGCAGCAGGTGATCAAGAAGGCCAATGGAATGTTGGCTTTTATTGCTCGGGGGATAGAATATAAAAACAGGGAGGTATTGCTGCAGTTATATAAGGTATTGGTGAGACCACACCTGGAATATTGCATACAGTTTTGGTGTCCATACTTAAGAAAAGACATGCTTGCTCTCGAGGCAGTACAAAGAAGGTTCACTCGGTTAATCCCGGGGATGAGGGGGTGGACATATGAGGAGAGGTTGAGTAGATTGGGACTCTACTCATTGGAGTTCAGAAGATTGAGAGGCGATCTTATTGAAACATATAAGATTGTGAAGGGGCTTGATCGGATGGATGCGGTAAGGATGTTCCCAAGGATGGGTGAAACTAGAACTAGGGGGCATAATCTTAGAATAAGGGGCTGCTCTTTCAAAACTGAGATGAGGAGAAACTTCTTCACTCAGAGGGTATAGGTCTGTGGAATTTGCTGTCCCAGGAAGCTGTGGAAGCTACATCATTAAATAAATTTAAAACAGAAATAGACAGTTTCCTCGAAGTAAAGGGAATTTGGGGTTACAGGGAGCGGGCAGGAAATTGGACATGAATTTAGATTGAGGTTAGGATCAGATCAGCCATGATCTTATTGAATGGTGGAGCAGGCTCGAGGGGCCGATTGGCCAACTCCTGCTCCTATTTCTTATGTTCTTATGTAGTATATTCCCTGGTCTGAAAGGGCTACTGAATAAAAAACAAAGAATGGGCCAGATCTTGCTGTGAGTGGCGAATGAACGGTGCCAGCCTTTCGTTAGACTTGCACTTCCCATTGACTTTCCCGGGGTTTTGCAGGGCAAGTTGCTGACAGAGGGAGAGCCCGGCGCCCCCTACAGGGCAAGCAACTGTGTCTCTCCTGAACCAATCAGATTGTAGAATCGTTAATGAACAGCAGAGAGTCTGAACCAGGAAGTGTAAGTTAGAATTGTGAATTCAATGTCAAATCAGGTACAGAAAGCAAAATAAAAAGAGGGAACTAAAGATTGGATTAAGAGAGAGAGATAAAAGAGACAGAAAGAAAAAGTAAAAAAAAATTCATTTAAATTTCTTTTTCTTTAAATCTCCAACAACTATTAAAAACTGAGAAATTCTACAATTGTAAAAGTTAATTTTCAGTGCCAGAGAGGTTGTTTGGCAGTCGTTGAGAAAATGCTGGAATCCATTATTAAGGAAGTGGTAACAGGGCACTTGGAAAATCATAATATGATTAGGCAGAGTCAACATGGTTTTATGAAGGGGAAATCGTGTTTGACAAATCTAATAGAGTTTTTTGAGGATGTAAGTAGCAGGATAGATAAGGGGGAACCAGTGGATGTAGTATATTTGGATTTTCAAAAGGCATTCGATAAGCCACACAAAAGGTTGTTACACAAAATAAGGACTCATGGGGTTGGGAGTAACATATTAGCATGGATAGAGGATTGGTTAACGGACAGAAAACAGAGAGTGGGAATAAACACGTCATTTTCAGATTGGCAGGCTGTAACTAGTGGGGTGCCGCAAGGGTCAATGCTTGAGCCTCAGCTATTTACAATCTATATTAATGATTTAGATGAAGGGACTGAGTGTAATATATCCAAGTTTATAGAATCATAGAAGTTTACAACATGGAAACAGGCCCTTCGGCCCAACATGTCCATGTCGCCCAGTTTATACCACTAAGCTAGTCCCAATTGCCTGCACTTGGCCCATATCCCTCTATACCCATCTTACCCATGTAACTGTCCAAATGCTTTTTAAAAGACAAAATTGTACCCGCCTCTACTACTGCCTCTGGCAGCTCGTTCCAGACACTCACCACCCTTTGAGTGAAAAAATTGCCCCTCTGGACCCTTTTGTATCTCTCCCCTCTCACCTTAAATCTATGCCCCCTCGTTATAGACTCCCCTACCTTTGGGAAAAGATTTTGACTATCTACCTTATCTATGCCCCTCATTATTTTATAGACTTCTATAAGATCACCCCTCAACCTCCTACTCTCCAGGGAAAAAAGTCTCAGTCTATCCAACCTCTCCCTATAAGTCAAACCATCAAGTCCCGGTAGCATCCTAGTAAATCTTTTCTGCACTCTTTCTAGTTTAATAATATCCTTTCTATAATAGGGTGACCAGAACTGTACACAGTATTCCAAGTGTGGCCTTACTAATGTCTTGTACAACTTCAACAAGACATCCCAACTCCTGTATTCAATGTTCTGACCAATGAAACCAAGCATGCTGAATGCCTTCTTCACCACCCTATCCAAATGTGACTCCGCTTTCAAGGAGCTATGAACCTGCACTCCTAGATCTCTTTGTTCTATAACTCTCCCCAACACCCTACCATTAACGGAGTAGGTCCTGGCCCGATTCGATCTACCAAAATGCATCACCTCACATTTATCTAAATTAAACTCCATCTGCCATTCATCGGCCCACTGGCCCAATTTATCAAGATCCCGTTGCAATCCTAGATAACCTTCTTCACTGTCCACAATGCCACCAATCTTGGTGTCATCTGCAAACTTACTAACCATGCCTCCTAAATTCTCATCCAAATCATTAATGTAAATAACAAATAACAGCGGACCCAGTACCGATCCCTGAGGCACACCTCTGGTCACAGGCCTCCAGTTTGAAAAACAACCCTCTACAACCACCCTCTGTCTTCTGTCGTCAATCCAATTTTGTATCCAATTGGCTATCTCACCTTGGATCCCATGAGATTTAACCTTATGTAACAACCTACCATGCGGTACCTTGTCAAAGGCTTTGCTAAAGTCCATGTAGACCACGTCTACTGCACAGCCCTCATCTATCTTCTTGGTTACCCCTTCAAAAAAACTCAATCAAATTCGTGAGACATGATTTTCCTCTCACAAAACCATGCTGACTGTTCCTAATCAGTCCCTGCCTCTCCAAATGCCTGTAGATCCTGTCTCTCAGAATACCCTCTAACAACTTACCCACTACAGATGTCAGGCTCACCGGTCTGTAGTTCCCAGGCTTTTCCCTGCCGCCCTTCTTAAACAAAGGCACAACATTTGCTACCCTCCAATCTTCAGGCACCTCACCTGTAGCGGTGGATGATTCAAATATCTCTGCTAGAGGACCCGCAATTTCCTCCCTAACCTCCCATAACGTCCTGGGATACATTTCATCAGGTCCCGGAGATTTATCTACCTTGATGCGCGTTAAGACTTCCAGCACCTCCCTCTCTGTAATATGTACACTCCTCAAGACATCACGATTTATTTCCCCAAGTTGCCTAACATCCATGCCTTTCTCAACCGTAAATACCGATGCAAAATATTCATTCAGGATCTCACCCATCTCTTGTGGTTCTGCACATAGATGACCTTGTTGATCCTTAAGAGGCCCTACTCTCTCCCTAGTTACTCTTTTGCCCTTTATGTATTTGTAGAAGTTTGCTGACGATACAACGCTGGGTGGGAAAGTAAGCTGTGAAGAGGACTCAAAGAGTCTGCAAAGGGATATAGACAGGTTAAGTGAGGGGGCAAGTTTCCTGGGATGTCAGGACTGTCGCATGAGGAGGGATTGGGTCGTCTCCGCCTGTATCCACTCGAGTTTAGAAGAATGAGAGGGGATCTCATTGAAACATATAAAATTCTGACAGGGGTAGACAGACTGGATGCAGGGAGGATCTTTCCCCTGGCTGGGGGGTCCAGAACGAGGGGTCACAGTCTCAGGATATAGGGTAGGACATTTAGGATTGAGATGAGGAGAAATTTCTTCACTCAGAGGGTGGTGAACCTGTGGAATTCTCTTCCACAGAAGGCTGTGGAGGCCAAGTCACTGAATATATTTAAGATAGAGCTAGATAGATTTCTAGACACAAAAAGCATCAAGCGATATGGGGAGAGAGCAGGAATATGGTATTGAGATAGAGGATCAGCCATGATCATATTGAATGGCAGAGCAGGCTCGAAGGGCCGGATGGCCTACTCCTGCTCCTATTTTCTATGTTTCTATGAGTTAGATAGATTCCTGATTAACAAGGGAGTCAAAGGTTATAGTAGGTAGATGGGAAAGTAGGGTTGAGGTCTCAATCAGATCAGCCATGATCACATCAAATGGCAGAGCAGGCTTGAGTTGCCGAATGGCCTACTCCTGCTCTTAATTCGTATGTTCGTATTATTTGTATAATTTATTGTAATTTAACTAATATGGGGCAAGGGCTCACAGGATTACATATTTCTCTTACTCATCTCATCTCCTCAGCTAATGAGTATTTTCTATTTTCAGCTATTTTCTATATTTGAGCTTTTAGTACTTTTGCTCGCTCATTTCTGATTAATTAACATTTCAGGTCACTATATTAATTCTTTCCACCTGACGATTGACAGCAATTCTGTCCATTCCCATTGACTGATGATGACCATGAAACCAGTGTTCATTTTACTTTGGGATCATCTCTCCCTCTCTCCCTCCCTTTCCTGTTATATCTTGCATTAAGCTACATTCTGCACTGTATACAGTGCTAACAGCAACCCGCTGGATTGCAGCACTGATACCTCAGCTGGATACTAAATCTACATTAATCACATACATTGCACACATTAAATGCTAAGTGCACCATAATTAAAAACATATTTAATACACATGATAAATCTTCTTTTCTTGAGTAAAACTTTCCATAGTCATTTTTTTATTTATTAAACATTTCAAGGCTGAAATGAATAAATTATTTGAACTAATACCTGGGGAAAAGCATCTTGGAGAGAGGAGGAAAAGAGATAAAAGTCATCTCTGTAAATTCTTGAAAAACAAAAGATTCTACCTCACCAGTGTCGCTGGGAGAGGCTTTTTAAACTTTTCCATTCAAATCATTAATAGTCACTCTGAAAACTAACTTCAATTGATACTTTTTTTTCAAAAGTACTTTTTATTTTGGATTTAAAATTCTTTTCCAGTGACATTTATACGGACTACCTCGTTGCAAGTTCTGGAGCAGCAATGGAAATAAATAAAGAAAGAAAGACTTGCATTTCCACCCTGCCACAGCACTGAAACGGCCTTTATCAAAGTCACAAATGACATCCTATGTGACTGTGACAGTGATAAACTATCCCTCCTCATCCTTCTTGACCTGTCTGCAGCTTTTGACATGGTTGACCACACCATTCTCCTCCAATGCCTCTCCTCTGTTGTCCAGCTGAGTAGGACTGCCCTCGCCTGGTTCCATTCTTATCTATCCAGTCGTAGCCAGAGAATCACCTGCAATGGCTCCTGCACCATTATCTCTGGAGTCCCCCAAAGATCCTTGGTCCCTTCCTATTTCTCATCTACATGCTGCCCCTTGGCGGTATTCATCTGAAAACACATGAACACCGATGGCCCCTAGCTTTACCTCACCACCACCTCTCTCGACTCCTCCATGGCCTCTGATTTGTCACACTGCTTGTCCGACATCTAGTATTGGATGAACAGAAATTTCCTCCAATTAAATCTTGGGAAGACTGAAGCTATTGTCTTCGGCCCCCGCCACAAACTCCGTTCCCTGGTCACTGTCTGAGGATGAACCAGACTGTTTGCAACCTCGGCATCCTATTTGACCCTGAGCTGGGCTTCTGACCCCATATCCTCTCCATCACCAAGACCGTCTACTCCCACCTCCTTAACATCGCCCACCTCCGCCCCACCCCAGCTCATCTGCTACTGAAACCCTCATCCATGCCTTTGTCACCTCTAGACTCAACTACTCCAATTCTCTCCTGGCCGGCCTCCAACCTTGCACCCTCCGTAAACTTGAGCTCATCCAAAACTCTGCTGCCCGTATCCTAACTCGCACCAAGTCCCGTTCACCCATCACCCCTGTGCTCGCTGATCTACATTGGCTCTCTGTCCAGGAACGCCTCGATTTTAAAATTCTCATCCTTGTTTTTAAATCCCTCCATGGCCTCGCCCCTCCCTATCTCTGTAACTCTACAATCCTCCAAGATCTCATCGCTCCTCCAATTCTTGCCTCTTGCGCATCCTCGATTTTAATCGCTGCACCATTAGCAGCCGTGCCTTCCGCTGCCTAGGCCCTAAGCTCTGAAATTCCCTCCTATAACCTCTCCGCCTGTCTACCTCTCTCTCCTCCTTTAAGATGCTCCTTAAAACCTACCTCTTTGAACAAGCTTTTGGTTACCTGTCCTAATAATCACTCCTGTGAAGTGCCTTTGGACGTTTTACTACGTTAGAGGGCCGATATAAATGTTGTTGTTGTTGTTGACCTCAGGATGTCCCAAAGCACTTTAAAGTCAATTAAGTACTTTTGAACTGTTGTAATGTAGAAAACGGGCTCAATTTTTAGCTAATGTTGGCCAGGGGCATCAAAAAAAACTACTGAGCTTATTTCGAATTGCTAACACTCAGGCAAAGAGACTAAATTTTGAACTGAATTGACCTGGAGTTCAGTCACTGGTCTGAGCTGGCCGGAACCGGTTTGAATTAGTTACGCTTCTAAGAGACAAAGGGACTGTGATGAGACACCAGTCCTTATTTAGAAAAGGAGTAATGAGGTGATGCTACCTAACCCCTTGGAACAGAGCCAATCAGGGGATGACACCGACCACTCGAGGAAATCTAAGCCAACAGGAGAAGGACAACACCATTCGAAAAAAACAGATTTGGAAATAAAACTGAAGAATTGCAGGCTTGGTGCCAGTGTGTGTGTGCGAAACTCCGGAGACTAACCATCGCGAAAGTGGAAGACCCTACGTCAGGGACGTAGAGACGACGTCAAGAGAGAGAGAACGGAACGCCTGGCCAGCGTCAGATCTCCTTTCCGGGTAATATAATATCCTTTCTATTCTGTGACCACTCAGGGAGTGTCAGAGAAACCTAGTGGGTGTGCGTTTAAATCATAGTTTGGGTATAAAACTGTATAACCTGCTGTAAACTGCAGGTTATCTAACCAGACGTATAAGCTATATGTACATGATCTAACAACGTTAATAAAGCGAATTGAGAATTAAGAGAGAATTGACACGTCTCCTCTTTGTACTAAGCCAATAACCGTAACCGGTGACCTCCGGTCAACATTAACATAATCTAGTGTGAATACACAGGCACAATATTGTTTTTGCACATTGTGCTATTGGGCACCTAACCCTGGAAATTAACCTGTTTGTGAAAAATTATCATGTAAATACTTGGTGTGTTCATGTCTAATTGTTTTGTCTGCTACTTTAACAGATTCCTTTGTCTGCTATTTTAACTCAGGTATTAACCTGTTTAAAATTAATAGGTAATCATTACCTATTAGGAAGTGATTACTGACTAATTTTAAACAGGCAAATAGCAGACCAAGGAATCTGACACAAATGCCCTAAACATTTGTACAATCATTTTCAAGCCATGGAGAAATGATGTTATAATCCTAACAATCTGCGAGCTCCTGGCACAGAGCATTGCTCGCTGGAAAGGGATATTAGACATTTGGGCATGGAGGTCAGCAGGACCCGCAGGGCTTTACAACCATCAAAATGGACGGATGGATAATCCTTTGGGAGCTGCTGTGCCCAAGTTACATAGAATTACATAGAATTTACAGCAGAGAAACAGGCCATTCGGCCCAACTGGTCTATGCTGGCGTTTATGTTCCACACGAGCCTCCTTCCACCCTTCTTCATTTAACCCTATCAGTATATCCTTCTATTCTTTTCTCCCTCATGTACTTATCTAGTTTCCCCTTAAATGCATCTATGCTATTTGCCTCAACTACTCCTTGTGGTAGCAAGTTCTACATTCTAACCACTCTTTGGGTAAAGAAGTTTCTCCTGAATTCCTTATTGGATTTATTAGTGACTATTTTATATTTATGGCCCCTAGTCCTGGTCTCCCCCACAAGTGGAAACATTTTCTCTACGTCTACCCTATCAATCCCTTTCATAATCTCTATCAGGTCACCACTCAGCCTTCTCTTTTCTAGAGAAAAGAGCCTCAGCCTGTTCAATCTTTCTTGATAGGTTTATAACCCCTCAGTTCTGGTATCGTCCTAGTAAATCTTTTTTGCACCTTCTCCAGTGCCTTTATATCCTTTTTTGTAATATGAAGACCAGAACTGTGCACATTATCCCAGTGCCCCCACACGCAGTCCTGGTGAGTGATGGTCTGCACCAGGAGCACAGATTGGTAAAGTCTCCCCTCTCGAGAGCTTTACAAGCAACTAACAATCTATCTTGGCATCAACTCTCCTCTCAGATTTTCTTCGGAGTTTGAGCAATAACTGGAACATTCCAGGCCTCAGTCATCAGCTTGCACTCAGATCCATCTGTTCACTATGTCCTGGCCCAGCTGCCTGTTTTCTTTTGTTTCAACACTCCACTCGGATCTACGACATGACTCCAGTAACAGCCTGAAGGCTCTGAGGAGTTTGGCTGCACTTATGATCCCTGCTACATAATGACATACATCTGGAGGTCGGTCCAGTATGTTCACATGTATATCTAGGTTAAAATAAACTTAAAAATTCGACAAGGATGAATTGTGCACGTGTGTGCGTGCAGTTTTTTTCAGTCAGTCCTCCGTGGTCAGATAGCGTAACAGTCAGGCACATGAAGCTCACTAAACACTGTCAGTGGCACTGTTGAGAGGTGTGGCTGAATGTGACTGAGGGGAATGCTTCCCAGCTGGTATCAGCCGTATTGGGTGTCAACCGTGGCTCAGTGATAGCACTCGCCTCTGAGTCAGAAGGTCGTGGGTTCAAGTCCCACTCCAGAGACTTGAGCACAAAAATCTAGGCTGACACTTCAGTGCAGTACTGAGGGAGTGCTGCACTGTTGGAGGTGCCATCTTTCGGATGAGACGTTAAACTGTCTGCCCTCTCAGATGAATGTAAAAGATCCCATGGCACGATGCGAAGAAGAGCAGGGGAGTTTTCCCTTGTGCCCTGGCCAATAATTACCCCTGAACCAATATCACTAAAACAGATAATCTGATCATTATCACATTGCTGTTTGTGGGACCTTGTTGTGCGCAAATTGGCTGCTGCATTTCCTACATTACAATAGTGACTACGCTTCAAAAAGTACTTAATTGGCTGTAAAACACTTTGGGATGTCCTGAGGTCATGTAAGGCGCTGTAGAACTGTCTTTCTTGCCTGGCAGAGCTGAAGTGAACCTACAGCAAAATCTGTGGTAACATTACAGCAAAAATCTAGGCCACTGCCCCATCAGTCTGGGCTGGATTAGGATTCAGGTCTTGGAGGTGCAAGAATAATATTTCAACTCGCTCCACGACATGCTGATCACTCAGTTACAATTTTAACATTCATAATTGCTGCATTGATATCTGGCCCAGAAAAAAATAAACCATCATACTTTTAGGTGACCCTGCATGGTGGTTTGCTTCATTACTGCAGTACATTCTCTCCCTCATCATAGCAAATCTAATGTTATTTGCAAAGTCCTGCTGTTTTGGCTTCTAATACCTTGCTTGCTGCATCCTTGTTAACATTGCCCTGAAATTCTTTGAACTGCAATGGGCAACGTATTACTGTGGACCCCTGCAGTTATGCCCTCCACCTTCTGTTGTATGAGAGAGTGTTGCAAGAAGGGGTAAGTGGTGTCTGCATGATATCTCCCCCAGAGTGCAGGACAGAAACATTAACATTGGGACCAGAACTTCTATGGAGGAAGTGTAAGGATGTATACAAAGATACTTATAACAGTTATTACATTAACTACATTATTGCATTTTACAAACCTATGTCCTCACAGCTTCTGGCATCTTAGACCAACATTCTTCTTTTAATAACCAATTTGAAAGAGGCCTGTTTTATCCTTCCAAATCATGAAATATTAATGAAACCGCATCGTCTTGTACTGTGCAATCCCAGTGAAAATGCATTTGTTCACAGTAACAAAGAAATATTCGCTGATCGCCACACATCTGTAATAATGATCCTTTAATGTTTCTGAAGCGAGGACTGAACCATTTAACTGATAGAAATGACATTATTGCAACTGTAGAGTTCACAGTTGTAGCAAAGAGCCAATGAAGAAGCAGAATCCAGGTAGTTCAGGGAGTCAATGAGCTTCTGACAATCTCAACCATCTAACCATCTCTTGTTTTTCATTTAAGGAGATCACAGATCCCTCCACTGTAGGAAACAAAATTTGCAGAGCTACGGGGATAGGGTGGGGGAGTGGGACTAGCTGGATCGCTCTTGCATAGAGCCGGCACAGACCCGATGGGCTGAATGGCCTCCCTCCGTGCTGTAACCTTTCTATGATTCTAGGTACACTCAGCTTAGCACTTTTCTGATACCAGCAAACTCCTTCCTCACTTGCCCCCATCCTATTTCTATGTTCCAATGAGAGACCGCATTGATTTGTTCCACAACCTCCATCTAGGCAGCTTGGACCTCTGCTTTTACAGGTGATTGGTCTTTGACTCCTTTGCTGCACTTCCTATAGCAGGACCTCCAAGGACTCTGCACTAAATGCCTGCGTCTTCTCCATTGCACACATTGTTCGCAAGGAATGCCTGACCGTCATCCCCCTACTGCGCTCCTGGGCTCCCCTTTAATGGCAATCAGCTTTAAAAGTGCTGCTGGTTCACCCAGTTTTGCACCTCCTAGCCACATGGTGCATATGGAACTGAAGGTCCTGAATTTCCTGGGGGCCCACTCCACTGGCACAGGTGTGGCGGAGTGGAACCCCCCCATCCTGCTCCAAGCTGGACATCCCATCTGAAGTCCCAGGTATGGGGGTGTTTGTATGGCCAGAGTGGGTGCATCACTGGCCCCCGCCCCAAACTGCCAGCTGGAATGTCAGAGCGGTCATTCTGATGGTGTAGACAAGGCCCGGCGTTGGTCTCAACAAAATCCTGTCCTTGACATCTCTCCTCCCACTGGAACAAGCAGACCTCTTGTGGAAAGTAGTCGATCTCCTCGTAAAGGTTCGGGAGCCTCTCAGCTGGAGTGAGTCCTGCTGAGGCCTACAGAGGGCGTAAAGGGTGGAGTTCCTGGTAAGTCCCCCAGACATGTTACCTCGACAAGGGGAGGAATGTGGGCAGAAGATCCATTCACAGTGTCCCCCCACCAAAATTTAAATGGCCGCAGCAAATTTGGAGTGGAATGCTGATGTTCTGCCCCAAATTCCTGTCCCCGCCCCCCCTCCCCAGGTGGAAATGGGACTTTCCGTCCTCTAAGGCCCCAGGAATTTCAGGGCCGAAAACTTGGGCGAGGCCAGCCTAGCACAACCCCAACTCTGCTGAGCTCCCAAATTCAGGGCTACAGTTCCTGTTTCCTGTACCCGTGTAGTTTGCCTTACACATCAAACAGAAAATATTGGAAACACACAGCAGGTCAGTCAGCACCTGTGGAGAGAACAGAGCCAAATAATGAAACATGAACAACCATTTAAACAGAAGCAGAATAAAGGAGAAGATGAAAAGTAAAAAAAAATAGACACATAAGAGAGGAAGTTACAGTGGAGGGATCTGTGATCTCCTTAAATGAAAAACAGGAGATGGTTAGATGGTTGAGATTGTCAGAAGCTCATTGACTTCCTCAACTACCTGGATTCTGCTTCTTCATTCGTTCTTTGCTACAACTGTGAACTCTACAGTTGCAATAATGTTATTTCTATCAATTAAATGGGTGAGTTCTCACCTCAGAAGCATTAAAGGATCATTATTACAGATGTGTGGCGATCAGCAGATATTTCTTTGTTACTGTGAACAAATGCATTTTCACTGGGATTGCACAGAACAAGATTATGTGTGTTTTCATTAATATTTCATGATTTGGAAGGAAAAAACAGGCCTCTTTCAAATTGGTTATTAAAAGAAGAATGTTGGCCTAAGATGCCAGAAGCTGTGGGGACATAAAAAGGGGTATAGGTTTGTAAAATGTAATAATGTAGTTAATGTAATAAATGTTAAAAGTATTTACTTTATGGGGAGTTTACTAGCACACCAACTGTAATATCCAGATATGATTTTATGCACTTACTTGTTCTACATAGTTGTGTCTGTAGTACAGTGTCATACTAAGAACTG
Source organism: Heptranchias perlo (assembly GCF_035084215.1). Lineage (NCBI taxonomy): Eukaryota > Metazoa > Chordata > Chondrichthyes > Hexanchiformes > Hexanchidae > Heptranchias > Heptranchias perlo. Next base: position 146,429,612 of record NC_090326.1, on the reverse strand, counting down.
TTAAATGAATACAGTATTTGGCAAGTACAAAACAAAGTGTTTAGTCACTTTTACATTATCAATAGTTGGAAATAGAAGCTGGAAATGCAAAAAAAATTCTGCAGAGGTAAGCTGTATAAAACATTTGTTAGCAGTCTACAAAAATGGTGCAGTGGGTATTTAATATATAGATAATTATTTTTAGTTTAATGTAGTTATAAAATATATTAAAAATGTATAGGTTCATAAAAAGTTCTTTAGAAATACTTCAACCCCTGATTGAGAAGGATTTTTTTTCCTGTGTAAACTGAATAATGGCAAATGCCCACTGATTTATTATTCTTCTTGATGAAAGTTAATGATAATTTAAACTACGACACTTGTCCACACTCCCAAGACAGTACACAATTTGTTTAATCTATTGCGGAGTGGGAAACAAGTTTGTCGCCCTTCATACTACTCGTATTTTCTCACCAGTTAATAACATGTGACCATCTGACTGTCGCTCTCGAACTCTAGTCCGTTTCTCTTCTCAGCTCCGTTTCCTAACTGGAGTGGCATTTCATCGCGGCGCCCAGTATGTTTCGTGGCGAGCTGTTGACTCAGAGCCTAGAAATGAATAGTTTTTAAATCAAAAGAACGAATGCTGGGAAAAACACAGCAGATGAATCAGGATTTGAAAAGAGAAAAGACGGGTCAATGTGTTCCCTTCATCAAAGCCCAGTTAGAGTTCTCGATGCACATTCCCAGAATCATGGCCAGACCTTTCTTGCAGACAGTATGATTCATTCTGCAATCCTGTGCTCCAAGGTTAGGTGTGGGAGTGGAAGTACACACGAAAGGAGTGCAGATCAGAGATAGAGGAATAGAAATTGATCTTCATTAGGTTCACTCTACGGGCATAAAACAGGCGCAAAAAGAATCAGGGTGCCAAGTCCCTTTGTTGTAATGCCTTGATTTGATTTGAACTTTTTAAAGATTAAAAAGCAGCATATTTTAAAAATTAGAACGATCAAAATGATAAACCTATCTTACAAAGATTTCTACCTTAAAATATTGACCCCTGTCATGATTTGAACACGGAGCCAGGTCAATGAGAAAACAAAAGATGTTTATGGGTGGGGGGGTTAGCCAGTCCTCTGTCTTATCTTATAAAATGCGCTTAAAATTATTCTTACACTATAGAAAAATCTGCTATAGTCATAACAATATTTCATTTTGCAGCTCAATATACTTACAGATGTGTCATTAACACTGACGCTAGGGTTACGGGCGTGGTCATATTGGCATAGGTGGCTGCCCAGGTGCCCGTGGTGACCCCTGAAATAAGCGTTAGGCCTCTTGCCTGTTTCAGGACCTCTGCAGGAAATTGGGCAGTGCTGAGGCCCCGGGATCTGCCCCACTCTCGTTTCCCCAGCGATTTCTACGGCTTAAGCGTTGGCCGCCACCAAAATGGTAAGTTTTTTTTAAAGAATCTTCCTGCGTAGCTGGGAGGAGCAGGAGTGGTGCTCTCAGTTCCACAGATCTCCTGATGGCCGCCGCCTGCTCACGATCACCACCCCCCAAATCCTCCCGTTCTCTTTCCACACCATCCCAGGACATACCTGTGGGTCGCTGCCGGCAAGGCAGGCTGGCCCAAATTGGATGCTTCAATTGGACAATCCGCCTCTGGTAGCTCACCCCTTTCATTACAATGAGGCCCAAGGTCCAATTTCTGACAAGCCTTGGGCCTCCCGGTTTGCCCGTGTGCTGGTAGCACGCTGTCAGTTATGTGCTTGAAAACGGGTAGCAACGAATTTCTACCCCAGGGTCAGAATCATAGAATCTTACAGCACAGAAGGAGGCCATTTGTCCCATCGTGCCTGTGCTGGCTCTTTGAAAGAGCTGTCCAATTTAGACCCACACCCCAGCTTTTCCCCCTTAACCCTGCAAATAAGTCCTCTTCAAGTCCACTGTTACAATGGTGTAGACCCAAATCTCCGAGCTGTGCTCACTGTGAACGCGGTTCCTTGCCAGGAGCACACAATCAAGGATTAGCCCACATCACGTCCTCTCTTTATTAAATTGACTTTCCTATATAGGCACACGTGGCAACGCACCAAGAAAAGTATTGAATCAGTGAATCGTTTACTGGGTAAACTTAGCACTTCTAGTGGGGAGCCAGGCTGGGCAGGAAGTGTGGGTTGGAGAATTGGAGCTATAATGTTGCAGTGTTAACTCCGATCCATGTTGCCTTCAAGCAAGGCAATTTACCCTTATTTAGCTACAATATACATTATCACCCAATAAATACAAGAAAAACTGTAGTGTATATGGGAACAATACATTCTATACATAAAAACATTGAAGTCAATGTGAATCAGGGGGAAAACTCTCCAGTGGCTGGAGTTATACCTAGCACAAAGGAAGATGGTAGTGGTTGTTGGAGGCCAATCATCTCAGCCCCAGGGCATCGCTGCAGGAGTTCCTCAGGGCAGTGTCCCAGGCCCAACCATCTCCAGCTGCTTCATCATTGACCTTCCCTCCATCATAAGGTCAGAAACGGGTATGTTCGCTGATGATTGCACAGTGTTCAGTTCCATTCGCAACCCCTCAGATAATGAAGCAGTCCGTGCCTGCATGCAGCAAGACCTGGACAACATCCAGGCTTGAGCTGATAAGTGGCAAGTAACATTCGCGCCAGACAAGTGCCAGGCAATGACCATCAAGAGAGAGTCTAGCCACCTCTCCTTGACATTCAATGGCATTACCATCACCGAATCCCCCACAATCAACATCCTGGGGGTCACCATTGACCAAAAACTTAACTGGACCAGCCACATAAATACTGTGGCTATAAGAGCAGGTCAGAGGCTGGGTATTCTGCGGCGAGTATCTCACCTCTTGACTTCCCAAAGCCTTTCCACCATCTACAAGGCACAAGTCAGGAGTGTGATGGAATACTCTCCACTTGCCTGGATGAGTGCAGCTCCAACAACACTCAAGAAGCTCGACATCATCCAGGACAAAGCAGCCCGCTTGATTGGCACCCCATCCACCACCCTAAACATTCACTCCCTTCACCACCGGCGCACTGTGGTTGCAGTGTGTATCATCCACAGGATGCACTGCAGCAACTCGCCAAGGCTTCTTCGACAGCACCTCCCAAACCCACGACCTCTACCACCTAGAAGGACAAGGGCAGCAGGCACATGGGAACAACACTATCTGCACGTTCCCGTCCAAGTCACACACCATCCCGACTTGAAAATATATCGCCGTTCCTTCATCGTCGCTGGGTCAAAATTCTGGAACTCCATTCCCCCTAACAGCACTGTGGGAGAACCTTCACCACACAACTGCAGCGGTTCAAGAAGGCGGCTCACCACCACCTTCTCAAGGGCAATTAGGGATGGGCATTAAATGCTGGTCTTGCCAGCGACGCCCACATCCCATGAACGAATTAAAAAAAAACAATAGCATCCCATAATGCTCTCTTTTTGTATTTTTCTCCTTTTGTTGTCTCTATTTCTGTTACTATTCTCAGGGGGAAGTGTTTTTTCCCACTACTTTGCTTGCTCTGGTGGTGAAGCCATTGCTTGCAGCTATGCTTAATTCAATCCTTTATTTACTTGATTCAAAATCACCTAACCACTCTATTTGTTATATAATTCAATTAAACTGTGAGATAGAAGAGCCACTGTCCTGTGTTTGCATGACTGATGTGGAGCCTCGTCCATTGGGAGCCTCGTCCATTGGGAGCCTCACCCATTGGGAGCCTCACCCCTTGGGAGCCTCACCCCTTGGGAGCGACATACATTGGGAGCGTCATACACTGGGATCCCTGTCCATTGGGAGCCTCACCCATTGGGAGCCTCATACATTGGGAGCCCCACCCATTGGAAGCCTTGTCCAGTGGGAGTCTCGTCTAGAGGGAGCCTTTTTCAGTGGGAGCCTCACCCATTGGGAGCGTCGCCCATTGGGATTCTCATCCATTTGGAGTCTCGTCAATTGGGAGTCTCGCCCATTGGGAGCCTTGCCCATTGGGAGCCTCGCCCATTGAGAGCCGTACCCATCGAGTGCCAATATCAGTAAACTTATTGAAACAAATTGGCGAAAAGTCACAGGCAATGTGCCCACAACTTCCCAACCTGTGCAGTTGATGGTCATGGCTCCCCATCGGTAGCTCGAACCCCGAAAGTGAATCCATAAAATATTCTTTGTTGTAATGTCTTGATTGGATTTGAACTTTCTAAAGATTAAAAAGCAGCATTTAAAGAAAAATAGAATGATCAAAACAATAAACATATCGTACAAAGATTTTTGGTTTAAAATATGAAAATAGAGCCAGGTCAATGAGACAGATGTCTATGGGATAGTTGGTTGGTCTTCTGTCTTAGCTTATAAAATGTGCTTAAAATTATTCTTACACTAAAGAAAAATATCTGCTATAGACATAACAATATAATTTTATGTTGCAGCTCATTATACTTACAGGTGCATAATTAACACTAATTGGTTAAAGAATTATATTTCAGTCCCTCATTTCCAGCGTCTAAACATTACGAGAACTGTTGCTACATCATCCGATACATTGGAGCAGTCAATGGCCTGTTACAAATCTTCTATACAATATAATGCAAGAACAGAATAAAAATAAAGATGATTTATTTTAGTATGAATTAATGTGAATCGACTGCCAAATATTTAAGAACATTGGATTTTCAACATCATTTATCTTTTAGATGAAATGTATGTCATCTGACTGAAAATATAACAGTGGATTTTTCTGTTAAGGGGGTAACGAAATTCCTTAAGCTGTGTTCCAACGATGGATGTGCTGTGTTGTCCCCCATTCCATACTGTGGGAACAGCCTTATTAACAAAAGGGGATGGGCACCCTCACTCATTTATGGTGCTTCCTGGACATCTGGTCCATGGGAGGCTACTTGGGGAAAGGGAGGGCATATGGCTATTCCAACTAGGGTTCCCAACCCTCCCGGAATGACCAGGAGTTTCCCGGAATCGAGGGTTCCTCCCTCGAGCACTGCAACCAGCAGCCCGGGAGATCAGTGATTTAAATTTCCCGCCTCTGCCTTTCTTGAATAGTGCCACAGGATTTTTAATGTCCACCTGTAGAGGCAAACACAGCCTCGGTTTAATGGCTCATCTCAAGGACTTCTCGTTCAACAATACAGTACTTCCTCATCCTGCACTGAGGGGTTAGTCTGGATGTTATGTCCAAGCCCCAGTGAAAGTTTGCATATGTATGGCCCGAATACCAGCAGTTCGTATCAATTGAAGTGTGAACCCCGCATTATGGCTATAGATGGATGGCTCCAGTATTTTACCAAGAAACAACCTTCTCAGAAATCATTCTCTGACAGTTAAAAACACAAGGTCCCTTCTAAAATGTTCACCAAATGTTGTTAACAGAATATAGTCATGCAAATTTTTCTTAGTTCATGAAGTTTTTGGACTGAAGAAATAATTTATGAGCAATGGCATTTGACTTATTGTGGTTTTATAGATATTTGTAAGTCCTATAAATATGTTAACAATTTCTAATCCTACATGTTAATATTGAGAATTAGAAATTCACAGTGCTGGATTTTTGAAGCACTATATAAAAGGATATGGCTCCATCCCACCGACTTTGGGGAGAATAAAGGGGGAGGGAAAGATACTCAGGAGCAAGTGAATGTGAAGAGATTAATCAATCAAATATAAATCAGTACTGAATGTCTTTACAATTTTCAAAATATACACATCAGATTAGGCTTTCTATTGACTGGTGGGTGGATAGCCCGCCTCAAGATATGCTCCAGTTTTTATATTTTGAAAAGACATTCAGTACTCATTTATATTTGATTGATTAATCTCTTTACATTCACATTTTATCACACAAACATTTATAATCATTCCACTTACAGTGGATCATTAATGTTTTATTCATTTTTGTCACAGTTTAATAAAAATGATCAAATATATGTCAGGTATAAGAGTTTAATTCTGGATGTTCTGGCCCAGTAGGGTAAAGATTTATGATGGCTTCCAGCACTCTGTTTAGATTTTAATAGTGGTCACATTTGTCCAAATATAATTCTAAGTGGCTTGTATTTAAAAATCTAAATATTTCTTGGGTCTTTTAATTTTTCTATTAGATTCTCTTTTTTATATTTTTATAAGTGTCTGAATAGCTATCTTAAATCAGCAGCATATAAATGTATTTTTTATATACATTCTCAGGATGTGGGCGTCACTGGCAAGGCCGGCATTTATTGCCCATCCCTAGTTGCCTTGGATAAGGTGGTGGTGAGCCTTCTTCTTAAACTGCTGCAGTCCGTGGTGTGAAGGTTCTCCCACAGTGCGGTTAGGTAGAGAGTTCCAGGATTTTGACCCAGCGATGATGAAGGAACGGCGATATATTTCCAAGTCGGGATGTTGACTTGGAGGGGAACTTGGAGGTGATGGTATTCTCATGCTCACTTCAATTCAGCCTGGTATTATAAATCCTTTGATAATGTTAGCCCCTGCAATAAGCCTTAAAATTTAGCCACTTTGGCCACTTAAATGATTGGGTATGGTAGCCCAGTGGCTGTGGTACTGGCCTAATAACCTAGAGATCATTATTTCAAATTCCTCCATGGAAGGTTATGAAATTGAATTAAATAAATCTGTAGGCTAGTGCTAGAAAATGACATTGGGAGCGGCTGGATTGTCATAAAAAAACTCAACTGGTTCATTAACGTCCTTCAAGGAAGGGAACGTGCCAATACTACCTGGTCTGAGCCTACATGTGACTCCAGTCCCACATTATGTGGTTGAATCTTAATGCCCTTAGGGCAACCGTGATTGGGCAATGAATACTGCCTTGCCATTGTTTTGCCCACAACCCAAGAACAAAAAAAAAGTGGCTGTGAAAGGCCACCCTCTTTAATCTGCAAATTTAAAAAAAATCATAGCTTAAGGTGACGATGGTGATTGTGTGATCCAGTGATCCCAGCAGAGAACGGTGTTTGCAGGGAGCCTATCTTGGGTATCGAGGCCAAGCAGCCAAATTGCTGAATCATCTCTCAGTTTCCAGCCTCACAACTTCCTTACTGCCGTTCACATTGGAGAAGCTCTTTACCTCATTGTCTTCCATTCTTCTACAGTCCACAGGCTTTTAAAATCCAAGCTTGGAATAATGTAATCATTACTTCTTGATCCATATTATCTTCGCTCCCACTCTGTTCAGCCTTGGGGTGGAGTTCTGTACCGTGCACCTTGGCCATTCACCTAGGTCCCCGCAAACGACCTTTGTTTTGGTAATGTTTCTGAAAATACGAAGTCAAGTCAATATAGTTTGCATTCTGGGATAAAGCAATCCCCTCTGGTATAGTAACTACAGCATTTTCATACACTTTGGTGATCAGCAAAACTATTCAGAAAATTTGGTAAATAGTTAGTGAAAATAAAAATCACACGTCTACTAGTGTACACCACAATAACAAAGTGACAGTACAAAGTAGCCACAACTAACTCTCTTAGGTGTCAGAAATGCATAATTACCGGTTACAAATACTTAGTGCTTCATCAAAAACCTATTCAAGGGTTACAAGAGAATAGTTCAGAGTCAGCCATGACATATATATCTGTTATGTATCAACACTGATTGTTTCTGTCCAGCTTTGATGTAGCTACCGTCACTCTAGGTACCTTTAAAAATTTTGTCCACCATTTAAAATTTTGTATTTTCAATTTGCCCAATCACCTTTAATGATAATTACATCTTTATCTTAAACCTAACTTAGGAACAGAAGTAGGCCTAAGCCTGCTCTGTTATTTTGTTGGTCATGACATGCATCTTTTAATACCAATTCTCTGGACCTTCACCATATTCCTTTAATACCTTTACTTTCCAAGTAATTACCTAAAGCTCTTTTAAACACTTCAATTGATTCCGCACCTATGGTTTTCGGGGATAATGCGTTCCACAACTCTTTGTGTGAAGAAATTTTTCCTGGGTTCACTTTGACTGTCTTAGTTCAAATATCCCCATGTGTGTTTGCAGCTAATTGATGTTTTACAAGTCTATATTAAATATTTACTCAATATTATGATGGATAAAGTGCTGCATCCAAACCTAATAATAAACTGAAGGCAACTTTAAATTTATAAATGCCTAAAAAAAGAAAAACTGTTATGGAAGGAATGTTGTAATTTGTTAAACTAAGTTCAATCAATCTGAATTAATTCCTCTAATCCCCATTTTATTAAACAGAAAGAAACTACTTCAATGTAATTTGACTGAAAAACTGACAGCTCAACTTCTTTGGTGCTCTGGGAAGCTTTGAAAGTTCGAGGTGTGTTATCGTGGGAGTCGATTCATTAAAGATATGCGATACATTGCAACACTACCTTAAGACCCACTGGGTGAGCTAGATTATTTGCAAAAGAACCAGGGGGTAGATAAGGAGAAATCTTTTTACGCAGCGAGTTATTGTGATCTGTAATGCACTGCCTGAAAGGGTGGTGGAAGCAGATTAAATAGTAACCTTCAAAAGGGAATTGGATAAATACTTAAAAAGGAAAATATGCAGGTCTATGGGGAAAGAGCAGGGGAGTGGGACTAATTGGATGTCTCTTTCAAAGAGCCAGCACAGGTGCAATGGGCCAAATGGCCCCCTACTGTGCTGTATGATTCTATGATTATCTTAACCTGTTTCTTAACTGTGTGAAAAGTTGCCCTCCTAAAAAAATACCCAGTGGGTATGGCAGGGAGCTTCAAGAACACCTCCCTCCTCATTGACCTCTATCATAGAGAAGGAGAACAGCAGCAATGTCATGGGAACACCATCACCTCTCCCTACCCTTCCAAGTCACGCACCATGCTATCTTGGGCATTTTTCACCATTCCTTCCTCATCACTGGGTCAATATCCTGGAATTCCCTACCGAACAGCATTGCGCGAGCGCCATCACCACAGGACCGCAGCGGTTCATGGAGAAGGCCCACCATCACCTTCTCTAGGGATGGGCAATGAATGTAGCCTTGACAGCATTGCCCACATCCCAAGAACAATTTAAACAAAGATAGAACCTTTGTTTCTCAGGTGAAAGTCTTAGAGTTGCGCTAGAACCCAGAGCCTTCTAATCCAGAGCCCGGGGTGCTACCAACTGAGTCAAGCCAATACACTAAAAGTCTGATGCTCGACTGACTAAACTACTTAGGCTATAAACTGAGCTGCCCAGACTCTAAATTGAGCAACTCGTGGTCTAAGCTGATCTATGGACTCTAAAATGAGCTAGCCAGGCTCCAAAATGATTGACCCGGACTCCACATCTCACTACTCCAGTTATAATCTGAACTAACCAGAGCAACGTGGGCTCCAAATTGTACTACCTGAACTCTAAATTCAACTACCTGGGTTCTAAATTGAACTAACGAGGCACTAAGTTGAACTAACGAGGCATTAAGTTGAACTAACGAGGCTATAAATTGAACTACTCAGGTTATAAATTGAACTACCCAGGCTCTTTCCTAATAAGTATGTTCCAATATCAAGGTTCAAATCTTCAAGATAGATTTTGTTAGCAGCCAAAGGACAATTGCATTGTACTAGATTGAAAGGCGGGTGCTGTTCGAATACTGCCTGACTTTTATTTGCACCCAGCTGCCATTTTGGCAGTTTTAGTAAAATGGATTTTTCGTGGATTGCATCTTTTCTCTGCCTGTGATGACCACATGTGCTGTCATGGATCCTAAAAATAATTTCCACTTGAAGCATAAACCAAAGAAGGAATTTTATTTTTTTTGTTGCCTAAAACCATTTATCAAATGAAAGTATTTTGCATTTCTTCTTTCCATTTATCATGAAATCCATGACAATCCTGTAACAGCAGGAATAAGAAAATATCTGCGAAACATCTGGAAATGTTATTTCAACATTACTGTTAGATAGCCAAAAAGGCAACGTTTTTTAAAAAAGGACAAGCAATACGAAAGCTAAAATAATGGAGTTGTTCAGATTGAAATAATAAGTGCTCACAGCACAGTTCTAATGTCCTGAAGTTACTGATTTGCAATGTGAGAGCCCCACAGGAAACTCACTAAGGGCGACCATGCTTTCCAATAAAACTCATGAAGAACTTAAAGTCAATCTGCTTTCATGTTTCAGCCAGATAGATTTGGATGAGGAAGGCCGTTTGGCCCATCGAAGGACATCTATCCAGTAAAAAATTGCAGTAATATTGAAATGCATTTAAACGAGGTGATGATTGAGAAATAGTATCTAGTCTTGAGTCATATAAGCTTCCTGGATTGACCTAGGTTCTCTGGTTGGAAGTTAAGAATTTGAAGCATATATTTAGCAGTAAGTTCAACATGAGGCATCTGGCAGGTTGCTAATTGGTTTCTCACAAATGAGAATTCTTGCAATCAAAGTACCTGAAGAATTCAATCTTCTCTTCATATTCCATTGAACAGACTGGGTCACCAATAAGAACGAGTTGTCCTGGAGTGCAGGAACATTAGTATAGGATCTGTAAAGGTTTTTAAAATTGAGAAATCTAGATGAAAAGATGTAGTCCACAGTGTAGGATACTACCAAGGTTAGAAAAAGCAGGGCAAAAGACAAGTTTGGGTTTTAAAAGACGAGGGGATGGGAAAGAAAGAAAGACTTTCACAACCTCACGATGTCCCAAAGCGGTTACAGCCAATGAAGCACTTTTGAAGTTAGTCACTGCTATAATGTAAGAAAAGCAGCAGCCAATTTGCGCACAGCAAGGTCCCACAAACAGCAATGTGATAATGACCAGATAATCTGTTTTTAGGTGTTGGTTGAGAGATCAGTATTGGCCAGGACTCCCCTGCTCTTCTTCGAATAATATTGTGGGATCGTTTACACCCACCTGAGAGGGCAGATGGAGCCTTGGTTTAACGTCTCATTCAAAAGACGGCACCTCCGACAGTTCAGCACTCCCCCTGTACTACACTGGAGTGACTTCATTTAGATGGCTGAGGTGCCCACTGGAAGCAGGCAGGCGCCTTATGAATGCATACAAATCGGAGTCCTATAACATGATCTTAGCTGGGCGATCAGAAGTCTCGCCCAGCATACAGCTTGCTGAGTGAAACCTTGCAGGATTGGCATAAGGCACTGACTGACTCACTGACTGGAGGCACTGGGACCCTTTAAAGGTGCTATTATGCTTAGTGGATTTATTAGACATATTGCAGCTTGGAGATTGCTTCTTTCAGAGTTTTTTTGTTGCTTTACTCACCCTCATTAAGCTCTCAGAACCTATCATGGATGCCATTTTTGCTTCATTGTTTTGGATAGAGGAACAACTGGAGGAAGAAGAGCAGCAACAGCACCAACAGCCTCAACACTCAGGACAAGCAGCAGGTGAGGGGGGGGGGGGGTCTGGTAGAAGGCCTTACCCAACCCATAGTGTCTATAGGACAACAGTCACTTCCCTGGATATCTCTGAGGAGCACCGTATGTGGAGCCTGTGCTTCACCACGCAGGCTGTCATTGGTCCACGCAGCCTCCTGCAACAGGACCTGCTGCCCGCTGGGCCAGGTGGCCATGCTTTGCCAGTGGCTGTCAAAGCCACACCACCCTGAACTTTTTTGCTTCAGGCTCCTTCCAGATTGTTACAGGGGACATCACCCACATCTGCCAGTCTGAAGCGTACGGCAGCATCAAACAGGTCGCCAAATCCTTATTTGCCAGGGCCAACCAATGTGGGGTAAAAGTAGCACATTATTGTGGATCTTTTCCATAAGGGTAATCACTGGATGATGAAAAGTATATAGCTTCTATGTTGTTATTGTATGAGAGCAGCACACAACGCTGACTCGCTCAATGTACTTTACTGTACTTGGTGCACTTTGTCCAAAACTCATGGTACCACCACAGGTGCACATGGGCAGTAGTCACCTGAGTTTTAGAAATAACTGAAGGGCTCAGTGTGTGTCCCACCTTCCCAGCTGCACACACATCAGCCTCATTACCGCCCTGGGGAGGTCAGGCTTAGGCGGTAATGGGGCTGTCCAGATCACAGTCATGTATTGTCGACTCGAGTGCAATAGCTAATCCCATCTCAGTACCTTGTTTTTGCACTTTATAGGAACCGGTGGGAATTGGTACACAATGCTGTTACCATAGCAATTGGTGGCAGGCGTACAATGAAATTGAGGTGAATTCAGCACCAAATTGCTAGTGCAACAGATGCATTAAATAACTGAATGGGAAACCCAACTAGGAGTGGACTTTTCCCAGGCTGCATTTCCTTTACTAGATCCAGCACCCCCACCAGGAAGACCGGGGCATGTATCCAGAGCCTATCCGAGTCATGCAGACAGGGGGCAACGCTATACAACTATAAACTTCTTTCACAAAGCAGTTCCTATTGTAGATGTTGACCAAATATTTCTGTGCAGCATCGTTTACCATATCTGATGTCTGTTATATCCCTTTCTCCCCATTTTTTTGTGACTCTTTTGACCTCCTAATATGATATCTCACTTGCGTATTGTTCATTTCAGATGGGACAGTGGAGCAGTCTTTCAGTTTTACAGTTCTCTGAGCGTTTGCAACACAAGACGTGAACCTTTTAGAGGTTGACAGGCCTGCTGTGCATTTTCAGTATTTTCTGTTCTTCTTTCAGTCTTGTGTGCCACATTGAACCAGTAGAGGGCTCATCTTACCTAGGATGAAAAGGACATAAAGTTAGCTGTCGGAAATAGCTTCAGCTCAAAGAGGGATGAACAGATTGCAGGCAGACATGCACTTCTGCCTGAGAGATCTGATCAAATTCACCCACCCGTGTTTCTGACAAATTGTACGTTCAGCCATCGCGGCACTAAGATCCATGACAACAGAAATATTGATGATGTGGAGATGCCGGTGATGGACTGGGGTTGACAAATGTAAGGAATCTTACAACACCAGGTTATAGTCCAACTGTTTTATTTGAAAATCACAAGCTTTCGGAGGCTTTCTCCTTCGTCAGGTGAGCGAGCTCAGCTGACATTTACCTGAGGAAGGAGGAAGCCTCCGAAAGCTTGTAGATTTCAAATAAAAATTGTTGGACTATAACTTGGTGTTGTAAAATTGTTTACATCTTACCCATGTAACTGTCCAAATGCTTTTTAAAAGACAAAATTGTACCCGCCTCTACTACTGCCTCTGGCAGCTCGTTCCAGACACTCACCACCCTTTGAGTGAAAAAATTGCCCCTCTGGACCCTTTTTGTATCTCTCCCCTCTCACCTTAAACTCCGCTCTGTGAAAAGGTGGGAAGTATGAGAGCAGTTGTCAGAATACTGTGCCCTGCCCCTCTGATGCAGCAAAAAGCAAAGAATGAACTTGCATTTATATAGTGCCTTTCACAACCTCAGGTCGTCCCAAAGTGCTTTACATCCAATGAAGTACCTTTGAAGTGTAGTCACTGTGTATTCAGGTGTGAATGATTTAATGCCTTTGTACCTGACCTTACCTGAATCGAAAATAATTTCCGTCATTTTATTTACAGATACAGCTTGGGGTTAGGCTGCGAGTGAGCAGCAATATTCACAACACCAGTTTCTAAGCCCAGATCTGCGACAGTACGCGAGAATGAATTACATCCTATTTCTGGAATCTTGTTTAACTTTGCTTTTTCCCAGGCCACTTTCTATGAGTGTGAACATGAGCCCGCAGATATCTGTAGTGTTTATTGTTTGACTCATTTAACTGAATGCTCTGTGAGAAGATGGGAAGTGTATGAGCACTTGTCAGAATACTGTGCCCTGCCCCTCTGATGCAGCAAGAAGCAAAGGAAGAACGTGCATTTATATAGTGCCTTTCACAACCTCAGGTCGTCCCAAAGTGCTTTACAGCCAGTGAAGTACTTTCGGAGAGTAACCATTGTTGAAGTGCTGTTAAGATGTATTTCTAAGCAACATTTTGAAAGGAAGCAAAATGTGACCAACACTTACTCTTGCGACCTTCCTGAAACCAGCAGACTTCCTCCTGACCTGCTCCCAGTTTCTTTGGTCAGTTGTATTTACCCTATCTGCCATTTGCATCCAGGCAGTTCCGGCGCTGACCTTCACTGGAGGATGACCCTCTGATCCGAAAGGAACTTCCCGCAGCAGCACTTCCAAAGGTGCTTCCTTAAATGCAGCTCTTCGGCCTGCCTGTCTTCTTGCCACTATTTCTCTGCCTGTTCAGTAGCAGGACAGCTTTAAGGGTGAGCAGCAACTCTTCAAGCTGCAGCTCTGGGTATCCCACTGCCTGGCTCTTGTGCGTCGTATAGTGCGGGCCACACGCAGCACTCGAGGAGCAACATTCCTGGTGCCATTGACCTGGGGCTGCATGTAACAGTCTTTGCAGCTGAAACGCTTTGGGATGTTTCCGAGAGACATGATAAGGCATAATATAAATACTTCTCTTTCATACCAATTAAACCATAACCACAAAAGAACTATACCAGTAATATTTTGACTACTCTGCTTGAGGGCTTGTCAGGCATTCCATCCACCATGAGGTTCCACCATTTCTGTCAGGAGCTTATTCGCATAATCTCAAGAGTTTTATCCTTTGAAACACCATCATCGTTCTCCAACCGGAAAGGTAGGACAGCTAGAGCCTGGGTCTTCCCCATAAGTGTAGCCTCCTGGCAGTCGGATACCTGTATGATCCCCTGAAGCCTGGTGTGGGCCACTAGATAGCATGTAGGAGCATCACGGCTTTCAAATACTTGAAATGCCTCTAAAACTGGTGTTTATTTATCACCCATTGTCCTTGTATGCTGTACAATTTAATCTATGATGAGGGGAAAGGGAAATGACAGAATTAACTGAATGGCTTCCTGTGTGCTTTTCTGTTGTACCGACAGTCCTCCCCTGAAGGAGGTGGATGCAGCTCCAATGCTTATAATGCTCTCTGATTTAATCTAGGCCTAAGTAAGGCCTAGAATCTGTGCTCAAGTCTCTATAAGACATTGGTGGAATTAAAATGAGGCTTGCCTCTTAGAGTTCTAGCAGGTCAACCAACGAGTGGATACTAAACCCACTGGACAGCCCTTAGAGTGGAAAATTAACACACTTTAACATTCTTACACTCTTTAACACTCTTTAAAGCATCCTTTAAAAAAAAAATCACAAGTTCACTAACTTCTGTAAGCAAAGTTGTGCTGCTTTGATGTTAAATAAATAATTTTTTTGGGCTGAGTACAAATCAAAAAAATATTTCCACCCGTGGACTAAAGCAGGAAAGATTTCAGTTTCTAAATCAAGGGAAGCAGATGCAATGTCTGTAATACCAGAGATGAAGAGGGTGGAAAGCCAGATATAAATAATCCTCAAAGAATTATTGTCAGTTTTGAGAAATTGTACCAGAAGCTGTGGAATTCACATCAGAAGATTTATTGAGGTTCCAGCGCTATTTCCTGTCATGGAGTTGAACATGGGGCACAGAGAGAGAGAGAGAGAGAGAGAGGAAGATGTGGATTTACTGTACGATCTGGAGGCTCACCTCTAGGGGTGTCAGTTTGTGCTGAGTTTTGGGGTGTATAGTGGAATCCTGCAGGAAGTCCTGGATCTGGAGTGTTACAAATCAGATCTGACTTGGATATTCCCTTGGGCACAGTTGCGCTGCTCACTCCCGTAAGCTCGTACTGCCCAATATTTAATTATATGATAGCATAATCCAGGGGTGTAACAGTAGGACTCCCTTATGATCAAAACTCCATTTTGTCACTTCAATCTTCAATCTTTCGGTATGTGGACTGAAAGCGTTTAGTGCAATGAGGCCTGGGGCTTTATAGACGTCAGGTGAACGTACAAAGTTAATAGTTATAATCCAATTAACTTCAAATCCCTCGAGAACAAGACGAAATAATTAAAATGCACCATACTATCCCTATTAGTGGGGCTCGCTAAACTTTTTCTTGATCAGTCAGCTGGTTCTGACTTGAGATGAGCAAGTTTCCCTTTCCCTAGGTCAGGTTCGCTTCCTAGACCAAGCTGGACTGACCGCCTTTATGTGTATCTCCTTGTCCTCTTTTCCTCCTGCCCCTTGAACCTTGTCACCAGTTCAATGAGTCACCAGTAAGACTGTCAATAAAACTGGCTTCCTCTCCCCTTAAATGAGTCGCAAGGAACCATCTCCTGCTATTCTGGTATCGAATGGCAATCATCCCGACTAAATGAGTCTGGATGAGTGGATCGACTCTTACTGCCTCCATTTGAAGTAAATTGTAAGTTGTGGCATTCCAAAAACAAAAGAAAAATACTGCGGATGCTGGAAATCTGAAATAAAAACAGAAAATGCTGGAAACAGTCAGCGGGTCAGGCAACATCTGTGGAGAGAGAAACAGAGTTAATGGGGGTGATTTTAACCCCCGCGAACGGGTGGGTTGGGGGCGGGTGGGAATTGAAAATAGTTGTTTTTTTTGGGTCGCAACTGCAAAATTTTCAGACTTTGCATTCCCAGTGGGAAGCCTGTACTTTTACGTGTCCAAGTTAAACCCGGAAATAAAGCCGGGTTGCAGTCGTGACCCAAAAAACAACAATTTTCAACTCTCAACCGCCCCCAACCCACCTGTTCTTGGGGGTTAAAATCACCCCCAACGTTTCAGGTTGATGATTTTCTGATGAAAGGTCATTGACCTGAAAAGTTAACTCTGTTTCTCTCTCTACAGATGCTGCCTGACTTGATGAGTATTTTCTAGCATTTTCTGTTTTTATTTGTGACATTCCATAAATTGCTTCATCTGGTTTCATCTTCAATGTCTGGCCCATAAACAAATAATCCCCTCTTTGTCTTAGTGGCTGCAGCACGTGACTGATGAGAATTTTATGAGAAAAATATCCGGTGTACTGCTGCCACACCATAGGAACATAGGAACAGGAGTAGGCCATTCAGCCCCTTGTGCCTGCTCCGCCATTTGATAAGACCATGGCTGATCTGTGATCTAGCTCCATATACCTGCCTTTGGCCCATATCCCTTAATACCTTTGGTTGCCAAAAAGCTATCTATCTCACATTTAAATTTAGCAATTGAGCTAGTATCAATTGCCGTTTGCGGAAGAGAGTTCTAAACTTCTACCACCCTTTGTGTGTAGAAATGTTTTCTAATCTCGCTCCTGAAAGGTCTGGCTCTAATTTTTAGACTGTGCCCCCTACTCCTAAAATCCCCAACCAGCGGAAATAGTTTCTCTCTATCCACCCTATCTGTTCCCCTTAATATCTTATAAACTTTGATCAGATCACCCCTTAACCTTCGAAACTCTAGAGAATACAACCCCAATTTATGTGATCTCTCCTCGTAACTTAATCCTTGAAGTCCGGGTATCATTCTAGTAAACCTACACTGCACTCCCTCCAAGGCCAATATGTCCTTCCGAAGGTGCGGTGCCCAGAACTGCTCACAGTACTCCAGGTGCGGTCTAACCAGGGTTTTGTATAGCTGCAGCATAACTTCTGCCCCCTTGTACTCCAGTCCTCTAGATATAAAGGCCAGCATTCCATTTGCCTTCCTGATTATTTTCTGCACCTGTTCATGACACATCAATGATCTATGTACCTGAACCCCTAAGTCCCTTTGGATATCCACTGTTTTTAACTTTTTACCATTTAGAAAGTACCCTGTTCTATCCTTTTTTGATCCAAAGTGGATGACCTCACATTTGTCTACATTGAATTCCATCTGTCACAGTTTTGCCCATTCACCTAATCTATCAATATCCCTTTGTAATTTTATGTTTTCATCTACACTGCTTACAATGCCACCAATCTTTGTGTCTTTGGCAAACTTAGATATGAGACTTACTATGCCTTCATCTAAGTCATTAATAAATATTGTGAATAATTGAGGCCCCAAGACAGATCCCTGCGGGACTCCACTAGTCACATCCTGCCAATGTGAATACTTACCCATTATCCGTACTCTCTGTCGCCTTTCGCTCAGCCAATTTCCTAACCAAGTCTGTACTTTTCCCTCGATTCCATGGGCTTCTAATTTAGCTAACAGTACAATGCCGCATTCAGTAGCAAAGGCCCAGGTCCAAGTCCACGCATTGAGGCAGTAAATTTAAAATAGTTTCATGTTACCCCTGATTTGGTGTCTTAAAAAAATTGGTTTGGAGAAGGCCCCTCAACCCATTTAGTCTTATTCTGCTGATGCACCAGTCCTGCAGTCTTCCCATTCCAGCTTTAATGTGCACCTGGCCAGTCAGATATAACCTCAGTTTAACACTTTATCTGGAGCATGACACCTCTGACAATGCGGTACTGCACTGGAGTGTTAGCCCAGATTATGTGCTCAAGTCCTGGTTTGATGCTCATTGTTTGATCCAGTGGAGCGAGTGCTGAGCCAAGCTCAAAGCCATGATGACACTCTTGAGTCAATCTGACCTCAGTTAGATTAAGATGCTAGATTTGGAATATGCAACTTTCATGGCTGGGGAGTAACTATGTCTGAATACTGCCAGATAACTGTCCAAAGTGTCTTCGTGTTTGAATATAGGCCCTCAGACGTTTTATAAATTGCGATTTCCAACAGCCTAATCTTTATTTCTACTGTTACACATAGATTACTGGAAATACATTGCTCAGTGAAATGGTATTTTATAAGTGAAAGCGTAGAACTATTCAAGAGGAAATAGCACCAACATTTGGTATAACCTTCTATTTCAAACCTTTCTATTGACTATGAATAACTCAAGCTATATAATTCAGGACATAATACTTTTCAATTTTTCCCCAGTGACGGGTTACATTAGTATTTTGTGCCCATAGCTTCTATTAGTGCATCTGCAGATGGTATTGATTATTAGAGTGGAATTCCCAGCCAGAATCAGTACAATCTCAATCTGAATGTTTTTACATTGGTTTCATCAAGATAAAGTTATTTTTTAATTAATATAATTTCAGTCTTTATTGAATGAAACTGTTGGCAATTCAATTGTTTACTAGCAACTATGACAAGTAATCCAACGTAATATAAAATATGGTGAATTGTTTATCAAACATAAGAAGCATGAGAATCCTGCATTTCCGCTCAATGGTCCATCTTTATGAAAGAAAAGTTAGATGAAAAATGTACTTCTTTCTTCTTTAAATTATAACATTTGTTTAATCTTCCTCACACGTGCATGCACCTGGAGCAAGAAGTTATAATAAATATGAAGTTTTTAAATTTAAAAAAATCTTTTTAAACTGATTATCAATGTGTAAACCTCCCTTCACAAATGAGCAGCTTGGGTCTCACAAGCATCCTTGTTGGTCTTTACTGAACCGTCTCTACTATATCAATGTCCAGAATTATACACAGGGATACTAATGGGAGAGTGTATATAATCCATGGTCTGTTTAAAGGGACACACTTGATTGACTCAATTCTGCCTCTGTGCTTGTTAGCCCGTCATTTCCATCCCGTTGAAATGGACAGGTGGGCACAGATGCCGAAAGTCCAGCCATTTGTGTACTTTCTTGTACACAGAGATCAGTGAGACCTCGCACTGTGCAGTTCAGTATGAGCAGTGCGCAGATTGTTTCCAAGCAATGTGAGAAAAGAATTGCCATCGTTAATCCCTACATGGTCAGCCCGCCCAATAGTCAAAATAGTCTGGCAAAGAAAACGATCAACATGGGCTTAGAGAAGTTTATGAATTTTCATCCATCAGGTAAATATTTGGACACCACATCAGCCATAATATGTGCAGCTGTGCTTTAGTAATCGTAGACCCCCACAGTGCAAGAGACTTTACAAGCAGTTCTGTAAAATATGTATAACAGTTTACTGTAGATCATACAAAAAATATTAAACTCCTCAGCGTGTGTCTGTAAATTGAAGTGGTTAAAATCAGTTCAAATGTTCTCTCATAGATTGACAATGTGAAAGGGTCATTACAGTATCGCCCAGTTTTGAGGAACAATCGGGGCCCTTTGCTCCCATTATTGCAATCTCTGAACATGTGGAAATATCTCGCTGCAGTCACAAAAAAAAGTGCAGGCGGTAAACAATTGGGGGAGCTAATTTTCACTGGTAGCACACTGGTTAGCACGCTTGTGTAAAATGTGTGCTATTTTAACAAATCGTTAACTTGTTTAAAATAACTGAGTTAACAACTGGGTTAAAGGAGCTGACAACGGAATTTTTTGTGTATGTGTTGACCAGTACACCACCAGAGAAAACTAAACCCTCTAATTGTAACTAAATTTCAGGTTATTTCCGAAGGGATTTTATTATGCCTACTTCTCGTGACCTTAAATGCTAATTTTTGAAAAACATCACTAGTAACATTTTCTTCTTGTTCAACTGATTTGAATCATCCATTTATACCTGTTATATAACCGGTTAGATCACTGTGGAACCTTTACCAGAATGAAGACTCAGTAAAATTACTTGTATAATATAAATCCCTGAAATCACTAATGGCACAGAATTTGCTGTCAAAATAATGTTGAGAGTAACAGCACTCACCATTATTTATGCGCAAATCACACAGCGACTTCAGGCAAGGGCAGATCTGCAGTTAAACGCAAAAATCCAAAAGTTGCTGTCCTGGATGTGCTGCTCCACCCTTAGCTTCGTGAAAACGGCATTTCGCTGTCTGCCTCACCATTAAAATGCATTGAATGGCATGAAGTTGTTGTATTTGCATGGTAGATATGAACTTAACGTGCCACAGAAAGTTAGGTCTTGTCCTTTTCAGCCTTTTAGCGGCGTGATAAGTCTTAATTACTGCCAGTAAACCTCTCTGGCACTGAAAATGAATTATTACAAGTGTGGAGTCTCATTCTTTCAGGTTTTAATTATTGTTGGAAATTTTATTTTAAAATTTAAAATGTAATTTTTTAAAAACTTTTTCTTTTTTTCTCTCTTAGTCCAATCCTTCTTTCCCTCCCATTATTTCTTTTTCTATACCTGATTTGACATTGAATTCACCCACTCTAATTTACACTTCCTTCTCAGTCCTTGAGCTGTTCATTTCACAATCCTTTAATCTTTTTGGTTAAGGAGATATACAGTTGCTTGTCCAGTTCACTTAGATCCCAGAGGCCCTGCAGAGGGTGTCACACTGTTTCCATCTCGCACTTCCAGCAACTTCCAGTGCAAAAGATCAGAGATTAAACGGGCAGGGGCAAGTCGAACTAATGGCGGCGGCCATCTTATTGACTGGCTACAGCAAATTCTGGGCCAATATTTTTCCTGTTAAAATAACTGCTCTTGGTATATGCAAGGTAAGTAATAGACATGGTAAGTTTAATAATAGAGTTTTAAAATTGCGGTTGTCTTCTATTAGCTATTCTACGGTGTAGTAAATGTTTGGGAAGATGGTTTGATGAAGTAATTCAATACTGGGGACTTGTTGACATTAAAAATCACAAAAGAAAAGTTGTAATAGTTTCTGAATGGTTGTAGAATCCTGACAATGAGTCACAACCTATAATTTCTTTCTTCAGCCTTTATTATTTATGAAATATACATGGTCAATAGTCTTAAAATATTTTGAAGAGTATAAAAAAGTCCACAGATAACCAATTATTTAAGGAGCTTTCAATTATTTTTAATATTCATTTTAATAAATCTGTTTTTCCCCCTAGGATAGCTCACCCTATAAATATCCATTTGCAGCAAGTAATATAAGGAAAAGGATCCCCTGCATGATTGGGATCTCTCAGTTTAGTTTACCCGGGACTGTTTATTGTTGCTTTGGGACGGATTTTCCTCCTTTGGGCTTGGGTACGTACAATGGATCATCTGGACAGAGCACATCGAGCAAAATGAGCTGGGGAGCATTGTCCAGCTGTCTCAGAGTCTGGCCCATTTCCTGTCCATGCACCCTTCACAATCTTGAAGACCTCTATTAAAGTTGGGTGAAAACAGGCTTGGGCTCTGGGCTCAGGGGCAATGCTCACCCACTGATTAGTAGCCACCCAACCCTTGCTGTCTAGACTAACACGTCAACAATGGCCATTTGGGTGAGGGACTGGAGGGCTGCTGGTTTGTAATCCATCTTTATGAGAAGAGGTGAGAAGAGGGTAGAAAACTGAGAGAATTGTATTTTTCTCTTCAAATGTGCTAAATGCCTAAATGTGCTAATAAATGATGAACATTTATCTTTTGCTACATAAAGATTAATGAAAAATATCAAATGGTGCTGAAAGAATTAAACTGCATGTTTATTTCACAGCAAATAAAATGCGAGCCCATTTTTTATTGAGAAGCAAGTTGTCTATTCAGAATAACACCTACAGGACTGTCTCTAAAACAAGATAGTGGTGGGAGGAATATATTTCTATTTTGACTTCTGCTATTTTAATACGATCAGTTTGTACTTATAAAATAAATCCATTAAATACTATACCGTTGAATCATAGAAAGTTACAGCACAGAAGGAGGCCATTCAGCCCTTCGTGTCCATGCCGGCTGAAAAAGAGCTATCCAGCTTAACCCCACTTTCCAGCACTTGGTCCACAGCCCTGTAGGATACGGCACTTCAAATGCACATCCAGGTGATTTTTAAGTGAGTTGAGGGTTTCTGCCTCTACCACCCTTTCAGGCAGTGAGTTCCAGACCCCCACCACCCTCTGGGTGAAAAAAATTCTCCTCAGCTCCCCTCTAATCCTTCTACCAATTACTTTAAATCTATGCCCCTGGTCACTGATCCCTCTGCTAAGGGAAATAGATTCTCCCTATCCATTCTATCTAGGCCCCTCATAATACTGTACACCTCAATTTAATCTCCCCTCACCTCCTTTGTTTCAAAGAAAACAACACCAGCCTATCCAATCTTTTCTCAAAGCTAAAATTCTCCAGCCCTGGCAACATCCTCGTAAATCTCCTCTGTACCCTCTCTAGTACAATCACATCCTTCCTGTATTGTGGTGATCAGAACTGTACGCAGTACTCAAGCTGTGGCCTAACCAATGTTTTATACAGTTCGAGCATAACCTCCCTGCTCTTATATTCTATGCCTCGGCTAATAAAGGAAAGTATCTCGTATGCCTTTTTAACCACTTTATCTACCTGTCTTGCTACCTTCAGGGATCTGTGGACATGCACTCCAAGGTCCCTCACTTCCTCTACACCTCTCAGTATATTCCCATTTATTGTGTACTCCCTTGCCTTGTTTGCCCTCCCCAAATGCATTAACTCACACTTCTCTGGATTGAATTCCAATTGCCACTTTTCTGCCCACCTGACCAGCCCATTGTTATTTTCCTGCAGTCTACAGCTTTCCTCCTCATCATCAACCACATGGCCAATTTTTGTATCAAGTGCAAACTTCTTGATCAAGCCCCCCACATTCAAGTCCAAATCATTAATATAGACCACAAAAAGCAAGGGACCTAGTACTGAGCCTTGCGGAACCCCACTGGAAATAGCCTTCTAGTCGCAAAAACACCCATCAACCATTACCCTTTGCTTCCTGCCACTGAGCCAATTTTGGATCCAACTAGCCACTTTCTCTTGGATCCCATGGGCTTTTACTTTTTTTGACTGGTCTGCCATGTGGAACCTTGTCAAAAGCCTTGCTAAAATCCATGTACACTATATCAAATGCGTTACCATCATCGACCCTCCTTGTTACCTGCTCAAAATATTCAATCAAGTTAGTCAGGTACAACCTTCCCTTAACAAATCGCCAGACAGGAGCATTCCCTCCCAGTCGGGGAACACTTCAGCAGTCAAGGACATTCAGTTACCGATCTTCGGGTAAGCGTTCTCCAAGGCGGCCTTCGAGACACACGACAACGCAAAATCGTCGAACAGAAATTGATAGCCAAGTTCCGCACCCATGAGGACGGCCTCAACCGGGATCTTGGGTTCATGTCACGCTACACGTAACCCCACCAGCGAAAAAAAGTTATCTGTTTTAATACAACGGGTCATTCTCTGTCTTTTTCTTCCTTTCAGATGTTTCTCTCTCTCTCTGTCTGTCTTTTGTTCTGGCCATTTGTATATTCGGTGGTCCTGTAGGTAACATCACTCTGTCTGAACACTTTGATTGCCTTGACAATGGGCAGTTGGAAAGATTATCTGTAATCACCAGGTATTGTTCTCTGACTATAAATGCGGTAACCTTCCATGGAATCCCACACTCACTCACCTGACGAAGGAGAAAGCCTCCGAAAGCTTGTGATTTTCAAATAAAACAGTTGGACTATAACCTGGTGTTGTAAGATTCCTTACATTTGTCAACCCCAGTCCATCACCGGCATCTCCACATCTTAACAAATCCATGCTGACTATCCTTGATTAACCCAGGCCTTTCTAAATGACGATTTATGCTGTCGCTCAGAATTGATTCCAATAATTTGCCCACCACCGAGGTTAGACTGACTGGCCTATAATTACTCGGCCTATCTCTTTCTCCCTTTTTAAACAATGATACAGCGTTAGCAGTCCTCCAATCCTCCGGCACCATGCCTGTAGCCAGGGAGGATTGGAAAATGATGGTCAGAGCCTCTGCTATTTTCTCCTTTGCTTCTCTTAGCAGTCTGGAATATATTTCATCCAGGCCTGGTGATTTATCTACTTTCAAAGATGCTAATCCCCTTAATAATTCCTCTCTCACTATGTTTATCCCATCCAATATTTCACACACCTCCTCCTTAACTACAATCTCTGCATCGTCCCCCTCTTGTGAAGGCAGATGCAAAGTATTCATTAAGAACCATACCCACATCTTCCACCTCCACACATACGTTACCTTTTTGGTCTCTAATAGGCCCCACTCTTTCCTTAGATATCCACTTGCTCTTTATGTATTTATGAAACACTTTTGGGTTTTCCTTAATTTTACTTGCCACTATTTTTAGAATGAGAAAAGGAACTGCCTGACTGTCTTTCTCTCCATGTATGTCTTTCCTCTGTCTGTCTCCCTTTGTCATAGTTGTTAGAAATTAGAATCACTGTCCCACATTGATTAGAACTGACCTTTTCTAACTCTTAGGTGGAGTTAGGTAGTTGGAAATCCACCTACAATAACAACAGTAACTTGGATTTTTATAGCACCCTCTCTTTGCTTTCCTAATTTCCTCTTTAATTTCACCCCTGCACTTTCTATACTCCTCTAGGCTTTCTGCAGTATTGAGCTCTCGGTGTCTGACATAAGCATTGACTATCCACAAGGAAGGCCAATTGAACAGTGGGCTGCTGGATGTATCCTGGTGGCCAATAATCTTTTTCTAGTAAATAAATTATTGTTTTATTGATTTATATTATAGAATTTTATTGTCACCTTTAAGGTCTATATATCTGGGTAAGTCTGAGTACAAATAAGGTTTCCATGTAGCTCACACACACAAACACACACATTTTACACATCCATATGAATTGTGATACATGTGAGATCATGCAGCACTCATAGGGGGTTATTTTGTCTTTGTGCGATAGTGTAAAACGGGTGATAGTGAGTCGACAGCCTGTTTTACATCTCTCCACATTTTTATTCCATTGACTTCATGGGCTGCCATTATGCGATCACCTGGTTTTACACTATCGCACAATGTCAAAATTACCCCCATAGCGCCTTTCATGTCCTCAGGTTGTCCCAAAGCGCTTCACACTCAATGAAATACTTTTGAAGTGTAGTCACTGCTGTAATGTCGGAAACGTGGCAGCCAATTTGCGCACAGCAAGGTCCCACTTGTTGATGTTTTATGAATTAATACTTGAGCCAATCTGGTGCAAGTGTGACACATACTTTGCATGTGTAACACGTTTAAGTGTGTGATTTTGAAGTGTGACAGACGTAATGGACCTTTAATATACTAGTTGATTCCCTGTGGCATTGCACACAGTAAGTCGGAGAATATGGTCACTCTTAGATGTCTTTGTGTTGTTTCTCTTTGTCTCTCCTCTTCTGCTTATGTCTCTCTCTTTCTCTCCTCTGCTGCTTCTTTCCCCTTAGCTCCTTGTTTTTCTTCTTTCTCTCTCTCTCTTCCTCTCCTCCTGCTTCTCTCTATATTTTTCTTTTCTCCTTTCCTTTCAGGCATTGGATAGTATGACATGGTGTGTTAGGGAATGGAGCCACTAACAGCTGTAAGCTGCATTTGGGATGGTGGCTGCGGGAAAATGTGACCCTCACTCACTCCTCTACCACCTTCTCCCCAGTCACTCATCCATTACCCCACCCCCTCATTCTCATTGCCTATCATACCCCGTCACCTTCTCACTACTCATTCTTTTTCCTACCACCTTCACACTACCATCACTACCTCTATCTCTTCCCCTTAGAATTATCCACTCAATTCCTGTAGTCTCTCCTCCTCCTTACTCAACTGTCACTCACCTCACGCCTGCTCCTCTATCCAGCCTCCCCACACTCCCAATCACCCCCATAGGGTGGGTGCTAGAGGCACGAGGCACCGTCACCCTTAACTAGATTCCCTCCACCCCTTCCCCTCCTACCATTCCTTCCTATCTTTTTCCATCGAAGGGCCTCTGTTTGCTTTCACAATTTAACTTGTTTATTTTCAAAAATAAATCAAATTAGAATGAGAAAAGGAACTGCCTGACTGTCTTTCTCTCCATGTATGTCTTTCCTCTGTCTGTCTCCCTTTGTCATAGTTGTTAGAAATTAGAATCACTGTCCCACATTGATTAGAACTGACCTTTTCTAACTCTTAGGTGGAGTTAGGTAGTTGGAAATCCACCTACAATAACAACAGTAACTTGGATTTTTATAGCACCTTCAATATAGAAAAATGTCCCAAAATTCTTCACAGAAGCACAATCAGACAAAAATGGATGTCGAGCCAAAGAAACAGATATTAGGAGGGATGACCAAAAGCTTAGATAGAGAGGTAGGATATAAGGAGGTGCAGGGCTTTAGCAAGGGACTTCCAAAGCTTAGTGCCCATAGGGCTGAAGGCATATTGGTGGAGTAAAGGGAGAGGGGGATGCACAAGTGGACAAAGTCTGAGGAAGGCAGAGTTCTCGTAGGTTGGAAGGTTGCAGAGATAGGGAGGAGTGAGGCCATAAAGGGATTTTAACACAAGGAAGAGAAATGTTAAATTAGAGGCATTGGGTGATTGTGAGCCAATGGAGGTCAATACGCACAGGGGGTAATGAGTGAGGGGGACTTGGTGCAGCATGGGACACAGGCAGCAGAGCTTTGGATGAGCTGAAGTTTATGGAGGCCGGCCTGGAGAGCATCGGAATAGTTGAGTTTGGAGGTGCCAAAGGCATGGATTAGTGTTTCAACAGTTGATGGGCTGAGGTGGGCAATGTTGTAAAAGTGGATGTAGGTGGTCTTTGTGATGGAGAGGGTATGGGATTGGAAGGTCAGCTCAGGATCAGCTTCAAGCACTTGTATAGCCTTCATTCCATAGTTTGGTCTATCAGCCAGCAGGTGTGCTTGTGTAACGCATTAAACCATCCATTCTGGCTAGTTGTGTTCCTGAACCTGTTCTATCCCAGACTAGCCAAGCTACTCTCAGAGGCTGTACAGTCTAGACTGGGGCTTGAGTTTTGGTCTCATGGCTGATAGTGTGACACGCCAATGCTGAAACGTTTGGATTCCCCTATGATTAGAGGAATCCAAAAGACCTAAATCTAAACAAAGGATGCTATGAAGATATGAGGAGTGAGTTGGCTATGATAGATTGGGGAGCTTCATTAAAAGGCATGACGGTGGATAGGCAATGGCTAACATTTAAGGGACGAATGCATGAATTGCAACAGTTATACATTCCTTTCTGGTGCAAAAACACAAAAGGAAAAGTGGCCCAACCATGGCTAACAAAAGAAATTAAGGATAGTATTAGATCCAAAGAGGAGTCATATAAAGTTGCCAGAAAAAGTAGCAAGCCTAAAGATTGGGAGCAGTTTAGAATTCAGCAAAAAAGGACCAAGAATTGATTAAGAGGGGAAAAATAGAGTATGAGAGTAAACTTGCAAGGAACATAAAAGTAGACTGTAAAAGCTTCTACAAGTATGTAAAAAAAAGATTAATGAAGACAAATGTAGGTCCCCTACAGTCAGAAATGGGAGAATTTATAATGGGGAATAAGGAAATGGCAGAGCAATTAAACAAATACTTTGGTTCTGTCTTCACGGAACAGGACACAAATAACGTCCCAGAAATGCTAGGGAACCAAGGGACTAGCGAGAAGGAGGAATTAAAGGAAATTAGTATTAGTAAAAAAAAATAGTGCTGGAGAAATTAATGGGACTGAAAGCCGATAAATCCCCAGGGTAATCTGCATCCCAGAGTACTAAAAGAGGTAGCCATGGAAATAGTGGATGCATTGGTTGTCATCTTCCAAAATTCTATAGATTATGGAACAGTTCCTGCAGATTGGAGGGTGGCAAATGTAACCCCACTATTTAAAAAAGGAGGGAGAGAGAAAACAGGGAACTACAGACTAACATCAGTAGTAGGGAAAATGTTAGAGTCTATTATAAAGGATGTGATAATGGGACACTTAAAAGATATCAACGGGATTAGACAAAGTCAACATGGATTAATGAAAGGGAAATTGTGTTTGACAAACCTATTGGAATTTTTTGAGGATGTAACTGGTAGAATAGATAAGGGAGAACCAGTGGATGTGGTGTAATTGGATTTTCAGAAGGCTTTTGATAAAGCCCCACATAAGAGGTTAGTGTGCAAAATTAAAGCACATGGGATTGGTGGTAATATACTGGCATGGATTGAAAATTGGTTAACAGACAGGAAACAGAGAGTAGGAATAAATGGGTCTTTTTCGGGGTGACAGGCAGTGATTAATGGGGTACCGCAGGGATCAGTGCTTGGGCCCCAGCTATTCACAATATATATCAATGATTTGGATGAGGGAACTAAATGTAATATTTCCAAGTTTGCAGATGACACAAAACTAGGTGGGATCGTGAGTTGTGAGGAGGATGCAAAGAGCCTTCAAGGCGATTTAGACAAGTTGAGTGGGTGGGCAAATACATGGCAGATGCAGTATAATGTGGATAAATGTGAAGTTATCCACTTCGGAAGGAAAAACAGAAAGGCAGAGTATTATTTAAACGATGATAGATTGGGAAATGTTGATGTACAAAGGGACCAGGGTGTCCTTGTACACGAGTCACTGAAAGTAAACATGCAGGTGCAGCAAGCAGTTAGGAAAGCGAATGGTATGTTGGCCTTCATTGTAAGAGGATTTGAGTACAGGAGCAAGGATGTCTTACTGTAGTTATACAGGGCCTTGGTGAGACCACACCTGGAGTATTGTGTGCAGTTTTGGTCTCCTTACCTAAGCAAGGATATACTTGCCATAGAGGGAGTGTAGCGAAGGTTCACCAGACTGATTCCTGGGATGGCAGGACTGTCATATGAGGAGAGATTGGGTCGACTAGGCCTGTATTCACTCGAGTTTAGAGGAATGAGAGGGGATCTCATTGAAACATATAAAATTCTGACAGGGCTAGACAGACTGGATGCAGGGAGGATGTTTCCCCTGGCTGAGAGGGTCCAGAACGAAGGGCCACAGTCACAGGATATGGGGTAAACATTTAGGACTGAGATGAGGAGAAATTTCTTCACTCAGAGGGTGGTGAACCTGTGGAATTCTCTACCCAGAAGGCTGTGGAGGCCAAGTCACTGAATATATTTAAGAAGGAGCTAGATAGATTTCTAGACACAAAAGGCATCAAGGGGTGTGGGGACACAGCGGGAATATGGTGTTGAGATAGAGGATCAGCCATGATCATATTGAATGGCGGAGCAGTCTCGAAGGGCCGAATGGCCTACTCTTGCTCCTATTTTCTATATTTCTATTAGCCCATAATTAAAGATCTAATGTAAATGTTGATAAACTGTCATGTTTTCATTCTTCCAACTGAGTCAAGCTGAAAGGTGCAAGAGGATATAATTGCGTATTTGCCCTTGTTACATATTTAGAAGTGTAATTAATTGAATATAAACAAAAACCACAACCCGGGGAGACTGCAATTAAAAGTTTGCTGAAGCATAAACTCTAGTGATCCTTATATTTACTGTCTACCCTTAATCCAAAGATACTTAATTCAAATTGTCTGATAATTCAATTCTTTTAGTTCAAAGAACGGCTCCAAGTGATCAGGAGGAGACTGTATTGGTTAAAACTGCGTTTTTGTGGAGTTAGTGACACAAAGTGGGTTCAGTGCAATAGGCTGGCAACCCTGGCACACTGGTTTGAATCCAATCCAGACTGATGGGAGATCATTCGCCTCTTGAATCGTTGCTGTGATGATGTAAAATGGCTTTGGATAGTCTTGGCGCACTTCCCAGAATTAATCTGCCCATAATTTGGATCAAACGACCATCAAATTGGCCATATCATTCATTTCAGAGGAGAGGCTGTTGTCGGAAATTTAAAAATTCACACTGGGGCATTGGGGGCACTGTTAAAAAGACGTACAAGAATCATGCAGTGTCTGCTGCCAAGGGCTAGGTTCCATCTGTAGCCGCGTTGGCTGTGACTTTGCAGCTGATATACAGTAAAATTACATGTAAGCGATGCAGAAATTTGCTCGGATCAGTCATACTAACAAAGCCGGACGGGGAACAAAGTAATGACCCTGATGACGACTCTGCAGAATGAAATAAATTACACTTATTAAGTCCGATTAATCAGCACAGAGGGTGGGAAGGATGTCACAGTATAAACGTGAGGCAATACATTTAAAGACAAATTGCTGGATCAATGCTTGCAGAAGGAATGAAGGGCTTCTCAATTGCCATGTAGCTGCCCCTTCCTTAAATATTGACATGGTCTGCATACTGTTAAAAACATTACTGACAATAGACATGCTTAGTCCAATTCAATCATTATCATAGATTGGCAATTTGTTTTGCTTAGGTATATAGGTTTCACATCTATGACTGAGATTGAAAAATGCATAATCTCCTTTTCTTCTTCGGGATGTTCTACTTCTCCCTGCTTTCTAAAGTCTACTATTTCACTATAAATAATGAAGAAAGGGATGGAGGACTTCCATTTCAGGCCCCCAGTGTCAGCATCCAGCTTTCTCAAGTTGGGTATAGCACAGCTAACTTCAGAATAAAGCTCTCTCTGCTGTCCCACAACAATGTTTCTTAGCTCAAATTTGAAAGAATGCTCCTTACTGCATCAGGGATACAATTTTTCCAATTCGCACACCAGTCATTATTTATGGTGTCTCTTGGTCAGATTACCAATTAGCGGCAAAAATAGAGGTGGTTTTGTGCTGTGGGCCTATTCTCGCTCAAAGCTGGCCGAGACTGCCCAAATCCATTTCACTCGAGACTGTACAGCCAGAAGTAAAACCCAGCAGCCTGGGTTGGATTTAAACTTAGGTCCAAAAGGTGAAATGACGTTATGCTAATACACTGCACCATCCAATCCCTCCAAATGAGTATTCACAGAGATTTGCAAATATTTAACTCCATTTTGACCATAATAATAACAAAATAAATTGTAGTTGGCTTCCATCATCTTCGTTGATGTGAGGAAATTGGTCACTTTTACGAACATCGAGCCCCACCTTCATCCAACACCTCTGGTACTCTGATGCTGTGACACGGCTCTATGGCAATTACCACCCCCCCCCCCGCAGTGAGCTCCTCCCTAAACCTCTCCGCCTCTCGACCCCTCTCTCCTCCTTTAAGAAGCTCCTTAAAATCTGCCTCTTTGACCAAGCTTTTAATCACTTGTCCTCACGTCTCCATCTTTGGTTCAGTGTCAATTTTTGTTTGATTACGCTCCTGTGAAGCGCCTTGGGACATTTTACTACATTCAAGGCACTATATAAATGCAAGCTGCTGCTGCTGCTGCTGTTGTTGTTGTTACACCCTCCTATCACTGGTGGCGCTTTAGGCCCTCAATTTTGGTCTCCCAGCTCCTCAGCCGATGGGACACAGTAACTCTTATGCTTCAACCAACCCCACTTCTCTGCTTCCCAAATTGCCCTAAGTTTTGCTATTTGACTGTAAATAATGACCCTGAAATTCTATTGTAACTCTGACGCAAGACTAGCGGAACGCCAGAGAAACAATGGAAATGACTGTCTTCAGTCTTTTAAGTCATTTCCCTGGGGCTTCCTATGGTGTCCCGTCAGAGTTACAGTGGGATTTTCAGTCGATAGTATAAACTCAAAATATTGTAAAATCAAGGACAGAATGTATGACTTTAAAATATAGAAAGAGAAACTTGCTCAAAAATTTTACCTCTTTTAACATCTTCCAGTTCTGACGAAAGAGTCATCGACCTGAAACGTTAATTCTGTTTCTTTCTCCACAGATGCTGCCTGACTTGCTGAGTTTTTGCTGATATTTGCAAAACGTTCACATTCTTAGGACGTCCCAAAGCACTTTACAGCCAATGAAGTACTTCTGAATTGTAGTCACTGTTGTAATGTGGGAAATGTCGCAGCCAATATGCACAAAGCAAGGTCCCACAAACAGTAATGAGATAAATGACAACATGATCTGTTTTAGTGATGTTGATTGAGGGGTAAATATTGTCCAGGACACTGGGGAGAACTCCCCTCTTCTTCTTCGAAATAGTGCTATGGGATTTTTTTTTTACTTCTAACTAAGAGGGCAGACGGAGTCTCGGCTTAATGTCTCATCCAAAAGGCAGCATCTCAAACATTGCAGCACTCCCTCAGTCTCCCTGCACTGAAGTATCGGTCTGGATTATGGACTCAAGTCTCAGGTGGGACTTGAACCCACAACCTTTTGACTTAGAGGGCTACCAACTGAGCCACTAAATTACATCTGTGTAAATTTCTCTATTTTAAATTGACCTTAATTTGGGATATAATCTGGGTTAATTTCCATCCAATATCCGAGGATTTAAAAAAGGTCTGGTCTAATAATTCCGAGCCCTCGAACTCCGCTTCACCTGAACACCACACTTGGTCAGTGTCTCTCTCTGTGCAATGCCACGGAAAATCAACTAGCTTTTAAATTAAAAAGTGAAAGTGCTGGAATTACACAGCAAGTCCATAAACATGTGAAAAGAGAAAAGACAGGTTCATGCATTCATTGATCTATTTTCAGAGCAACCCACACATTATAACCTGACTTCTCTTTTGAGATGCTGATATTTACCTCCTGTATTTTCTATCTTTTTTTCTTCAGATTTCCAGCACTTGCAGGTTTTTTGCCATTTTTATCTCTACTGTTAAGTTTTTTAGGCCTTGAAGTTACACCACGGGGTGTAGTTTAATTTTCAGGGCTCCAGGTGTAGAGCTCTGTTCACCATGAGTGCTTATCAGGAGTTTGGTCACGTGTCCCACCTCCCCGTGACTTTTCATCCAATTTTAATAGGCGGAAAAAATTGGGGGCGAGTATAATGCATTCCCAAGATGTTCTCCTGATCCTGGAGTGCTAAAAAATTACTGCATTGCTGTGCAAACCCCTAATGTGTTTGTATGAAATTTCTTCTCTATTTTAAATTGACTTTAATTTGGGATATAATCTGGGTTAATTTCCATCCAATATCCGAAGATTTAAAAAAGAAGTCATCAGGGAAGCCAGGAGAAGTACATTTGAGATTTCCTGAAAAGTGACAAAGTTGTGATCAGTATCTGGTTACATTTCTCTTTTCAAATTTAAGTAACAGCTTTTTGATTGACATGGATGAACAAAAGTGCCAAGTTATTTTGAATAACAGATTTTAATCTATCAGCAGTGTCTTTTAGTAAGTTACAAATGGGTTGAATTCTTGACCAGCGGTAATTTTTCTTTTTATTTTACTGCCATACAGAAAATGGCAGTCTCGGCATTAGGTCAAATTTGGGTGCATCAATACCAGTTGGTGAATTCCAACTTAGGTTTAACATAGCGGTAAATCTGTTCCAATAATGGATCAAGGTAGCCATTGTTTCCCAAGGCAGGAGGGGGAAGGTGGGAGCGGCTAATCCAATTAACTTCAGAAGCCTTGCAATCTCTGAGGAGTGACGGGTGTAAATTGGGTGGAGTTATAATTCGCACTCAGACCAGGCATTAGTCTAAATCACTGGACCAAACTCAATATGATTGAAGTCATTTAAAAAATATTTTTAGAACGTGTAAATGAAAATAAGTTTGCCCGCTGTTTGAATGTAGTATTGATTACCAAAGAGTTTTGCATGCATTAGCATATATTGCAATCTGGGTAATGGTTCTTTAACCACTAATTTTCTTTCAACAATTGTGCCAGGCTCTTCCCAATTGGGCCACACCCCTGGGAAATGAGCCTTTTGGGCAGCAGAGACGAGGGGTAACAATTACCCTACTAAGATGTAAAGGGTGCTGGTGAGACCACACCTGGAGTACTGCGTACAGTTCTGGTGCCCTTATTTAAGGAAGGACATACTTGCATTGGAGGCAGTTCAGAGAAGGTTCACTAGGTTGATTCCGGGTATGGAAGGGTTGTCTTATGAGGAAAGATTGAACAGGTTGGGTCTATACTCATTGGAGTTTAGAAGAATGAGAGGGGATCTTATTGAAACATACAAGATTCTGAGGGGACTCAATAGGGTAGATGCTGAGAGGATGTTACCCCTCATGGGGAATCTAAAACTAGGGGGCATAGTCTCAGAATAAGGGGTCGCCTGTTTAAGACGGAAATGAGGAGGAATTTCTTCTCCCAGAGGGTTGTGAATCTTTGGAATTCTTTACCCCAAAAAGCTGTGGAGGCTGAGTCATTGATTCAAGGCTGAGTTAGACAAATTTTTGATCAGCAAGGGAGTCAAAGGATATGGGAAAAAGGTGGGAAAGTGGAGTTGAGGTAAAAATCAGATCAACCATGATCTCATTAAATGGCGGAGCAGGGTCAGGGGGCCGAATGGCCTACTCCTGCTCCTATCTCTTATGGTCTTATGTACTGGCTGCTGAGCTGTTGGAAGGCCTGGCATTGGAAGGATCCTCCGCAGAGTGTTACTCTGGGACAGTGGCCATCTTGGCCACAGAAGAACTGGATAGTGGTCCCAGAATCCATGTTTAGAAGGCTCAGAGAATTTTGAAGAGGGTTAAATTGGTGCTGAATGAGGGAATGTTGCTGGTTTCACATCATTTTGGTAAGCAGATTGACAAGCTGACCAAGATCTTCCACCAGCGGTGCTCAGCAATTCTACCAGTTCAGTGTAACTCTAGGTGTTTCTGATCTGCACACAAGAGGGTGGGCACTTCAGAGACAGAAAAGCTTAATGTTAGGCCTGAACTCGGAAGGATTGAGAGGCTTCCAGATAAGAATGTATGAAAGCATAGAATGAGAAAAGGCTGTTTGGCCCATCAATCCCGCTCCTTCCATAGGCCACGTACAGTCTATCCGATCATTTTCCTTGAGACTTCCTGTTGCTGTTAACATATTTGGGGTAATCTTGAAAGTTCACCCTGTTGGAGGGGAGCTATCCGACTGCTATGCAGATCAGAAATTTCGACATGCACAGCCTGTCTTAATGGGAGTGGTATCCGACTAAACTCCTGATTACCGAACTTCCCTGTCCGGCCCCCATTTTAGCCAATATGGTAAATGGTTCCCTCTCCTAAGACACTGTTCCCCAACCTTTCAAAACTGCCACCAACCCCGTCAAAAAACCCACCCTTGATCCCTCACTAACTGCAATCCTATCTCCAACCTCCATTTTCTTCTCCAAGGTTCTTGAAGGCGATGGTGCCCACGTCTCCCACAACTCCCTAGTTGAATTCCTCCAATCAGGTTTCTGCCCCTTCCACAGCACTGAAATGACCTAACCAAAGCCATGAACAACATCCTCTGTGGCTGTGACCATGGTAACAACATTCTCTGTGGCTGTGACCAAGGTAACAACATTCTCTGTGGCTGTAACCATGGTAACAACATCCTCTGTGGCTGTGACCATGGTAACAACATTCTCTGTGGCTGTGACCATGGTAACAACATCCTCTATGACTGTGACCATAGTAAGAACATCCTCTGTGGCTGTGACCATGGTAACAACATCCTCTGTGGCTGTGACCATGGTAACAACATCCTCTGTGGCTGTGACCATGGTAACAACATCCTCTGTGGCTGTGACCATGGTAACAACATTCTCTGTTGCTGTGACCATGGTAACAACATCCTCTACGGCTGTGACCATGGTAACAACATCCTCTGTGGCTGTGACCATGGTAACAACATCCTCTGTGGCTGTGACCATGGTAACAACATCCTCTGTGGCTGTGACCTTGGTAACAACATCCTCTATGGCTGTGACCATGGTAACAACATCCTCTACGGCTGTGACCATGGTAACAACATCCTCTGTGGCTGTGACCATGGTAACAACATTCTCTGTGGCTGTGACCATGGTAACAACATTCTCTGTGGCTGTGACCATGGTAACAATATTCTCTGTGGCTGTGACTAAGGTAACAACATTCTCTGTGGCTGTGACCATGGTAACAACATCCTCTATGGCTGTGACCATGGTAACTACATTCTCTGTGGCTGTGACCATGGTAACAACATCCTCTATGGCTGTGACCATGGTAACAACATTCTCTGTGGCTGTGACCATGGTAACAATATTCTCTGTGGCTGTGACTAAGGTAACAACATCCTCTATGGCTGTGACCATGGTAACAACATCCTCTACGGCTGTGACCATGGTAACAACATTCTCTGTGGCTGTGACCATGGTAACAACATTCTCTATGGCTGTGACCATGGTAACAACATCCTCTATGGCTGTGACCATGGTAACAACATCCTCTATGGCTGTGACCATGGTAACAACATTCTCTATGGCTGTGACCATGGTAACAACATCCTCTACGGCTGTGACCATGGTAACAATATTCTCTGTGGCTGTGACCATGGTACACTATCCCTCCTCATCCTCCTGGACCTCTCTGCAGCGTTTGATACAGTCAAGCACACGCTCCTCCCCCAACACCTTATTTCCATTGCGCAATGCATTACTGCCCCCAAACTCTCTGCCCCCCACACCCTTCACCCAGCTTTGGTAGCCATGCCTTCAGCTGCCTAAGCCCCACACTTTGGAACTCCCTCCCGAAAGTCTTCCATCTCGATACCTCACTCTCTGCTTCTAAGACCCTCCTAAGTCCACCCTTTTGATCAATGCTTTGGTCACCCCTCTTACTCTGTTCTTTGGCTTGACGTTCATTTTCCTTATGCTTCTGTGAAGTGCCTTGGGATTTTTTTCTACATTAAAGGTACTATATAAATGTAAGTTGTTGTTGTTAAAAGTAAGTAGCTGCATATATGGGGATAAAAATATGAGCCTTTTTAAAGGCTCAAAAATAGTTCACAGCCTTGTAAAGGCCGTATGGGAAGGGGGAAGAAATGGCAGGCAAGACTGAAATAATGGACAAACCGCCGTGAAGGCAGGGAATGGCAGAGTAGACTTGCTGCTATATGAGGTGGGTGCAAGGAGGTTTCACCTTCTCCTGAGGAGGGAAGAGCACATGCTTGGTAACCAAGCTCAACACAGCCTGCAACTCCTGTGAACAGATGGCCTTTTTCTCCCTGTATGGAAACCGTTTCTGCCCTCTGGGATAAAAACGCCCAGGGCTATTGCCCCACCTGTTTGCGTCCCAATTAAAGTAGCGCCCAGACAGCCACCCATGTGACCTGTTCTACATCCCATTCTCCCTGAGTGCATCCAAATGGAGGACGTATATCGCTTCTGGTGGCAGTGCTGAGTTTGCAGCACACCTTTCCGCTTTTACATGTCACAGCGAAAAGTAATTGTGCTTCCTTTCAGGTAAACTATCCCTCATTGTTGATCCACCAGGCCGTGTCACCTTTGCTGTTAAACAAGTGAGGTGGTCAGCCTGTTCCCATATTACTCCTCTGTGCAGGAGTTATTGGAGATGGACAGGTTTGACCCTCCTCTTGGTTTAACTTTTCCCTTCGTCCTCTGGTAAGATGCTCAGTGCCTCCCTGCTTGATGCAGTGCAGACCAGGAATTGAATGGAGCGGGTGGGACATTTTGGCTTCTGCAGTGATTTTAAAGACCTTTGCAGTCTTGTCCTGAGGCCAAATTAGACTTTCTTTTGTAGTTGTGCACAAACTCAGAGATGCCCTTTTGACCTTGGAATGCTGAAATCCAGCTTCTTTTTAGACCCTTGTCAGGTTGTTAATTCTCTTCTGACAATGAAGTTTGGCAATGTTATTAACATTTTTAGAGGTCGTGAGTCAGGCATGCTGTGGAGGCTCCAAAAACGGCTTGTGTTTGCAAAACTGTTTTATGAAAATACCTAATTCTGATTCAGAACAACGTGGCGTCTCTCACCTATTTCTGAACTCTATTTTATCATTAACTCCCAGCATTGTACCATACTGCATATATATATATTTATATATGAGCAGTGGGAGGATTTCAAGGGGGAGATTCAAGGGGTTCAGAGTTAACATGTTCACACAAAGAAAAAGGGTGGGACTGCCAAATCTAGAGCCCCCTGGATGACAAGAAGCATACAGGGTAAGATAAGGCAAAAAAGGGAAGCTTATGTCAGACACCGAGAGTTCAATACTGCAGAAAGCCTAGAGGAGTATAGAAAGTGCAGGGGTGAAATTAAAAGGAAATTGGGAAAGCAAAGAGAGGGCATGAAAAAAATACTGGCAAGTAAAATTAAGGAAAACTCAAAAATGTTTTATAAATACATATTTATAAGGCAACAGCCTGATATAGCCATACTCACAGAATCATACCTTTCAGCCAACGTCCCAGACTCTTCCATCACCATCCCTGAGTATGTCCTGTCCCACCGGCAGGACAGACCAACCAGAGGTGGTGGTACAGTGATATACAGTCAGGAGGGAGTGGCCCTGGGAGTCCTCAACATTGACTCTGGACCCCATGAAATCTCATGGCATCAGGTCAAACATGGGCAATGAAACCTCCTGCTAATTACCACCTACCGTCCTCCCTCAGCTGATGAATCAGTCCTCCTCCATGTTGAGCACCACTTGAAGGAAGCACTGAGGGTAGCAAGGGCACAGACTGTACTCTGGGTGGGGACTTCAATGTCCATCACCAAGAGTGGCTCGGTAGCACCACTACTGACCCAACTGGCCGAGTCCTGAAGGACATAGCTGCCAGACAGGGCCTGCGGCAGGTGGTGAGCGAACCAACACGAGGGAAACACCTACTAATCTACCTGCCGCAGATGCATCTGTCCATGACAGTATTGGTAGGAGTGACCACCGCACTGTCCTCATGGAGACGAAGTCCCGTCTTCGCACTGAGGACACCATCCAACGTGTTGTGTGGCACTACCACCGTGCTAAATGGGATAGATTGAGAACAGATCTAGCAGCTCAAAACTGGGCATCCATGAGGCGCTGTGGGTCATCAGCAGAATTATATTCCAGCACAATCTGTAACCTCATGGCCTGGCATATTCCTCACTCTACCATTACCAACAAGCCAGGGGATCAACCCTGGTTCAATGAGGAGTGTAGAAGAGCATGCCAGGAGCAGCACCAGGCGACCTAAAAATGAGGAGCCAACCTAGTGAAGCTACAACTCAGGACTACATGCATGCTAAACAGCGGAAGCAACATGCTATAGACAGAGCCAAGCGATTCCACAACCAACGGATCAGATCAAAGCTCTGCAGTCCTGCCACATCCAGTTGTGAATGGTGGTGGACAATTAAACAACTAACAGGAGGAGGAGGCTCTGTAAACATCCCCATCCTCAATGATGGCGGAGTCCAGCACGTGAGTGCAAAAGACAAGGCTGAAGCGTTTGCAACCATCTTCAGCCAGGAGTGCCGAGTGAATGATCCATTTCAGCCTCCTCCCGATATCCCCACCATCACAGAAGCCAGTCTTCAGCCAATTCGATTCACTCCACGTGATATCAAGAAACAGCTGAGTGCACTGGATACAGCAAAGGCTACGGGCCCCAAAAACATCCCGGCTGTCGTGCTGAAGACTTGTGCTCCAGAACTAGCCGCGCCTCTAGCCAAACTGTTCCAGTACAGCTACAACACTGGCATCTACCCAACAATGTGGAAAATTGCCCAGGTATGTCCTGTCCACAAAAAGCAGGACAAATCCAATCCAGCCAATTACCGCCCCATCAGTCTACTCTCAATCATCAGCAAAGTGATGGAAGGTGTTGTCGACAGTGCTATCAAGCGGCACTTACTCACCAATAACCTGCTCACCGATGCTCAGTTTGGGTTCCGCCAGGACCACTCGGCTCCAGACCTCATTACAGCGTTGGTCCAAACATGGACAAAAGAGCTGAATTCCAGAGGTGAGGTGAGAGTGACTGCGCTTGACATCAAGGCAGCATTTGACCTAAAAATTCACTCCCTTCACCCCGGCGCACTGTAGCTGCAATGTGTACCATCTACAGGATGTCCCGTAGCAACTTGGCAAGGCTTCTTCGACAGCACCTCCCAAGCCCGCGACCTTTACCACCCAGAAGGACAAAGGCAGTAGGCACATGGGAACACCACCACCTGCATGTCCCCCTCCAAGTCACATACCATCCCGACTTGGAAATATATCGCCGTTCCTTCATCGTCACTGGGTCAAAATCCTGGAACTCCCTACCTAACAGCACTGTGGGAGAACCTTCACCACACGGACTGCAGCGGTTCAAGAAGGCGGCTCACCACCACCTTCTCAAGGGCAATTAGGGATGGGCAATAAATGCTGGCCTTGCCAGCGATGCCCACATCCCATGAACGAATAAAAAGAAAATAAAGAGCAAGAGGATAACTAAGGAAAGAGTAGGGCCTATTACAGACCAAAAAGGTAACCTATGTGTGGAGGCGGAAGATGTGGGTATAGTTCTTAATGAATACTTTGTGTCTTTCTTCACAAAAGAGCCATTGGAAAATGATGGACAGAGCCTCCACGATTTCCACCGTTGCTTCTTTTAAC
Source organism: Heptranchias perlo (assembly GCF_035084215.1). Lineage (NCBI taxonomy): Eukaryota > Metazoa > Chordata > Chondrichthyes > Hexanchiformes > Hexanchidae > Heptranchias > Heptranchias perlo. Next base: position 146,388,842 of record NC_090326.1, on the reverse strand, counting down.
AGCCTGGGATACATTTTATCCGGGCCTGGCGATTTAACTACTTTCAAAGATGCTAATCCCCTTAATACTTCCTCACTCACTATGTTTATCCCATCCAATATTTCACAGTCCTCCTCCTTAACTACAATCTCAGCATTTATACAGTTCTAGCGTAAACTCTCTGCTCTTATATTCAATGGCTCGGCGGTGGAAATCGTGGAGGCTCTGACCATCATTTTCCAATGGCTACATTGTGGTGCCGGAGGATTGGAGGACTGCTAACGTTGTACTGTTGTTCAAAAAGGGAGAGAGATAGACCGAGTAATTATAGGCCAGTCAGTCTAACCTCAGTGTTGGGCAAATTATTGGAATCGATTCTGAGGGACAGCATAAATCGTCATTTAGAAAGGCACGGGTTAATCAAGGACAGTCAGCATGGAGAACAGGTAACAAGGAGGGTCGTGAGGGTAGCGCGTTTGATGTAGTGTACATGGATTTTAGCATGGCTTTTGACAAGGTCCCACATGGCAGACTGGTCAAAAAAGTAAAAGCCCATGGGATCCAAGGGAAAGTGGCTATTTGGATTCAAAATTGGCTCAGAGGCAGGAAGCAAAGGGTAATGGTTGATGGGTGTTTTTGTGACTAGAAGGCTGTTTCCAGTGGGGTTCCGCAAGGCTCAGTACAAGGTCCCTTGCTTTTTGTGGTATATATTAATGATTTGGACTTGAATGTGGGAAGGGCTTGATCAAGACTTTTGCTTATGGTACAAAAACTGGCCGTGTGGTTGATAGTGAGGAGGAAAGCTGTAGACTGCAAGAAGATATTAATGGACAGGTCAGGTGGGCAGAAAAGTGGCAAATGGAATTCAACCCAGAGAAGTGTGAGGTAATGCATTTGGGCAGGGCAAAAAAGGCAAGGGAGTACACAATAAATGGGAGGATACTGAGAGGTGTAGAGGAAGTGAGGGACCTTGGAGTGCATGTCCACAGATCCCTGAAGGTAGCAGGACAGGTAGATAAGGTGGATAAAAAGGCATACGGGATCCTTTCCTTTATTAGCCGAGCCATTGAATATAAGAGCAGAGAGTTTACGCTAGAACTGTATAAAACATTGGTTAGGCCACAGCTTGAGTACTGCTTACAGTTCTGGTCACCACATTGCAGGAAAGATGTGATTGCAGAGGGCACAGAGGAGTTATACAAGGATGATGCCAGGGCTGGAGAATTTTACCTGTGAGAAAAGATTGGATAAGCTGGGGTTGTTCTCTTTGGAACAAAGGAGGCAGGGGGGGAGATTTAATTGAGGTGTATAAAATTATGATGGGACTAAATAGAGAGGATAGGGAGGACCTATTTCACTTAGCAGAGGGGTCAGTGACCAGGGGACATAAATTTAAAGTAATTGGTAGAAGGATTAGAGGGGAGCTGAGGACAATTTGTTCACCCAGAGGGTGGTGGGCGTCTGGAACTCGCTCCCTGAATGGGTGGTAGAGGCAGAAACCCTCAATTAAATTCTGCCAGCTGTAGATATTAATGCTGATGTGTGTAAATTGCAACCTTGCTGCTTGTATAGGCACTGCCAGGATGGCATATAAAGGAGGTTATCACCCTATTCTTATTCGGGCAAATTGGACTTTTACATCTGCATCTAACCCATCGTAAATCTCCTCTGTACCCTCTTTAATGCAATCACATCTTTCCTGCAATGTGGTGACCTGGGAAGTCTTGATGCTGTCACTGAAATATATGTTAAGAATCATGAAGTACATTGAGACATAAACATTTTCCGTACAATTAATCCACATTATCCCCATTTTATCATGTATCTATTTTTAATTATCACATCTATTTATTCTGAGAGTAGCTAAAATGATTTGGATTAAGTTTAGCATAATTTTGTGTTTCTTCCTGAATCAATCTTTGGCATTTTAAAAAAAATACTTTTGCTTGAACAATGAATGCTAATAATATCAGCAGGGGACAAGCTTGGATTAGTTATTGGAATCTGACCAGTGTAAGGGAGCTGAGTTAACATCATTAGGGCTGGATGTTTTGAAATGAGCTCTTTGATGCATTTTATATGGTTTTGAAACATAGCTGGGGTTCTAAATACAGTCTGCTCTCTTTTCACTAAGTTTCTAAATGGAAGATATGAGATGGTCAGTCTGCAGTAAGGGACAAGTGATTTTTGTTCAGAAATCAATCAAGATAAAGATGCTTCATTGGTTGAGCCATTAAGTTTAAAAGGTGCTCCTGTATACAGTTGACAGATAGAGATGTGTTCCAATAATTTTCACAGGGATGCTCCTAGTCTTTGACAGTAACGTCAGTGGGCGATCACTGGAAATTCCTAAGGGACAGCGTCAATGGCTGTTTATGCCATTTCTCCCGGGCTTCCGCTGCTCTTTTGCCAAAGTTATGATCGGAGACTGTTGGAGATATTTCAGGACCTCCGTGCTCAGCTGAACTCCCAAAGTCCGAGATGTGTCTCTTTAAGAGAATATTCGATCTGTTAGCAACCATATGTGCTGCAGTACATCTGTCTCTTCAAGTGAGAGCTCTGGATTTATTTGGTTGAACTCTCTTGAACTTTATCTTATCTTTCCCGCTCTTCCACACTCTTTTGTTTCCTCAGTTCTTCCTCCTACAACATACAGACTTTTAAAACTGAAACTTGGCATAAACTTATCTCTACTTCTTACTGTTTTCTAACCTACTGTTGGTAGTGTTTTGGATAGGAATAATCTTCTCACGTAGTTAATATAGTTAAAGAGTGCAGCTGCGTGATACTATTACCACAGAACATGGCCCGGATGTTGTTCTGCTCAATAAAAATTGTCTTTCACTTTTAGATCACATTTTAAACTGGATCAGCAAATAATTACCTCTTTTTGCTGATTCATGTTTCACACCCTCTGACAAGCATTAATCCTCTGTTTTCTGAGTTGAGTTAGAAAGTCTGTCAGATCAGGAAACTGCCAGCAGGTTTATTTGAGCCTGAGGGACAGCACTTGGACTGTGCAATCCAGAATCACCCTTCTTCATTTTGTAATGACCTGCAAACAGTTTTGAGCACGTCTCAGCTTTTTTCGGCTAATTGTTTAGTCTTTTTAGGAGATGGAGGTGGCAGCAGAAACTATAGGTTATAGGAAAATTCAAGGAATACGGCAGAAACCGATTGCCTGGAAGGATGGTCGATATATGAAAACTTAAGCTAATGGGAAGAGAGTAGTCTTGTTAATTTGGAAGGAAGAGGTCAAATGGACTTCTTCATCGAAATCATAGAATCATACAGCACTGGAGGAGGCCATTCAGCCCATCATGCCTGTGCTGGCTCTTTGAAAGAGCTATCCAATTAGTCCCACTCTCCATAGGCCTGCATTTTTTTCCCCTTCAAGTATAAATTCAATTTCCTTTTGAAAGTTACTATTGAATCTGCTTCCACCACCCTTTCAGGCTGTGCATTCCAGATCATCATAACTCACTGCATAAAAAGAATGTCTCCTCATCTCCCCTCTGGTTCTTTTGCCAATTACCTTAAATATGCATCCTCTGGTTACCGACCCTCCCGCCAGTGGAAACAGTTTCTGCCTGTTTACTCTATCAAAACCCCTCATAACCACAATCATCTTGTGACCTGGTGAAAAGGAAGAGATCAAAACTGCTGTCAGTGTGGGCAGTGGGGTAGATCACTTGTCTTCACCTCCTGGGTGGTAATCTGGCAGGGTGGATCCCCTGCCCTTTAAAGTACCCGCCTGAGATTTTCATGCCATTGAAATGAATAGAATGAAAGTCAGGCTCAATCTATAAAGGGCATGCGATCCGTTCCTCCAGATTACCACCCAGGCGGTGAAGACGAAAATCTACCCCACTGTTTCTAAATGGAAGATACGATGCTTCTGTCATAACTGTGCTCATTAAAGCAGAAACTTAACACAGAATGAATGGTAGCTTGCTAACGGTGGATTAGCACTATAGGTTGGTAATCACCATACTTACTCCGACAACAGCTAGTTTTACAAGTAATTATTGACAGCTGTTCTCATTTAGTTTACATTTCAAATTGTCTGAGACTGAAATATATGGTCTTCAAAACACTATGGACTATAATGACAATGTACTGCTGGTAATTACCGTACTGAATCTGTTCTGCTGATTGAAGGGTCAATGACATAGGGATTCTTTCCAAGCCAGAGCGCTCTTACTTCAGACATAATTTCCCCTCATGTGTCTTTCACAGCTGTCAAGGCATCTGCTCCATAACCTAGAAATTGCTGTTGACCATATTTTAATACATGTGTTCAATCATTTGCTTTAAATAGATTCTTGTCTCCACTAAAATAGTGGACAGAGGAAAGTCAAGCGAATGTTTTAAGTGTCTGCCAATCTCACAACAATAAGCTCTATGCCCCATATTTGATTTGTAATTTAGCGTCTGGAGGTAGGGGTTGGGTGATGATGACACTCCCATCATAACTCTTAACTAAACAAAATGTTTCCGATGGAGATGGAGAGAAGATAATCGTGTAGGAGATAAAAGTCAAGGGAATTGGGATTGAAGTAGGGAAGAAATCCTAAAGTCCCATTCCCTACAAAATTCATTAAATTCCCTTAGTTACGAGAAAAAACATGTAACAGAAAATAATATTTGAACCTTTTTCAGTTTCAGTAACCGCAATAAAAGGTGACTGCAAGAGGGGAAAGATCTTCATTGCTGGAGGTTCTGCCCTTCATTAAACAAAGGATCTATCTGCTTGTTCCATTGTTTCGGGAGGACGTTAAAGATCCCATTGATCTATTCAAAAAGTGCAGCGGATTCTCCTGGTGTCTCGACCAACGTTACTCTCTCAACCAATACCACCAAAAAAGACAGATTAACTGGTCATTCAGCTCATTGTTGTTTTGTGGGATCTTGCTGTACACAAAATAATTGGCACTTTTGCCTACATAACAACAGTCACTACATTTGAAATTACATTTTGATGTGATGTGGTGCTATATAAATGTAAGTTTTATTTATTTTTTCCACATAGTTCTAATTATGTAAAAATCTGTGTGATATAGAACTTACAAGACAGTTAGAAGACCATTCAGCCCATCATCTCTATGCTGGCTCTTTGCTGCAGCTATCTAAAACTAACCCGATTGACTCCCCATAGCCCTGCATCTTCCTCCGCTTCAAACATTTATCCGCTTTTTCCTTAAAAGGTGCAAAAGTCTCCACGTCCGTTGGCAAAGTCCCATGCTCCCAATAACTCTCTGTGCAAAGAAATTTCTCCTAACCTCTCTCCACAATTTCTCCTATCCTTATGCACAATGGGCTGTCTGAAACTGCTTTTCTAGAAAAGTTATCCAATTGGATATGGTGAATCTGCGATGACTGTAGAGTGTGAGCTCACCACCGTCCTGACAATATTTGTGAAGGGTCTTAAAGGTGCTTCTAAATCCTTCAGCATTCATGTAGCAGTTTCAAAGCAGCTGGAGAAGCTCAAAAACACTAGAAAAATATTCACAGAGCGAAGGAATATGAATTTAGATCTGTAAAAATGCAGCTTGAATCCAAAGGCGTTTTTGGATTCTCATCATTCAACATTCCACATTCCAGACTGCTGGATATAAATTGATATTCTTAGAAAATAAATGATATGATACCAGCCCAGATTGTTATATTACTGTCACATGGATGAGATAATGAAAGCTCGCAAAGGTTTTCTCTTTGCAATTCCTTTTGTCCAGTGCTTGTTATTTGTTTGAAGTGTGCTCTGCAAAACATTTTGAATAGACTTTTCCCTCTAATTTTCTTTACGTGACTCCTGTAAGTACTAACTCTCGCTGGGGTACGGTTCTGCCAGTACTGGCCACCCTAAGTTTTTTTTTATTCGTTCATGGGATGTGGGCGTCGCTGGTGAGGCCGGCATTTATTGCCCATCCCTAATTGCCCTTGAGAAGGTGGTGGTGAGCCGTCTTCTTGAACCGCTGCAGTCCGTGTGGTGACTGTTCTCCCACAGTGCTGTTAGGAAGGGAGTTCCAGGATTTTGACCCAGCGACGATGAAGGAACAGCGATATATTTCCAAGTCGGGATGGTGTGTGACTTGGAGGGGAACGTGCAGGTGGTGTTGTTCCCATGTGCCTGCTGCTCTTGTCCTTCTAGGTGGTAGAGGTCACGGGTTTGGGAGGTGCTGTCGAAGAAGCATCACACCCAAATGAGTCAGAAGGCAGGTCAGCCGTGAGGGCATCATAACCAGGGCAGACCTTGTCCTCACCCGATGTAAACGTTTGCATTTCCATAGAACCCAGGCTGATTTTCCCCATCCCTAGCTCAGTTGTACTGCCACCCCTGCTGGGATCCGCTAACTCAGCACAGATCAAGTATCTAACCTGGGCCCTTCCTGGTCCAGATGATTCAGTTCCCCACTGAGCTAACGGGAGTACAAAGGATTTAGAAAGTCTGCTGTACTGTACTTGAACTGCACTCGTAAACATGTTGAACAAGAACTTTTATCTATTTCCGAATTCGTTTTTACCTATAGGGCGAGTAATGTGAGAGAATTAGACTATCATTGTCATATAAAGTAAAATAATAAACTTCAAGAAAGCTAATATTGACTTGCTTACTAACTGAGACAGCATAAATAACGTTTTATATATTTTGCATCTGCACTCTATATATCTTGCATTCCCTCAAAAGGTTCCCTCAAATAGATTTTTGATAGGTAAGGGTACCATGGAATATGGAGCAAAGGCGGTTAAATGGAATTGAGGTGCTTATCAGCCATGACCTAATAGGATTGCGGAACAGGCTCGAGGGCTGAATGGCCTACTCCTGTTCTTATATTCCTTGTACAGACCTGGCAGCAAAACATTCTGTTAGAAAAGCAGGAATGACTTGCTTTCATCAATAATGCAAAAGATGCTGCATAAAAGGGGCAATCAACAAGGTGAGTTTTTCAAACATACTTACTCATATTCGGGCCACTGACAGACACTGAAATCCCCCCCCCTCAATCGTCACCGCTCCCCTCACCACAGCCCCTCTCTCACCCCCCGCTACCGCCACTGCTCCCTCCCCTACTCCGTAGCACCGCCGCTCCCTCCCCCCACCGACCGCCACCGCTCCCTCCCCCCACCGACCGTCGCCACTCCCTCCCCCCACGGACCGTCGCCACTCCCTCCCCCCACCGACCGTCGCCACTCCCTCCCCCCACCGACCGCAGCCCCTCCCTCCCCCCACCGACCGTCGCCCCTCCCTCCCCCCACCGACCGCCACCCCTCCCTCCCCTACCGACCGCCTCCCCTCCCTCCCCCCACCGACCGCCTCCCCTCCCTCCCCCCACCGACCGCCACCCCTCCCTCCCCCACCGACCGCCGCCGCTCCCTCCCCCCACCGACCGCCTCCCCTCCCTCCCCCCACCGACCGCCTCCCCTCCCTCCCCCCACCGACCGCCACCCCTCCCTCCCCCACCGACCGTCGCCCCTCCCTCCCCCCACCGACCGCCGCCACTCCCTCCCCCCACCGACCGCAGCCCCTCCCTCCCCCCACCGACCGTCGCCCCTCCCTCCCCCCACCGACCGTCGCCCCTCCCTCCCCCCACCGACCGTCGCCCCTCCCTCCCCCCACCGACCGCAGCCCCTCCCTCCCCCGACCGACCGTCGCCCCTCCCTCCCCCCACCGACCGTCGCACCTCCCTCCCCCCACCGACCGTCGCCCCTCCCTCCCCCCACCGACCGCAGCCCCTCCCTCCCCCCACCGACCGTCGCCCCTCCCTCCCCCCACCGACTGTCGCCCCTCCCTCCCCCCACCGACCGTCGCCACTCCCTCCCCCCACCGACCGTCGCCACTCCCTCCCCCCATCGACCGTCGCCCCTCCCTCCCCCCACCGACCGCCGCCCCTCCCTCCCCCCACCGACCGTCGCCCCTCCCTCCCCCCACCGACCGTCGCCACTCCCTCCCCCCACCGACCGTCGCCCCTCCCTCCCCCCACCGACCGCCGCCCCTCCCTCCCCCCACCGACCGTCGCCCCTCCCTCCCCCCATCGACCGTCGCCCCTCCCTCCCCCCACCGACTGTCGCCCCTCCCTCCCCCCATCGACCGTCGCCCCTCCCTCCCCCCACCGACTGTCGCCACTCCCTCCCCCCATCGACCGTCGCCACTCCCTCCCCCCATCGACTGTCGCCCCTCCCTCCCCCCACCGACCGTCGCCCCTCCCTCCCCCCACCGACCGTCGTCCCTCCCTCCCCCCACCGACCGTCGCCACTCCCTCCCCCCACGGACCGTCGCCCCTCCCTCCCCCCACCGACCGCCACCCCTCCCTCCCCTACCGACCGCCACCCCTCCCTCCCCCACCGACCGTCGCCCCTCCCTCCCCCCACCGACCGTCGTCCCTCCCTCCCCCCACCGACCGTCGCCACTCCCTCCCCCCACGGACCGTCGCCCCTCCCTCCCCCCACCGACCGCCACCCCTCCCTCCCCTACCGACCGCCACCCCTCCCTCCCCCCACCGACCGTCGCCCCTCCCTCCCCCCACCGACCGTCGTCCCTCCCTCCCCCCACCGACCGTCGCCCCTCCCTCCCCCCACCGACCGCCACCCCTCCCTCCCCTACCGACCGCCACCCCTCCCTCCCCCCACCGACCGTCGCCCCTCCCTCCCCCACCGACCGTCGTCCCTCCCTCCCCCCACCGACCGTCGCCACTCCCTCCCCCCACCGACCGCCGCCGCTCCCTCCCCCCACCGACCGTCGCCCCTCCCTCCCCCCACCGACCGCCACCCCTCCCTCCCCCACCGACCGCCGCCGCTCCCTCCCCCCACCGACCGTCGCCCCTCCCTCCCCCCACCGACCGCCTCCCCTCCCTCCCCCCACCGACCGCCGCCACTCCCTCCCCCCACCGACCGCAGCCCCTCCCTCCCCCCACCGACCGTCGCACCTCCCTCCCCCCACCGACCGTCGCCCCTCCCTCCCCCCACTGACCGTCGCCCCTCCCTCCCCCCACCGACCGTCGCCCCTCCCTCCCCCCACCGACCGCCGCCGCTCCCTCCCCCCACCGACCGTCGCCCCTCCCTCCCCCCACCGACCGTCGCCCCTCCCTCCCCCCACCGACCGCCGCCGCTCCCTCCCCCCACCGACCGTCGCCCCTCCCTCCCCCCACCGACCGTCGCCCCTCCCTCCCCCCACCGACCGTCGTCCCTCCCTCCCCCCACCGACCGCCGCCGCTCCCTCCCCCCACCGACCGTCGCCCCTCCCTCCCCCCACCGACCGTCGCCCCCCACCGACCGTCGTCCCTCCCTCCCCCCACCGACCGCCTCCCCTCCCTCCCCCCACCGACCGCCGCCCCTCCCTCCGCCACCGACCGCCTCCCCTCCCTCCCCCCACCGACCGCCACCCCTCCCTCCCCCCACCGACCGCCGCCACTCCCTCCCCCCACCGACCGCCGCCCCTCCCTCCCCCCACCGACCGCCGCCACTCCCTCCCCCCACCGACCGCAGCCCCTCCCTCCCCCCACCGACCGTCGCCCCTCCCTCCCCCCACCGACCGCCGCCCCTCCCTCCCCCCACCGACCGTCGCCCCTCCCTCCCCCCACCGACCGTCGCCCCTCCCTCCCCCCACCGACCGTCGCCCCTCCCTCCCCCCACCGACCGTCGCCCCTCCCTCCCCCCACCGACCGTCGCCCCTCCCTCCCCCCACCGACCGTCGCCACTCCCTCCCCCCACCGACCGTCGCCACTCCCTCCCCCCACCGACCGTCGCCACTCCCTCCCCCCATCGACCGTCGCCCCTCCCTCCCCCCATCGACCGTCGCCCCTCCCTCCCCCCACCGACTGTCGCCACTCCCTCCCCCCATCGACCGTCGCCCCTCCCTCCCCCCACCGACTGTCGCCACTCCCTCCCCCCACCGACCGTCGCCCCTCCCTCCCCCCACCGACCGTCTCCCCTCCCTCCCCACACCGACTGTCGCCCCTCCCTCCCCCCACCGACCGTCGCCCCTCCCTCCCCCCACCGACCGTCGCCCCTCCCTCCCCACACTGACCGTCGCCCCTCCCTCCCCCCACCGACCGCCACCCCTCCCTCCCCCCATCGACTGTCGCCACTCCCTCCCCCCACTGATCGGCACCGCTCCCTCCCCCCGACTGCCACTGCTCGCCTCCCCCTGACCGCAGCTCCTCCCTCCCCCCACTGACCGCCACCGGTCCCTCCCTCCGACTGCTACCGCTCCCTCCCTCCCTTCTGCCACGACTTCCTCCCCCCCACCGCTGCCATTCCCTCCCTTCTGCCACCACTCCCTCCCCCCTGACCACCGCCACTCCCTCCCCCCACGCCCGCCACCGCTCCCTCCCTCCCGATTGCTGCCGCTCCCTCTCCCCATGCCTGCTGCCACTCCCTCACCCCCCCCCCGATTGCCAGGCCACCACTACCTCCAGACTCGATCACCGCCGTTCCTCGTCGCCCCTCTTCCTGACCTTCCAACGCGCTTTGCCGGCGAGCTGCCTGCTGCTCTCCGCAGCTCATCGACTCGACGGAAATGAGCCGAGGCCCAATATCGGGGGCTGCCCGAATTTCTAGGCCAACATGTCCCAAAATGCTGCAGGGAAATGAAAATCACCAGATTATCCCTGAAGGAATCAAATATATAATATCCCTGGAGGAGTGAGACAAGTGGGCTTGAGTGCCAACGTGGTTAAAGTGCAACTTAATTTGGAGGCTTCAAATAATGAGAGCTCTGCTATTAGCATCACCTTTGAGGAGCCTGGAACTGCTTAAACCAGAAGGACATAGCTGCCAGACTGGGCCTGCGGCAGGTGGTGAGCGAACCAACACGAGGGAAAAACTTACTTGACCTCGTCCTCACCAATCTACCTGTCGCAAATGCATCTGTCCATGACAGTATTGGTCGGAGTGACCACTGCACAGTCCTCGTGGAGACGAAGTCCCGTCTTCGCACTGAAGACACCATCCAACGTGTTGTGTGGCACTACCACCGTGCTAAATGGGATAGATTCAGAACAGATCTAGCAGCTCAAAACTGGGCATTCATGAGGCGCTGTGGGCCATCAGCAGCAGCAGAACTGTATTCCAGCACAATCTGTAACCTCATGGCCCGGCATATTCCTCACTCTACCATTACCAACAAGCCAGGGGATCAACTCTGGTTCAATGAGGAGTGTAGAAGAGCATGCCAGGAGCAGCACCAGGCGTACCTAAAAATGAGGTGCCAACCTGGTGAAGCTACAACTCAGGACTACATGCATGCTAAACAGCGGAAGCAACATGCTATAGACAGAGCTAAGCGATTCCACAACCAACGGATCAGATCAAAGCTCTGCAGTCCTGCCACATCCAGTTGTGAATGGTGGTGGACAATTAAACAACTAACAGGAGGAGGAGGCTCTGCAAACATCCCCATCCTCAACGATGGCGGAGTCCAGCACGTGAGTGCAAAAGACAAGGCTGAAGCGTTTGCAACCATCTTCAGCCAGAAGTGCCGAGTGGATGATCCATCTCGGCCTCCTCCCGATATCCCCACCATCACAGAAGCCAGTCTTCGGCCAATTCGATTCACTCCACGTGATATCAAGAAACGGCTGAGTGCACTGGATACAGCAAAGGATATGGGCCCTGACAACATCCCGGCTGTAGTGCTGAAGACTTGTGCTCCAGAACTAGCTGCGCCTCTAGCCAAGCTGTTCCAGTACAGCTACAACACTGGCATCTATCCGACAATGTGGAAAATTGCCCAGGTATGTCCTGTCCACAAAAAGCAGGACAAATCCAATCCGGCCAATTACCGCCCCATCAGTCTATTCTCAATCATCAGGAAAGTGATGGAAGGTGTCGTCGACAGTGCTATCAAGTGGCACTCACTCACCAATAACCTGCTCACCGATGCTCAGTTTGGGTTCCACCAGGACCACTCGGCTCCAGACCTCATTACAGCCTTGGTCCAAACATGGACAAAAGAGCTGAATTCCAGAGGTGAGGTGAGAGTGACTGCTCTTGACATTAAGGCAGCATTTGACCGAGTGTCGCACCAAGGAGCCCTCGTAAAATTGAAGTCAATGGGAGTCAGGGGGACAACTCTCCAGTGGCTGGAGTCATACCTAGCACAAAGGAAGATGGCAGTGGTTTTTGGAGGCCAATCATCTCAGCCCCAGGGCATTGCTGCAGGAGTTCCTCAGGGCAGTGTCCTAGGCCCAACCATCTTCAGCTGCTTCATCAATGACCTTCCCTCCAACATAAGGTCAGAAATGGGGATGTTCGCTGATGACTGCACAGTGTTCAGTTCCATTCGCAACCCCTCAAGTAATGAAGCATTCCGAGCCCGCATGCAGCAAGACCTGGACAACATCCAGGCTTGGGCTGAGAAGTGGCAAGTAACATTGGCGCCAGATAAGTGCCAGGCAATGACCATCTCCAACAAGAGAGAGTCTAACCACCTCCCCTTGACATTCAATGGCATTACCATTGCCGAATCCCCAACCATCAACATCCTGGGGGTCACCATTGACCAGAAACTTAACTGGACCAGCCATATAAATACTGTGGCTACGAGAGCAGGTCAGAGGCTGGGTATTCTGCGGCGAGTGACTCACCTCCTGACTCCCCAAAGCCTTTCCACCATCTACAAGGCACAAGTCAGGAGTGTGATGGAATACTCTCCACTTGCTTGGATGAGTGCAGCTCCAACAACACTCAAGAAGCTCGACACCATCCAAGATAAAGCAGCCCGCTTGATTGGCACCCCATCCACCACCCTAAACATTCACTCCCTTCACCACCGGCGCACTGTGGCTGCAGTGTGCACCATCCACAGGATGCACTGCAGCAACTCGCCAAGGCTTCTTCGACAGCACCTCCCAAACCCACGATCTCTACCACCTAGAAGGACAAGGGCAGCAGGCACATGGGAACACCAGCACCTGCACGTTCCCCTCCAAGTCACACACCATCCTGACTTGGAAATATATCGCCGTTCCTTCATAGTCGCTGTGTCAAAATCCTGGAAATCCCTTCCTAACAGCATTGTGGGAGAACCTTCACCACACGGACTGCAGCGGTTCAAGAAGGCGGCTCACCACCACCTTCTCAAGGGCAATTAGGGATGGGCAATAAATGCCGGCCTCGCCAGCGACGCCCACATCCCATGAACGAATAAAAAAAACCCCATCCAGGTAGCAGAGTGTGTACTAACTGTAGACGGTGGGCTGTTAGGTGGTTGAAAACTCATCAAATCTATTTTATTGTATTCCGGTTGCTTTTCAATCATCACTTTAAGGATACATCTTCCATTTAATATTTAAAACCTTATTGGTCGGCTTATAATTAATGGCAGTTTAGAAAAAAGACTGAAGCAGGGGTACAGCGAAGGATACAGAGTATACTGAGTATACCCACGTTTTAGTTTTGCTGCCTCGGATTCTGGCCTTTAAAGCTCTAGATGGCAAGTCACACAAGGTCAAGGTGATATGGGCAGCCATCGTTTGATGGAAATTGTAAGGTTGTGTGGCAGTTACTGTAATTAGCTTTTTTTTAGACTGTATTATTTTACCAATGATTCATACCAAAGTTTAGAAATGACTGTTGGCGCTAATTAGAGGATAAATGCCTAACATGTTCATTCTGTGTATAGCTCTACAGCTATGTACTCTGCCCAGACCACACCTTGAGTACTCTGTCCAGTTCTGGTTGCTAGGAACAAGGGAGACATTCCACAAAGTTGATCCCTAATGACAGGGATCTGAGTTATGAGAAAAGACTGGAGAAACTTGAGATATTCATCCTAGAAAGGAGGTGCCTGAAGTATACAGGCTTGTTAAGGCAATGGAAAAGTTTAATTGGAATACTACTTTAAATTAAACTGTGGTATTAGGACAAGGGGACATGGGTTCAAACTAGTAAAAGGCAAATTTAAGACAGATATCAGGAAGTTCTTCTTTGTGTAGAGTGATCAACACTTGGGATGGACTCCCAGACAGGGTAGTGGAGGCAAAAGCCCTGGAATCATTTAAGAAACAATTAAATGCAGCAATGGGGAGGGCTGTAGGGTCTTCCTGGATGGATGAATTAAGATGGGCCAACTGGCCTTCCTCATCTGTAAGTATCTTGTGATCCTGTGATGGTGTGATATCATGAAGAGCTATATGTAGAATATCTTTTCCCAGGCTAGCTCTAACTGTCAGTTTTCAATTGTAAAACACGGTGACCGTAACCACTGCTCCCATTTTTTCGGTCAGCCAGTGCTGGCAGTGGTTCTGATGTTGCCTTTTACAGCTCCTCTAGACCCATCCTTTGTTTCTTCACTTGTCCCATTACCACTCTCCTTGCCTTGCACCATCATCCCTTTTGTCATTTAATCACTCCTGCCCTCCACCCTATCACAGACCTTCCCTTTTGTTCTTTCCCCCCTACTCTTCCTCCCCACCTTTCCCTGGCCCTGTACTTGATTAAAAAGTGTTTAATTTCTTCCAGTTCTGACGAAAGGTCATTGACCTGAAACGTTAACTCTGTTTCTTTCTCCACAGATGCTGCCTGACTTGCTGAGTATTTCCAGCATTTTCTGTTTTTATTTGTGACAAAGGAAGACAGCAATGTATGTACAAATAGCTCTCTCCAGAATTATCTGACAATTTAGTAAAGTAGACTTCCCTTACAATACATTTGGCCAGATATTTGGCTGAAGATGCCTCAAATGTAATGGAACTGATGCATGAAATTCCATTAATTTTCACTTCACATCAGTCATTTCCAGAGTGCCTATTAAAAATTCTAAATAGAAATTGAACAGTTACTTAGCATCACTAAATCTGACCACAAAATCACAACATTGCTGGAACTATCAATTTATTCACAGTCCTGGCTTCTTATTTTTTTTCTTCATTCTCGGGATGTGGGAGCCTGCTGGCAAGGCCAGCATTCATCATCCGCCCCTAATTGCCCTTGAGAAGGTGGTGATGAGCCACCGCCTTGAACCACTGCAGTCCATGTGCTGAAGGTTCTCCCACGGTGCTGTCAGGTAGGGAGTTCCAGGATTTTGACCCAGTGTTGATGAAGAAACAGCGATATGTCTCCAAGCCGGGATGGTGTGTGATTTAGGAGTGGAACTTGGAGGCAATGGTGTTCTCATGCATCTACTGCCCTTGTCCTTGTAGATGGCGGAGGTCACGGATTTGGAGATCCTGCCGAAGAAGCCTTGGTGAGTTGCTGCACGGTGTGCAGATGCAATTCAGTACCCATTTTATAATGGAAAATGTTTGTGTAAACTTATCATGCTGTAATTGCACCCTCTGGCCAGTGGTGTTGCTGCAGCACTTCCACTGGGATGAAAGAGTAATTAAAGCATGATAAGATTACAAGGGTAGTTTCCATTATAAATATGGACCTAGGAATTTACAATGGACAACATTGACAGACACAAGACTTTAAATATATTATAGATTACTCTGTTTAAAGTAATTTAAAAGTATAGACATTTTCATTAATTAACGCATGATGAAACCTTGGTTCTGTCACACCTGTGCTACAAAGTTGACAGAATGTTCACATTTTACTTTCTGGAGTTGCTTCCAATAGTCCTTCTGACAGATTACATGTTTTAATTGCTTGATCTGTGTTAAGTTTTCTATGTTAGTAAAAGAAAGAAAGACTTGCATTTATATAGCGCCATTCATGACCTCAGGATGTCCCAAAGTGCTTTACAGCCAATGAAGCACTTTTGAAGTGCAGTCACTGTTGTCATGTAAGAAACACGGCAGCCAACTTGTGCACAGCAAGGTCCCACAAACAGCAATGTGACAATGACCAGTTAATTTGTTTTAGTGATGTTGGTTACGGGATATATATTGGCCAGGACAGCGGGGAGAACTTCCCTACTCTTCTTCAAAATAGTGCCATGGGGTCTTTTCCATCCACCTGAGAGCGCAGATGGGACCTCGGTTTAACGTCTCATCCAATAGATGCTACCTCCAACAGTGCAGCACTCCCTCACTACTGCACTGGAGTGTCAGTCTAGATTTTCTGCTCATGTCTCTGGAGTGGAACTTGAACCTTTTGACTCAGAGCCAAACCTGACATAATTAAATAGTAAAATTATAACCCATCATAGAGGAATAATAGCAAATTATCAAATATCTTGTACAATTCTGTACATTCCTTCTTTCATATATTTTGAAAAAAACTGCTATTTTGTGCTAACAGGTGTAAGGATTTTGGACATTGGGTCAAACTCCACTTTACTGTTTTGAACTACTGAACGTTGGGAGTAATATATTAGCACGGATAGAGGATTGGCTAAAGGTCAGAAGTCAGAGAGTTGGGATAAACAGGTCATTCTCAGGTTGGCAGGCTGTAACTAGTGGGGTGCCGCAAGGATCAGTGCTTGGGCCTCAGCTATTTACAATCTATATTAATGACTTAGATGAGGGGACTGAGCGTAATGTATCCAAGTTTGCTGACAATACAAAGCTAGGTGGGAAAGTAAGTTTGCTGACAATACAAAGCTAGGTAGGAAAGTAAGTTGTGAGGAGTACACAAAGAGTCTGCAAAGGGATATAGACAGGTTAAGTGAGTGAGTAAGAAGGTGGCAGATGGAGTATAATGTGAGGAAATGTGAGTTTATTCACTTTGGTAGGAAGAAAAGAAAAACGGAATATTTTTTAAATGGTGAGGAACATTTAAATGTTGGTGTTCAGTGAGACTTGGAAGTCCTCGTACAAGAAACACAAAAAGTTAGTATGAAGTACAGCAGACAATTAGGAAAGCAAATGGCATGTTGGCCTTTATTGCAAAGGGGTTGGAGTACAAGAGTAAGGAAGCCTTACTACAGTTGTACAGGGCTTTAGTGAGATCTCACCTGGAGTACTGTGTACAGTTTTGGTCTCCTTATCTAAGGAAGGATATACTTGCCTTGGAGGTGATGCAACTAGATTAATTCCTGGGTTCACTAGATTGATTCCTGGGATGAATGGGTTGTCCTATGAAGAGAGGTTGAGTAGAACAGGCCTATACTCTCTGGAATTTAGAAGAATGAGAGGTGATCTCATTAAAACATATCAGATTATGAGGGTGCTCGACAGGGTAGATGCTGAGAGATTGTTTCTCCTGGTTAGAGAGTCTAGAACTAGGGGGCATGGCCGCAGGATAAGGAGTCGGCCATTCAAGACTGAGATGAGGAGGAATTTCTTCACTCAGAGGTTGGTGAATCTTTGGAATTCTCTGCCCCAGAGGGCTGTGGATGCTGAGTCATTGAAAATATTCAAGGCTGAGATGGATAGATTTTTGGACTCTAGGGGAATCGAGGGATTTGGGGATCGGGCAGGAAAGTGAAGTTGAAGTCGAAGATCAGCCATGATCAGACTGAATGGCGGAGCAGGCTCGAGGGGCCGTATGGCCTACTCCTGCTCCTATTTCATATGTTCTAATGTTCTTATGTTCAATATAAAGGGCTAACCAGTCCCTTTAAGGATTTGGACATTCACTAGGCTAGTACATTTGAATGCAAGGGATAACTTGCCCTGGATATTATAGTATAAATGCACAATTGCAAAACTACGAAGTGCAGACTGTTTAAATTGTACAGTTGAACATCAGTTTAACACTGCAGGAGCAATACAGTACAGAAATTGTAAACAGGCTGCAACTTTCAATAACAACTGATAAGGAGAAGCTTCCAGAAGGTTTTCAATGTCAACATCTGCAAAGGACAAAGAACTGATAGGATGCCTGGCTTTGCATAGAGAGAAGGATATAAGGGGCTCATACAGTCCATGAGTGGGCCAACCAGCCATCCATCTTAATGCTCTGGACAAATTGGGCCTTCTCGTAACTTGGTTCACACCTATTTGCTCAGAAACATATAAAGATACGACATCACGGCAGTCAAAACAGCAGACAACAGACAACATCGGAGAAGCTGGAAGAAGCTTGAAGAGTTAATGACTGCAGCATGAGTTTCTTCAACGAGACTTTGTTTCTGAACTTTGACAAAAAGACTTTGATTCTGAACTTTGACCAAACATCTTCGTCTCTAAATTTTGATGAAAAGACAAACCTTTATGAGAAGAACTTCAACACATCACCTGTTACCACTTTTTGACCTAGATGACCGCTTTGATGCACAAGGTTGTATCCATTCCTTGCTCGCTTTGTTTTGTGCCTGCTTATGTGCTCTTAAATAATTTAGTAAGGAACGTTGCAAACCCCCACTTGTATTATCAGGTAGAGTAATCCTTGTATTTATTGAATTGCTTCCTGCTTGCTATGTGCTCTTTTTAAATTAAATAAAAACTCACTTTGTTTCATAAAACTACCCCACCAGGTTGCTTTCTTTGCCTGAACTATCGTCCAGATCCATGAATTTCTGGGAAAGACCCTAAATTCCCTTCACAGGAGATTACCATCTGTTGCACTCATGTTCTATTCTTGGGTAGAATTTGTAGAAATGATTCTGCTCGTTTCTGAGAACTGTACATACTCTTACTGCAGTTGATCAAGAGTGTTCAATCCATTTTGATTTGTCTTTGCGGATCTTCTCTTGCTTTTGTCCTTTGAATTCATATTAACTTTGATTCAATCTTCTTTATTGAACACAGAAATTTTGCAAATATGCCTCTTTATAAGAAAAAAATAAACTATTTGGGATTCATTCAAACTAGATTTAGTGCTGGCTAATCTTTGCAGCGGGAAAGGAGAAAAGCCAAGAGAGCGATAGTGATAGGGGATTCTATAGTTAGGGGAACGGACAGGTGTTTCTGCGGCCGCAGACATGATTCCAGGATGGTATGTTGCCTCCCTGGTACCAGGGTCAAGGATGTCACTGAGCGGCTACAGAACATTCAGAAGGGGGAGGGTGAACAGCCAGTCCATATCCGTACCAATGACATAGGTAGAAAGAGGGATGAGGTCCTGCAGGAAGAGTTCAGAGAGATAGGAAAGAGATTAATATGCAGGATCTCAAAGGTAGGAATATCAGGATTATTCCTGGTGCCACACGCCAGTGAGTATAGAAATAAGAAGATAGAGCAGATGAATGTGTGGCTGAAGAGATGGTGCAGGAGGGAAGGCTTTAAATTCCTGGGGCATTGGGACCAGTTCTGGGAGAAGTGGGACCTGTACAGGCTGGTCGGGTTGCACCTCAACAGAGCTGGGACCTTGCAGGGAGGTTCACTAGTGCTGTGGGGGAGGGTTTAAACTAATTTGGCGGGGGTTGGGCACCAGGATGTAACATTGGAAAGGAGAAACATGGTGCACAAAGGATTGGGAGAGTCAGATAGCACTAGAGTAAGAAATAGTACAGTATTAGATGGGATCAGACTAAGGGAGAGTACAAGAAGGTCTAAGATAGGTTTACAGTGTACGTGTGTAAACGCACAAAGTGTGTTAAACAAGTTTGTAGAGCTGCAGGTGCAATTAGCCACATGGGAAAATTATGTTGTGGCGATAACGGAGACCTGTCTTAAAAAAGGGCAGGATTGGGTATTAAATATTCCTGGTTACAAGGTGTTCAGGAATGATAGGGAAGGAAAGAGAGAGTGGGGGGTGGGGTGGCAGTATTGATTAAGGAGAACATTAAACTGCTGGAGAGAAAGGATACCCTTGAAGGGGTCAAGGACAGAATCTATTTGGTTAGAGTTAAGAAACAATAGAGGTGCCATTACACTATTGGATGTATTCTATAGGCCACCAACTAGTGGGAAGGACATAGAAGAGCAAATTTACAGAGAAATTACAGAGATGTGCAAGAACCATAGAGTAGTGAAAATGGGGGACTTCAACTATCCTAATATAGACTGGGATAGTAAAAGTGTAAAGGGCAAAGAAGGGGAAGAATTTTTGAAGTGTGTTCAGGAGAATTTTCTTGACCAGTGCGTTTCTGGCCCAACGGGGAAGAGGCATTGTTGGATCTGGTTCTGGGGACTGAGATGGGCCAAGTGGAGCAAATTTCAGTGAGGAAACATTTAGGGAACAGCGATCATAGTATCATAAGGTTTAGATTAGCTATGGAAAAGAACAAGGAATAATCTAGAGTAAAAATACTCAATTGGAGGAGGGCCAATTTCAATGAGATGAGGTCAGATCTGGCCCGGGTAAATTGGAATCAAAGATTGACAGGCAAAACTATAATTGAACAGTAGGCAACCTTTAAAGAGCAGATGGTTTGGGTACAATCTAGGTACATTCCCACGAGGGGGAAAGGTAGGGCAATTGAAGCCAGAGCTCCCTGGATGACAAAAGAGATAGTGAGTAAGATGAAGCAGAAAAAAGGGGCGTATGACAGATATCAGGTTAATAACACAAGTGAGAACCAGGCTGAATATGGAAAGCTGAGAGGGGAAGTGAAAAAAGGAATAAGAGGGGCAAAGAAAGTGATGGCCAACATAAAACGGAATCCAAAAGTCTTCTATCGGCATGTAAACAGTAAACGGGTAGAAGAGGAGGGGTGGGGCTGATTACAGACCAAAAAGGAAATCTACTCATGGAGGCAGAGGGGATGGCTGAGGTACTAAATGAGTACTTTGCATCTGTCTTTACCAAGGTAGAAGGTGCTGCCAGAGTCTCAGTAAAGGAAGATGTAATTGAGATACTGGATGGGCAAAAAATTGATAAAGAGAAGTTTGATGGTATTAGACAGGAACTTTCAGAAGTTGATTGGGAGAGTCTGTTGGCAGGCAAAGGGACGTCTGGTAAGTGGGAGGCTTTCAAAAGTGTGTTAACCAGGGTTCAGGGTAAGCACATTCCTTATAAAGTGAAGGGCAAGGCTGGTAGAAGTAGGGAACCTTGGATGACTCGGGAGATTGAGGCCCTAGTCAAAAAGAAGAAGGAGGCATATGACATGCATAGGCAGCTGGGATCAAGTGGATCCCTTGAAGAGTATAGAGATTGCCGGAGTAGAGTTAAGAGAGAAATCAGCAGGGCAAAAAGGGGACATGAGATTGCTTTGGCAGATAAGGCAAAGGAGAATCCAAAGAGCTTCGACAAATACATAAAGGGCAAAAGAGTAACTAGGGAGAGAGTAGGGCCTCTTAAGGATCAACAAGGTCATCTATGTGCGGAACCACAAGAGATGGGTGAGATCCTGAATGAATATTTCACATCGGTATTTACGGTTGAGAAAGGCATGGATGTTAGGGAACTTGGGGAAATAAATAGTGATGTCTTGAGGAGTGTACATATTACAGAGAGGGAGGTGCTGGAAGTCTTAACGCGCATCAAGGTAGATAAATCTCTGGGACCTGATGAAATGTATCCCAGGACGTTATGGGAGGTTAGGGAGGAAATTGTGGGTCCCCTAGCAGAGATATTTGAATCATCCACCGCTACAGGTGAGGTGCCTGAAGATTGGAGGGTAGCAAATGTTGTGCCTTTGTTTAAGAAGGGCGGCAGGGAAATGCCTGGGAACTACAGACCGGTGAGCCTGACATCTGCAGTGGGTAAGTTGTTAGAGGGTATTCTGAGGGACAGGATCTACAGGCATTTGGAGAGGCAGCGACTAATTAGGAACAGTCAGCATGGTTTTGTGAGAGGAAAATCATGTCTCACGAATTTGATTGAGTTTTTTGAAGGGGTAACCAAGAAGATAGATGAGGGCTGTGCAGTAGACGTGGTCTACATGGACTTCAGCAAAGCCTTTGACAAGGTACCGCATGGTAGGTTGTTACATAAGGTTAAATCTCATGGGATCCAAGGTGAGGTAGCCAATTGGATACAAAATTGGCTTGACGACAGAAGACAGAGGGTGGTTGTAGAGGGTTGTTTTTCAAACTGGATGCCCGTGTCCAGCGGTGTGCCTCAGGGATCGGTGCTGGGTCCGCTGTTATTTGTTATTTATATTAATGATTTGGATGAGAATTTAGGAGGCATGGTTAGTAAGTTTGCAGATGACACCAAGATTGGTGGCATTGTGGACAGTGAAGAAGGTTATCTAGGATTGCAACGGGATCTTGATAAATTGGGCCAGTTGGCCGATGAATGGCAGATGGAGTTTAATTTAGATAAATGTGAGGTGATGCATTTTGGTAGATCGAATCGGGCCAGGACCTACTCCGTTAATGGTAGGGCGTTGGGGAGAGTTATAGAACAAAGAGATCTAGGAGTACAGGTTCATAGCTCCTTGAAAGTGGAGTCACAGGTGGATAGGGTGGTGAAGAAGGCATTCGGCATGCTTGGTTTCATTGGTCAGAACATTGAATGCAGGAGTTGGGATGTCTTGTTGAAGTTGTACAGGGCATTGGTGAGGCCACACTTGGAATACTGTGTACAGTTCTGGTCACCCTATTATAGAAAGGATATTATTAAACTAGAAAGAGTGCAGAAAAGATTTACTAGGATGCTACCGGGACTTGATGGTTTGACTTACAGGGAGAGGTTAGACAGACTGGGACTTTTTTCCCTGGAGAGTAGGAGGTTAAGGGGTGATCTTATAGAAGTCTATAAAATAATGAGGGGCATAGATAAGGTAGATAGTCAAAATCTTTTCCCAAAGGTAGGGGAGTCTATAACGAGGGGGCATAGATTTAAGGTGAGAGGGGAGAGATACAAAAGGGTCCAGAGGGGCAATTTTTTCACTCAAAGGGTGGTGAGTGTCTGGAACGAGCTGCCAGAGGCAGTAGTAGAGGCGGGTACAATTTTGTCTTTTAAAAAGCATTTGGACAGTTACATGGGTAAGATGGGTATAGAGGGATATGGGCCAAGTGCAGGAAATTGGGACTAGCTTAGTGGTGTAAACTGGGCGACAAGGACATGTTGGGCCGAAGGGCTTGTTTCCATGTTGTAACTTCTATGATTCTATGATTACTAGAAATGCTAACTGTACTTAAAGTCACCCAGTCCGGATGGAATCCATCCTAGGTTACCGAGGGAAGTAAGGGTAGAAATTGAGGAGGTACTGGCCATAACCTTCCAAACACCTTAGATATGGGGGTGGTGCCAGAGGACTGGAGAATTGCAAATGTTACACCCTTGTTTAAAAAAGGGTGTAAGGATAAACCCAGCAACTACAGGCCAATCAGTTTAACCTCGGTGGTGGGGAAACTTTTAGAAACGATAATCTGGGACAGAATTAACAGTCACTTGGACAAGTGTGGATTAATTAAGGAAAGCCAGCACGGATTTGTTCAAGGCAAATCGTGTTCAACTAACTTTAATAGAGTTTTATGATGAGGTAACAGAGAGGGTCGATGAGGGCAATGCAGCTGATGTGGTTCATATGGACTTTCAAAAAGGGTTTGATAAAGTGCCACATCATAGTCTTGTGATCAAGGTTGAAGCCCATGGAATAAAAGGGGCAATAGCAGCATGGATACAGAATTGGCTAAATAACAGGAAGCAGAGAGTAGTGATGAATGGCTGTTTTTTGTACTAGAGGGAGGTGCACAGTGGCGTTCCCCAGGGGTCGGTACTAGGACCACTGCTTTTCTTGATATATATTAATGACTTGGACTTGGTTGCACAGGGCACAATTTCAACATTTGCAGATGACACAAAACTTGGAGGTTTAGTGAACAGTGAGGAAGATAGTGATAGACTTCAAGATGATATAGACAGGCTGGTGGCATGGGCAGACAACTGGTAGATGAAATTTAATGCAGAAAAATGTGAAGTGATACATTTCGGTAGGAACAATCAGGAAAGGCACTATAAACTAGAGGGCACAATTCTAAAAGGGGTGCAGAAACAGAGAGACCTGGTGATATATGTACACAAATCATTGAAGGTAGCAGGACAGATTAAGAAAGCGGTTAAAAAAGCATACGGGATCCTGGGCATTATAAATAGGCATAGAGTACAAAAGCAAGGAAGTCAAGATGAACTTTTATAAAACACTGGTTAGGCCACAACTGGAGTATTTAGTCCAGTTCTGGACACTGGACTTTAGGAAAGGTGTGAAGGTGCAGTGCCCAGAACTGGACACAATACTCCAGTTCAAAGTGTTGTCTCCAAAGAGAGTGCAGAAGAGATTTACTAGAATTATTCCAGGGATGAGGGACTTTAGTTACATTGATAGACTGGAGAAGCTGGGGTTGTTCTCCTTGGAACAGAGACGGTTGAGAGGAGATTTGATAGAGGTATTCAAAATCATGAAGGGTCTCAACAGAGTAGATAGAAAGAAATTGTTCCCATTGGCGGAAAGGTCAAGAACCAGAGGACATAGATCTAAGGTGATTGGCAAAAGAACCAAAGATGACATGAGGAAAAACCTTTTTACACAGCGAGCAGTTAGGATCTGGAATGCACTGCCCGAGGGGGTGGTGGAGGCAGATTCAATCATGGTTTTCAAAAGCGAACTGGATAAGTACTTGAAAAGAAAAAATTTGCAGGGCTACGCGGATAGGGCGGAGGAGAGGGACTAGCTGGATTGCTCTTGCATAGAGCTGGCAAGGACTCGATGGGCCGAATGGCCTCCTTCTGTGCTGTAACCTTTCTATGATTCTATGATTCTGTGGTGAAAAAGATTTGATGAAGAGTGAAATGTAACTATCACAAAAAGATTTAAAGAAGAATGAGAAAATGTGACATGATCAATTTATACGCTTTTATATTAATCCAAAGAAATTTTTGAAATTAGCGTCAATTTGCCACAGATGACAAAGTATTTATATGATCCACATCACAAGAACAAGGCTGCAAAATGGGCAAGAAGAGAATGTGGGGTCAGCAAGTCAGGTGAGTTGTATCACTGGTAAAGGATGTCATAGTACAATCAAAAGGGTGAAAATAACAGCGGAAAAGGAGATGGCACAAGGGACTTGGATAGAAATGAGTAATAAAAGGGACAAAGTAACATTTGGTTACAACTACAGGTAACCATCTCAAGGTGAACAAATGAATACTGAGCCTTTAGGTAAGTAAGAATAGGCTGTGTGGAATGCTACTATAATTATTATTGGGGAATAAATGGACAGATCAAAGTCAACCAAGGAAGAGGGGGAAGCCTAATCACGGATGTGATATATGGTGGCTTTTTAACAGGTCCGATACAAAACAACAACAACGTGATATCCTTGAGGGGTCAAGGACAGAATCTATTTGGTGAGAGTTCAGAAACAATAGAGGCACCATTACACTACTGGGTGTATTCCATAGGCCACCAATTAGTGGGAAGGATATAGAGAAGCAAATTTGCAGGGAAATTACAGATGTGCAAGAACCATAGAGTAGTGATACTGGGGGACTTCAATTATCCTAATATAGACTGGGATAGTAATAGTGTAAAGGGCAAAGAGGGGGAGGAATTTCTGAAGTGTGTTCAGGAGAACTTTCTTGATCAGTATGTGTCCGGTCCGACAAGGAAGGAGGCATTGCTGGATCTGGTTCTGGGGAATGAGGTGGGTCAAGTAGAACAAGTATCAGGGGGGTAGCATTTAGGGAACAGAGATCATAGTATCATAAGGTTTAGATTAGTTAGATTAGCTATCTAGAGTAAAAATACTTAATTGGTGAAGGGCCAATTTCAGTGGGTTGAGAACGGATCCCCCACCTCATTCTCCAGAATTAAACGATTGGCAGGCAAAACTGTAATCGAACAATGGGCGGCCTTTAAAGAGGAGATGGTTTGGGTATAGTCTAGGTACATTCCCAAGAGGTGGAAAGGTAGGGCAAACAAAGCCAGAGCTCCCTGGTTTACGAAAGAAATAGAGAATAAGATGAAGCAGAAAAAGGGGGCGTATGATGGATGTCAGGATGATAATACAAGTGATAACCAAACTGAATATACAAAGTACAGAGGAGAAGTGAAAAAGGAAAGAAGAGAGGAAAAGAGGAGGTTCTAGAAAGGCTGGCTGTACTTGAAGTAGATAAGTCACCCGATCTGGATGGGAGGCATCCTGGGTTGCTGAGGGAAGTAAAGGTAGAAATTGCGGAGGTACTGGCCATAATCTTCCAAACATCCCTCGATACGGGGGTGGTGCCAGAGGACTGGAGAATTGCAAATGTTACACCCTTGTTCAAAAAAGGGAGTACGGATAAACCCAGCAAATATAGGCCAGTCAGTTTAACCTCAGTGGTGGAGAAACTTTTAGAAATGATTATCTGGGACAGAATTAGCAATCACTTGGACAAGTGTGGATTAATAAAGGAAAACCAGCACGGATTTATTAAAGACAAATCGTGTTTAACTAATTTGATTGAGTTTTTTGATGAGGTAACTGGGAGGGTTGATGAGGGCAATGCGGCTGATGTGGTGTATATGGACTTTCAAAAGGCATTTGATAATGTGCTGCATAATAGGCTTGTCATCAACATTGAAGCCCATGGAATAAAGGGGGCAGTAGTAGCATGGATACAAAATTGGCTAAGTAACAGGAAGCAGAGAGTAGTGGTGAATGGCTGTTTTTTGGACTGGAGGGAGGTGTACAGTGGTGTTCCCCAGGGGTCGGTACTAGCCCACTGCTTTTCTTGATATATATTAATGACTTGGACTTGGGTGTACAGGGCACAATTTCCAAATTTGCAGTTGACACAAAACTTGGAAGTGTAGTGAACAGTGAGGAGGATAGTGATAGACTTCAGGAGGAGATAGACAGACTGGTGAAATGGGCAGACACGTGGCAGATGAAATTTAACGCAGAAAAATGCGAAGTGATACATTTTGGTAGGAAGAAAGAGGAGAGGCAATATAAACTAGAGAGCACAATTCTAAAAGGGGCACAGGAACAGAGAGATCTGGGGGTATATGTACACAAATCGTTGAAGGTGGCAGGACAGGCTGAGAAAGCACAAAGGATCCTGGGCTTTATAAATAGAGGCATAGAGTATAAAAGCAAGGAAGTCATGATGAACCTTTATAAAACATTGGTTCGGCCATAACTAGAGTATTGTGTCCAGTTCTGGGCACGGCACTTCAGGAAAGATGTGAAGGCCTTAGAGAGGGTGCAGAAGAGATTTACTAGAATGATTCCAGGGATGAGGGACTTTAGTTACATGGATAGACTGGAGAAGCTGGGGTTGGTCTCTTTGGAACAGAAAAGATTGAGAGGAGGTATTTAAAATCATGTAGGGTCTAGACAGAATAGATAGAGAGAAACTGTTCCCATTGGCGGAAGGGTCAAGAACCAGAGGACATGGGTTTAAGATGATTGGCAAAATAGCCAAAGGTTATATGAGGAAAAACCTTTTTACACAGCGAATGGTTAGGATCTGGAATGCACTGCCCGAGGGGGGGTGAAGGAGGCAGATTCAATCCTGGCTTTCAATAGTGAGCTGGATTAGTACTTAGAAGAAAAAAGGTTTGCGGGGCTATGGGAATAGGGCGGGGAGTGGGACTAACTGGATTGCTCTTGCATAGAGCCGGCATGGACTCGATGGGTCAAAAGGCCTCCTTCCGTGCTGTAATGTTTCTATGATTTTATGATTCTATGACAGGTAGGTAAGGGGTTAAAAAGGCTTATGGGATGCTTTCCTTTATTAGCCGAGGAATAGACTCTATAAGAGCAGGCAGGTTATGCTAGAACAGTATAAAACATTGGCTCAGTTGCAGCTTGAGTACTGCGTACAGTTCTGGTCACCACATTACAAGGAAGATGTGATTGCGAGAGAGAGGATACAGAGGAGATTTACGAGGATGTTACCAGGGCTGGAGAATTTTAGCTATGAGAAAAGATTGGAACAATCTCTGGGACAAAGGAGGCTGAGGGGAGATTTAATTGAGGTATATAAAATTATGACGGGACTAGATAGAGTGGATAGGGAGGACCTATTTCCCTTCGCAGAGGGGCCAGTGACCAGGGGGCATAGATTTAAAGTAATTGGTAGAAAGATTAGAGGGGAGCTGAGGAGAATTTTTTTCACCCAGAGGGTGGTGGGGGTCTGGAACTCACTGCCTGAAAGGGTGGTAGAGGCAGAAACCCTCAACTCATTTAAAAAGTACTTGGATGTGCATTTGAAGTGCCGTAACCTACAGGGCTACGGACCAATTGCTGGAAAGTGGGATTAAGCTCGATAGCTCTTTTTCAGCCAGCTCAAACACGATGGGCCGAATGTCCTCCTTCTGTGCCATAACTTCCTATGATTCTACAGTTCTATATCATGTGACTAAAGTAGGTGTGTTATAGTTAAAGTATAAATGTTTAGTGCAACGTATCTTTGACGTTACTCAAGACTGCAAACTGCCTGGTTAGGTGTAAACTTACAATCACAGTGTAAAATGAGTAGATTGAGAGAGCTGTCCTTGAGGAAGGTGGTCTCATTCTTCAATTCGGGAAGGGTTTGAACCAAACAAGAATTAGAATCCTTGGAGCACAGGAAGTACGAGAGGAGCCACTGAATGTGGTTCTATATATCCAATGGTGTACATGGGCAAAGAGGAACATAGGAACAGGAGTAGGCCATTCAGCCCCTCGAGCCTGTTTCGCAGATTATGGTTGATCTGTACCTTAACTCCATCTATCTGCCTTGGTTCCTTAAGACTTAATACCCTTGTAATAAACGCCAACATACCATTTCCTTCCTAATTGCTTGCTGCACCTGCATGTTAGCTTTCAGTGACTCATGTACAAGGACACCCAGGTCCCTTTGAACATCAACATTTTCCAATGTCTCACCACTTAAAAAATACCCTGCATTTCTGTTTTTTCTACCAAAGTAGATAACTTCATATTTTTCCACATTATATTCCATCTGCCATATCCTTGCCCACTCACTTAGCCTGTCTATATCCCCTTGAAGCCTCTTTGCATCCTCCTCACAACTCACATTCGCACCTAGTTTTGTGTCGTCAGCAAACTTGGAAATATTACATTTGGTCCCCTCATCCAAATCAAATGTCTTACTGCAATTATATAGGGCTTTGGTGAGACTGCACCTGGAGTATTGTGTACAATTTTGGTTTCCTTACCTAAGAAAGGATATACTTGCCACAGAGGGAATTCAACGAAGTTTCACTGGACTGATTCCTGGGATGGCAGGATTGTCGTATGAGAAGAGATTGAGTAGACTAGGCCTGTATTCTCAGAGTTTAGAAGAATGAGAAGTGATCTCATTGAAACATACAAAATTCTTGCAGGGCTCGACAGGGTAGATGCAAGGAGGATGTTTCCCCTGGCTGGGGAGTCTAGAAC
This sequence comes from Heptranchias perlo, assembly GCF_035084215.1. Taxonomy (NCBI): domain Eukaryota; kingdom Metazoa; phylum Chordata; class Chondrichthyes; order Hexanchiformes; family Hexanchidae; genus Heptranchias; species Heptranchias perlo. Next base: position 146,359,824 of record NC_090326.1, on the reverse strand, counting down.
CAGGGGTCACAGTCTCAGAATAAGGGGTAGGCCACTTAGGACTGAGATGAGGAGAAATTTCTTCACTCAGAGGGTGGTGAATCTTTGGAATTCTCTACCCCAGAGGGCTGTGGAGGCTCAGTCATTGAATACATTCAAAACAGAGATCGATAGATTTCTAGATATTAAAGGCATCAAGGGATATGGGGATGGTGCAGGAAAATGGCATTGAGGTAGAAGATCAGCCATGGTCTGATTGAATGGCAGAGCAGGCTCGAGGAGCCAGATGGCCTACTCCTGCTCCTATTTCCTATTTCTTATGTTCTTATGTTTGTGAGGTAGTCAAAGAAATTCAGTGCACAAATGTGCCATGACCCTTACCAAGAGATCTTAATCAGAGAGACTCCCCTCTTAGCATGAGTAAGTTTGTACTGTGCCAATTTTTATGATGTTACAGAGCTATTCTTGGAACAGGCTTTGTATTGTAGCTGAAATGTATTGACAGTTTGGACTATTGTTTCTTCATTGTTTAATTTATTTATTGAAGATTAAGGGTTCTCAGCTAAGGTTAGCAACTGAATCTCTGCTGATGCTTATTGTACTGTAAGTAGGATTCTATATATCCAATGGTGTATATAGGCACAGAGGAACATAGGAACAGGAGTAGGCCATTCAGCCTCTTGAGCCAGTTTTGCAGATTATGGTTAATCTGTATCTTAATTCCATCTACCCGCCTTGGTTCCTTAACCCTTAATACTCTTGCCTAACAATCTCAGTTTTGAAATTTTCAATTGACCGAGTTTCAACAGCTTTTTGGGAGAGAGAGTTCCAGATTTCCACTACCCTTTGTGTGAAGAAGTGCTTCTTACTGTCTCTGTTCTTGAGAGTGCCCATTCATTTCCTTATTATGGTGATTCCTACACTCGGAGCAAAGGAGTTCTTTGGAGAATAAAAGAAAAGGCCATTTTGCTTTGAAGTAAAAATACAGACACAAGCAATTCAAAGCGAATGGGAGCAATTCCAAAAAAAATCCTTGCATGTACATACTCTTTCTTGTTGCTGTGGGTTAATTTACAGGATGTGAAAAGATAAAGAATTGATTTTTTAAAAATCTGCTAACTCTGGCTATCTTCCAGAATACACTGCAACATTCTCTGCTGTGTTCTCCAATCAGGAAGATTCGAGTTTGTAGAAGGAGTAAAGTTAATTTCCTGTGATGTCCTAATTTGATAATTGTTATGTGAGGATAAAACATCACCTCACCAGCCTTTCAGGATTGGTATCTCCTCAACATTTCAACATCTTTAAAAATCTTTGACATTTTTTCCAAACTGAGTTGGATATTCTGAGATGTTCTTGTTTTCTTGAATATTAAGAGACAGTTGGATATATAATAAAGCAATATTTTCAAAATAAAATGCAATATTGCACACATCAAAACCCGTTACAACGTTAATAAGAACATAAGAAATAGAAGCAGGAGTAGGCCAATCGGCCCCTGGAGCCTGCTCCGCCATTCAATAAGATCATGGCTGATCTGATCCTAACCTCAAATTTAAATTCATGTCCAATTTCCTGCCAGCTCCCCGTAACCCCTAATTCCCTTTACTTCTAGGAAACTGTCTATTTCTGTTTTAAATTTATTTACGTTCTCTGTAAGTTCCCAGTTCATGCACACTGATACTAATCCTTGGTGTTCTAATTTAAGATATATCCATCAATGAGGCAACAGTGTCAAGAACAGCTCTTCTGGGTCCACAAAATTAAAACACGACAAACCAGCAAATAAGAAAGATAAGGACATATCGAACTGAAATATAAATAGAAAATGCTGGAAACACTCAGCAGGTCAGGCAGCATCTGTGGAGAGAGAAAAACAGTTAATGTTTCAGGTTGATGACCTGTCATTAGAACTGGAAGATGAACAGCTTTTAAGCAAATACAGAGCCAGGGAAAAGGGGGCAAGGAAAGAACAAAAGGGAAGGTCTGTGCTAGGGTGGAGGGCAGGAGTGATTAAATGACAAAAGGGATGATGGTGCAAGGCAAAAGGGGTGACAAAGGATCTCGGCCTCTATGTACAAGCACTGCTGCAGTGTCTTGATACCTCATTCGAGAACATGGGTGGGATCAAAGGCTCCTTCCAATAATTATAAACATTAAAAATCAAATTTAAAAAGTTCCTCGGCAGTGCAATGAAATAGCTCTGCATCTTTTAAATGCCCTCACACCCAGCGCTGTTCACAGGAATTTAGAATTGTACACATGTGTTCTAAATGTTGTCACTTGCATCTACTTGTGTGCTGATTGCTAAGGAGATCCTGGTGTGAGGCAGGGCTAATGCTCCCTGCTTTATTAATGGATTTTTAAAATCTTAGGATGTTCTTGTTTAACCAACGTTAAAGTATGAGCTGTTCGTGTTAGAACTGGGTCTTCCTGTGGTGTGCAGCAATCCCCCATGCTGTGCAGAGCAGAGTAACTACTCCCCCTCCCTCAGGAAGCAAGGAGGTACCAGTAACCTGGTTCCAGGGAAAATCAGCTCAACGATTGAGGCAGTGGGCTTGTTCCATTGACATTGAGGGAAGGGCTACTTGCAGCGAGAGAAACCTTTGCTGGGGTGGAGCATAAACATTAATAAATCCAGTAAAGGAATTCAGGAGAAACTTCTTTACCCAGAGAGTGGTTAGAATGTGGAATTTGCTACCACAAGGAGTGGTTGAGGCGAATAGTCTAGATGCCTTTAAGGGGGAGCTAGATAAACACATGAGCGAGAATGGAATAGAAGGATATATTGATAGGGTTAGATAAAGTAGGGAGGAAGAGGGCTGGTGTGGAGCATAAACACCAGCATAGACCAGTTGGACCGAATGGCCTATTTATGTGCTGTAGAATCTATGTAGTTCTATGTGAAAACCTTTCTTGTGTTTTTTTTTACTCATTTAACTCAATAATCTCGAACCTTTATGAGATCTCAAAAAAGCATCGGAATTCAAGAATTCCGTGTATTCAGAGTACCTGGGCCAGATGGCACCCATCCATCCCATTCTTAAGCAAGTACGAGATGTGAGCTGAGGCTTTGCTGAACATTTTTATAAGCTCTATGAATGCACAAGCTGTAACTGGGGACGCAAGATAGCAAATATTATCCTGATATCCTCACATTCCTCTAAGAAAGGCACTAAATAAATGATTTTCATACCATTGGTAAAATATGTCTTGCCTTGTATATATTACCACCACTGCATCAGTGCAATGTTGTTTTGGTCACACATTGACTCTAAGGCACGAACTTAACTCAGGAGTCAGGTTGTCAATCTGTCTCATATCTGTGTATCAAGGTGTGTGGGACCACTTCTAGTGGTAGTCTCACTCCGTTTGGGCTTTACACTGGGTGTAGTGTACTCAGAGGCATAGCCAGGTCGACACAGTATACTCAAGCACATGGACATTTCAGACCCCAGGATGATGAATACACGTGCTGCTCTCGACAATGACCTGATTCTACTTCTGCTCCAAGGGATGGAATTCTGCTGAGGCAGGAATTCTCACGATAGTTTTGCGAGAGCAGGAATTCTCACTCAGGGCAGAATTCCGTCTCCAGGTACAAGCCATGAATGGCGGAGAGGTGGGGGACTAAAGTGCCAGCAGAAATTGAAGGGCTTGCGGAAAGGAAAGTGCCACCATAAACTGAGGGGAGGAGGAAGGAAGGGAGACAAGATTGTCAGCATGAAGTCCAGGAAGAGAGGGAGTACCGCACCTCTATGAAGAGAGGAAGAGTTACTGTTGAGGAAGCTTTTGGTGAAGTGATGGTTTGGTTGGTCTGTTGATTTAGATTAACTCATATCATTTCTTTTTCCTGTAATGTTTTAGATTAAGAATCAATTATGAAGTAAAATGTATTTTAAACTATTCACAATGCGCCATTTTTAATGTAAACATTTTCCAGGGGTGCATGCTCCAGTGCAAGGATAGGAGGTCTATTTTCTAGGGATACTATTAGAACTGATATCCTCCAATGCAGATGGTGCAAGGCAACTAACACAGTCGGAGTTGATTTCCTTAAAGTACATCAACAAGCTTCATTTACAGTTACCACACAGGCATTTCCTTCTCTAACCTACAGTCTGCTACAGACAAGAATCATTTCACACATTCACTGCATACTTGAGAGTAGTTGTAAACAATTTTACAACACCAAGTTATAGTCCAACAAATTTATTTTAAATTCCACAAGCTTTCGGAGGCTTCCTCCTTCCTCAGGTGGTGTGAAGCTCAACACCATCCAGGACAAAGCAGCCCGTTTGATTGGCACCCCATCCACCACCCTAAACATTCACTCCCTCCACCGCTGGCACACTGTGGCTGTAGTGTGTACCATCCACAGGATGCACTGCAGCAACTCGCCAAGGCTTCTTCGACAGCACCTCCCAAACCCGCGACCTCTACCACCTAGAAGGACAAGAGCAGCAGGCACATGGGAACAACACCACCTGAGGAAGGAGGAAACCTCCGAAAGCTTGTGGAATTTAAAATAAATTTGTTGGACTATAACTTGGTGTTGTAAAATTGTTTACAATTGTCAACCCCAGTCCATCACCGGCATCTCCACATCATACTTGAGAGTAGGGAAGGAAAAGAAAGTTCTTTCAGCAGCTCCAGTTTTTTTTTATTCGTTCATGGGATGTGGGTGTCGCTGGTGAGGTCAGCATTTATTGCCCATTCCTAATTGCCCTTGAGAAGGTGGTGGTGAGCCGCCTTCTTGAACCACTGCAGTCCGTGTGGTGAAGGTTCTCCCACAATGCTGTTAGGTAGGGAGTTCCAGGATTTTGACCCAGCGACGATGAAGGAACGGCGATATATTTCCAAGTCGGGATGGTGTGTGACTCGGAGGGGAACGTGCAATTGGTGTTGTTCCCATGTGCCTGCTGCCCATGTCCTTCTAGGTGGTAGAGGTCGTGGGTTTGGGAGGTGCTGTCGAAGAAGCCTTGGCGAGTTGCTGCAGTGCTTCCTGTGGATGGTACACACTGCAGCCACAGTGTGCCGGTGGTGGAGGGAGTCAATGTTTAAGGTGGTGGATGGGGTGCCAATCAAGCGGGCTGCTTTGTCCTGGATGGTGTCGAGCTTCTTGAGTGTTGTTGGAGCTGCACTCATCCAGGCAAGTGGAGAGTATTCCATCACACTCCTGACTTGTGCCTTGTAGATGGTGGAAAGGCTTTGGGGAGTCAGGAGGTGAGTCACTCGCCGCAGAACACCCAGCCTCTGACCTGCTCTTGTAGCCACAGTATTTATGTGGCTGATTCAGTTAAGTTTCTGGTCAATGGTGATCCCAGGATGTTGATGGTGGGGAATTTGGCGATGGTAATGCCATTGAATGTCAAGGGGAGGTGGTTAGACACTCTCTTGTTGGAGATGGTCTTTGCCTGGCACGTTTCTGGCGCGAATGTTACTTGCCACTTATCAGCCCAAGCCTGGATGTTGTCCAGGTCTTGCTGCATGCGGGCACGGACTGCTTTATTATCTGAGGGGTTGCGAATGGAACTGAACACTGTGCAATCGTCAGTGAACATCCCCATTTCTGACCTTCTGATGGAGGGAAGGTCATTGATGAAGCAGCTGAAGATGGTTTGGCCTAGGATACTGCCCTGAGGAACTCCTGCAGCAATGTCCTGGGGCTGAGATGATTAGCCTCCAACAACCACTACCATCTTCTTTTGTGCAAGGTATGACTCCAGCCACTGGAGAGTTTTCCCCCTGATTCCCATTGACTTCAATTTTACTAGGGCTCCTTGGTGCCACACTCAGTCAAATGCTGCCTTGATGTCAAGGGCAGTCACTCTCCCCTCACCTCTGGAATTCAGCTCTTTTGTCCATGTTTGGACCAAGGCTGTAATGAGGCCTGGAGACAAGTGGTCCTGGCAGAACCCAAACTGAGCATCGGTGAGTGCGTTATTGGTGAGTAAGTGCTGCTTGATAGCACTGTTGACGACACCTTCCATCACTTTCCTGATGATTGAGAGTAGACTGATGGGGCAGTAATTGGCCGGATTTGATTTGTCCTGCTTTTTGTGGACAGGACACACCTGGGCAATTTTCCACATTGTCGGGGAGATGCCAGTGTTGTAGCTGTACTGGAACAGTTTGGCTAGAGGCACGGCTAGTTGTGGAGCACAAGTCTTCAGCACTACAGGCAGGATGTTGTCGGGACCCATAGTCTTTGCTGTATCCAGTGCACTCAGCCATTTCTTGATATCACGTGGAGTGAATCGAATTGGCTGAAGACTGGCTTCTGTGATGGTGGGGATATCGGGAGGAGGCCGAGATGGATCATCCACTCGGCACTTCTGGCTGAAGATGGTTGCAAATGCTTCAGCCTTGTCTTTTGCACTCACGTGCTGGACTCCGCCATCATTGAGGATGGGGATGTTTACAGAGCCTCCTCCTCTCGTTAGTTGTTTAATTTTCCACCACTACTCACGACTGGATGTGGCAGGACTGCAGAGCTTTGATCTGATCCGTTGGTTGTGGAATAGCTTAGCTCTGTCTATAGCATGTTGATTCCGCTGTTTAGCATGCATGTAGTCCTGAGTTGTAGCTTCACCAGGTTGGCACCTCATTTTTCGGTACACCTGGTGCTGCTCCTGGCATGCTCTTCTACACTCCTCATTGAACCAGAGTTGATCCCCTGGCTTTTTGGTAATGGTAGAGTGAGGAATATGCCGGGCCATGAGGTTACAGATTGTACTGGAATACAATTCTGCTGCTGCTGATGGCCCACAGCACCTCATGGATGCCCAGTTTTGAGCTGCTAGATCTGTTCTGAATCTATCCCATTTAGCATGGTGGTAGTGCCACACAACACGTTGGATGGTGTCCTCAGTGCGAAGACGGGACTTCGTCTCCACGAGGACTGTGCGGTGGTCACTCCAACAAATACTGTCATCTGCGACAGGTAGATTGGTGAGGATGAGGTCAAGTAGCTTTTTCCCTCGTGTTGGTACGCTCACCACCTGCCGCAGGCCCAGTCTGGCAGTTATGTCCTTCAGGACTCGGCCAGCTCCATCAGTCGTGGTGCTACCGAGCCGCTCTTGGTGATGGACATTGAAATCCCCACCCAGAGTACATTCTGTGCCCTTGCTACCCTCAGTGCTTCCTTCAAGTGGTACTCAACATGGAGGAGGACTGATTCATCAGTTGAGGGAGGACGGTAGGTGGTAATCAGCAGGAGGTTTCCTTGCCCGTGTTTGACTTGATGCCATGAGATTTCATGGGGTCCGGAGTCAATGTTGAGGACTCCCAGGGCCACTCCCTCCTGACTGTATATCACTGTACCGCCACCTCTGGTCGGTCTGTCCTGCTGGTGGGACAGGACATACCCAGGGATGGTGACGGAAGCCCCAGTTAGCAGGCTGACCCACTGACTGGCCTGTGGGAGAAAGATCGGCAGATTTTCCGACCTCATGACTTTAGCAGGGTTCACATCCTGCACAGTCTGAGAGTCCCCCAACATTGCTGGCAGTGGGACCACCCAAAGGAACTTGAATCTTAATCCAGGGAGTTCCCCAACGTCACTGGCAAACAGGTTGCTGATGGAAGATATTATCCCAGGTTAAAACAGGTGACTGTGAGTCCTGATTAAGTATTATTGTGATATTCATATCACCCGAGTAAATGAGCTTTGATTAATAAATTTGTTTAGACTAAAAAAAAACCCACAAGATAGGTTTTCACATAGAATTGCATAGATTTTACAGCACAGAAACAGGCCATTCGGCCCAACTGTCCATGCTGATGTTTATGCTCCACATGAGCATCCTCCCTCCCTATTTTATCTAACCTTATTAACATATCCTTCTATTCCTTTCTCCCTTCTTCCCCTTAAAGGCATCTAGGCTATTCACCTCAACCACTCCTTGTGGTAGCAAATTCCACATTCTAACCACTCTCTGGGTGAAGAGGTTTCTCCTGAATTCCTTTACTGGATTTATTAATGTTTATGCTCCACCCCAGCAAGGGTTTCTCTCGCTGCAAGTAGCCCTTCCCTCAAAGCCAATGGAACAAGCCCACTGCCTCACCCGTTGAGCTGATTTTCCCTGGAACCAGGTTACTGGTACCTCCTTGCTTCCTGAGGGAGGGGGAGTAGTTACTCTGCTCTACACAGCATGGGGGATTGCTGCACACCACAGGAAGACCCAGTTCTAACACGAACAGCTCATACTTGGTGCAGTGTGCTGCTAAACAAGAACATCCTAAGATAAACTAAATATTCATTAATAAAGCAGGGGGCATTAGCTCTGCCTCACGCCAGGATCTCCTTAGCAATCAGCACACAAGTGGACGCAAATGACAATATTTATAACACGTGTACAATTCTAAATTCTTGCGTACAGCGTTTGGTGTGAGGGCACATTTAAAAAAATACTCTGCTGTTTCACTGCAATACCTAGGAACTTTTTAAATAGATTTTTAGGTCAGGATTTTAACTGGGAAAAATGGGTGGGTTGGAGGTGGGGGAGCATTGAGAATTGCAACAATTTCAGACCTGCCCCCAACCTGCCCATTTCTGGTTTTCACCAGGGCAGGACGAGGGGCTGGCAACCAATCCGCTCTCAGAGGTGGGTTGGTCACTAAAACCTTTCAAAGAGGCTGTGGGCTTCCATTTTGAAAGGTTTTGCGATTTCAACCTCTGGGGGCCGGGATTCCTGGGCCTTCTCCATCACGCAGCATGAGAGGAGGCGAGAAGGCCTGAAACTGCAGCTAAGTGCCTTTCTGGCACAGCTTGTGGGCCCGGAGGGCAGGAGTGCTTCCCCGAGGCCCAACAAGTCTAACTGCAGCGATGCCCCCCCCCCCCCCCCCCAATGATCGCGGATCCCCCCCCAATGATTGCAATGCCCCCCCCAACAATCGTGGACCCCCCCAACGATTGTGGACCCCTTAACGATTGCAGACATCCCCCACGATTGCGGAACCCCGTGATGACCCCCGATCCTGATCCCCCGCTCCTCAGTGACTGATTCTTCGGTGACTGACAACCTATCGCCCCCCCCCCCGCACCATGACCCCCAATCCCACCTCCCCGTGACCCCCAATCCCTCCCCCCACGATTGACCTCCTGGTGACTGACCTCCGATGACTGACCTCCCGCACCCCCATCCCAATGACTGACCCTCCATGACTGACTCCTCGTGACTGACCTCTGATGACTGACCACCCCCCACCCCGATGACTGATCCCTCCGTGACCCCCACGCCCACCCACGCCCCTGTGCCCACCCATTCCCCCCCCTTCCATGCAATCTAAGACTTAACTGAACACTTACCTGAGGACGTCCACTTCCTCTCTCTGCTCCCGTCCAACTGAGGCCACCCTGTCAATCAGGTATCAGTTACCCGTACTTCCGGGTTTCCTGTCTGCGATTCAACCCCCCACCGCCCCTTTCCCGGCTCCTGGTGTAAATCCTGGCCTTAATGTTTATAATTATTGGAATGAGCCTTTGCTCCCACCCATATTCTCGAATGAAGCATCGAGACACTGGAGCTGTGCCTGTACATAGAGACCGAGATCCTTTGTCACAACACATAGTGCAACATGCAGCCAGCGGTGTAACTTGGATCTGTAGGCCGTGCATCATACTCTATTAGTGACCAGTCTGAAACAGGTTCCTGTAGTACTGGGATGTCCAACCTGTAGCCCATGGGCCATTTATGGTGTCAAACCCACCAATAATCTGACCCTCGAAGTCCAGGCAATTGAGTTCAACTTTAGATCTTAATCACCACTCCCTTTTTCTCTTGGACATTCAGTAACCATTTACACCTCCTCTGGACCCATAATGCGTTTCTCTGCTTGTCCCATTATCACCTCCTTTTGCCTTGCACCATCATCTCTTTTGTCATTTAATCACTCCTGCCCTCCACCCTATCACAGACTTCTGTTCTTTCCTTGCCTCCTTTTCCCTGGCTCTGTATTTGCTTAAAAGCTGTCCATAGCCTCACTCCAGGTACTTGAGCATAAAGTCTAGGCTGAAACTCCATGCAGTACGGAGGAAGGGCTGCACTGTCAGAGGTGCTTTCATTTATATGAGATGTCAAACTGCCTGTTCAGGTGGACTTATAAGATCCCATGGCACTGTTCGAAGAAGAGCAGTAGAGCTTTGCTGGTGTCTTTGTCAACATTTATCCCTCAACCGACACCACCAAAAACAGATTTGCTAGTCTTTTAGCTTATTGCTGTCTGTGGGACCTTGCTGTGCACACATTGAAAACTGCATTTGTCCACATAACAGTGACTATACTTCAAAAGCACTTCACTGATGTGAAACGATTTGGGAAATCCTGAAGATGTGAAAAGCATTGTATCAATGTAAATTCTTTCTCTCTTAATGGATGATTCAGAGACAAGTGCGACACCACTGAGGCAAGCTGGTACTTAACGTGTGCAAGAACTGGGAACTTACAGAAAACGCTGTAACGGGTTTTGATGTGTGCAATATTGCATTTCATTTTGAAAATGTTGCTTTATTATATATCCAACTGTCTCATAATATTCAAGAAAACAAGAGCATCTCAGAATATCCAACTCAGTTTGGAAAAAATGTCATAGATTTTTAAAGATGTTGAAATGTTGAGGAGATACCAATCCTGAAAGGCTGGTGAGGTGATGTTTTTTCCTCACATAACAATTATCAAATTAGGACATCACAGGAAATTAACTTTACTCCTTCTACAAACTCGAATCTTCCTGATTGGAGAACACAGCAGAGAATGTTGCGGTGTATTCTGGAAGATAACCAGAGTTAGCAGAATTTTTAAAAATCAATTCTTTATCTTTTCACATCCTGTAAATTAACCCACAGCAACAAGAAAGAGTACGTACATGCAAGGATTTTTTTTGGAATCGCTCCCATTCGCTTTGAATTGCTTGTGTCTGTATTTTTACTTATAGAATCATAGAATCATAGAAGTTACAACATGGAAACAGGCCCTTCGGCCCAACATGTCCATGTCGCCCAGTTTATACCACTAAGCTAGTCCCAATTGCCTGCACTTGGCCCATATCCCTCTATACCCATCTTACCCATGTAACTGTCCAAATGCTTTTTAAAAGACAAAATTGTACCGGCCTCTACTACTGCCTCTGGCAGCTCGTTCCAGACACTCACCACCCTTTGAGTGAAAAAATTGCCCCTCTGGACCCTTTTGTATCTCTCCCCTCTCACCTTAAATCTATGCCCCCTCGTTATAGACTCCCCTACCTTTGGGAAAAGATTTTGACTATCTACCTTATCTATGCCCCTCATTATTTTATAGACTTCTATAAGATCACCCCTTAACCTCCTACTCTCCAGGGAAAAAAGTCCCAGTCCATCTACCCTCTCCCTATAAGTCAAACCATCAAGTCCCGGTAGCATCCTAGTAAATCTTTTCTGCACTCTTTCTAGTTTAATAATATCCTTTCTATAATAGGGTGACCAGAACTGTACACAGTATTCCAAGTGTGGCCTCACCAATGCCCTGTACAACTTCAACAAGACATCCCAACTCCTGCATTCAATGTTCTGACCAATGAAACCAAGCATGCCGAATGCCTTCTTCACCACCCTATCCACCTGTGACTCCACTTTCAAGGAGCTATGAACCTGTACTCCTAGATCTCTTTGTTCTATAACTCTCCCCAACGCCCTACCATTAACGGAGTAGGTCCTGGCCCGATTCGATCTACCAAAATGCATCACCTCACATTTATCTAAATTAAACTCCATCTGCCATTCATCGGCCCACTGGCCCAATTTATCAAGATCCCGTTGCAATCCTAGATAACCTTCTTCACTGTCCACAATGCCACCAATCTTGGTGTCATCTGCAAACTTACTAACCATGCCTCCTAAATTCTCATCCAAATCATTAATATAAATAACAAATAACAGCGGACCCAGCACCGATCCCTGAGGCACACCGCTGGACACAGGCATCCAGTTTGAAAAACAACCCTCTACAACCAGCCTCTGTCTTCTGTCGTCAATCCAATTTTGTATCCAATTGGCTACCTCACCTTGGATCCCATGAGATTTAACCTTATGTAACAACCTACCATGCGGTACCTTGTCAAAGGCTTTGCTGAAGTCCATGTAGACCACGTCTACTGCACAGCCTTCATCTATCTTCTTGGTTACCCCTTCAAAAAACTCAATCAAATTCGTGAGACATGATTTTCCTCTCACAAAACCATGCTGACTGTTCCTAACTAGTCCCTGCCTCTCCAAATGCCTGTAGACCCTGTCCCTCAGAATACCCTCTAACAACTTACGCACTACAGATGTCAGGCTCACCGGTCTGTAGTTCCCAGGCTTTTCCCTGCCGCCCTTCTTAAACAAAGGCACAACATTTGCTACCCTCCAATCTTCAGGCACCTCACCTGTAGCGGTGGATGATTCAAATATCTCTGCTAGGGGACCCGCAATTTCCTCCCTAACCTCCCATAATGTCCTGGGATACATTTCATCAGGTCCCAGAGATTTATCTACCTTGATGCGCGTTAAGACTTCCAGCACCTCCCTCTCTGTAATATGTACACTCCTCAAGACATCACTATTTATTTCCCCAAGTTCCCTAACATCCATGCCTTTCTCAACCGTAAATACCGATGTGAAATATTCATTCAGGATCTCACCCATCTCTTGTGGTTCCGCACATAGATGACCTTGTTGATCCTTAAGAGGCCCTACTCTCTCCCTAGTTACTCTTTTGCCCTTTATGTATTTGTAGAAGCTCTTTGGATTCTCCTTTGCCTTATTTGCCAAAGCAATCTCATGTCCCCTTTTTGCCCTCCTGATTTCTCTCTTAACTCTACTCCGGCAATCTCTATACTCTTCAAGGGATCCACTTGATTCCAGCTGCCTATGCATGTCATATGCCTCCTTCTTCTTTTTGACTAGGGCCTCAATCTCCCGAGTCATCCAAGGTTCCCTACTTCTACCAGCCTTGCCCTTCACTTTATAAGGAATGTGCTTATCCTGAACCCTGGTTTACACACTTTTGAAAGCCTCCCACTTACCAGACGTCCCTTTGCCTGCCAACAGACTCTCCCAATCAACTTCTGAAAGTTCCTGTCTAATACCATCAAAATTGGCCTTTCCCCAATTTAGAATTTTAACTTTTGGGCCAGACCTATCATTCTTCATAGCTATCTTAAAACTAATGGAATTATGATCACTGGTCCCAAAGTGATCCCTCACTAACACTTCTGTCACCTGCCCTTCCTTATTTCCCAAGAGGAGGTCAAGTTTTGCCCCCTCTCTAGTCGGGCCATCCACATACTGAATGAGAAATTCCTCCTGAATACACGCAACAAATTTCTCTCCATCCAAGCCCCTAATGCAATGGCTGTCCCAGTCAATGTTGGGAAAGTTAAAGTCCCCTACTATTACCACCCTATTTTTCTTGCAGCTGTCTGTAATCTCCTTACATATTTGCTCCTCAATTTCCCATTGACTATTTGGGGGTCTGTAGTACAATCCTATCAAAGTGATCTCTCCCTTCTTATTTTTCAGTTCTACCCATATAGACTCAGTAGGCGAACCCTCGGATATATCCCCTCTCACTACTGCCGTGATGTTCTCCCTAATCAAGAACGCAACTCCCCCTCCTCTCTTACCTCCTGCTCTATCTTTCCTATAGCATCTGTACCCTGGAACATTGAGCTGCCAGTCCTGCCCCTCCCTTAGCCATGTTTCAGTAATAGCTATAACATCCCAGTCCCATGTACCCATCCATGCCCTGAGTTCATCTGCCTTGCCCATCAGACTTCTTGCATTGAAATAAATGCAGTTTAATCTAGACTTCCCTTGGTCTTTGCCCTGCTTTCTCAGACCATCTGTCCGGTCATGTTCTGTACACTCTCCCTTACTGCCTTTTGTTTCTGTTACCACTTTATTTCCCACTGACTTCCTGCATCGGTTCCCATCCCCCTGCCACATTAGTTTAGACCCTCCCCAACAGCACTAGCAAACACTCCCCCTAGGACATTGGTTCCAGTCCTGCCCAGACGCAGGCCGTCCAATTTGTACTGGTTCCACCTCCCCTTGAACCGGTTCCAATGGCCCAGGAATTTGAATCCCTCCCTCTTGCACCATCTCTCAAGCCATGTATTCATCCTAGCTATCCTGTCATTCCTACTCTGACTAGCCCGTGGCACTGGTAGCAATCCTGAGATTACTACCTTTGAGGTCCTACTTCAAAGCAAAAGTGTAGGAATCACCATAATAAGGAAATGAATGGGCACTCTCAAGAACAGAGACAGTAAGAAGCACTTCTTCACACAAAGGGTAGTGGAAATCTGGAACTCTCTCTCCCAAAAAGCTGTTGAGACTCGGTCAATTGAAAATTTCAAAACTGAGATTGTTAGGCAAGAGTATTAAGGATTAAGGAACCAAGGCAGGTAAATAGAATTAAGATACAGATTAACCATAATCTTCAAAACAGGGGCTCGAGGGGCTGAATGGCCTACTCCTGTTCCTATGTTCCTCTGTGCCTATGTACACCATTGGATATATAGACCTCTACTTACAGTACAATAAGCATCCGCAGAGATTCAGAAGGTAAACTTAGCTGAGAACCCTTAATCTTCAATAAACAAATTAAAGAACGAAGAAACAATAGTCCAAACTGTCAATACATTTCACCTACATTACAAAGCCTGTTCCAAGGATAGCTCTGTAACGTCATTGGCGAGACGATGCAGACGCTGCGACAACGGATGAACGGACACCGCACAACAATCGCCAAACAGGAGGGTTCTCTCCCTGTCGGGGAACACTTCAGCAGTCATGGACATTCAGCCACCGACCTTCGGGTAAGCATACTCCAAGGCGGCCTTCGAGACACACGACAACGCAAAATCATCGAGCAGAAATTGATAGCCAAGTTCTGCACCCATGAGGACGGCCTCAACCGGGATCTTGGGTTCATGTCACACTACACGTAACCCCACCAGCGAACAAATGTTATCTGTTTTTAATATAACAGGTCATTGACTGTCTTCCTTCTCTCTCTCTCTCTTTTTTTTGGGGGTTTGTATATTCGGTGGCCTTTTAGGTGACACCTCTCTGTCTGCTCACTGTGATTGCCTTGGCAACGGGCAGTAATCACCAGGCATTGTTCTGTGATTTTCAAATGCGAAGGACATTTCCACACCATTCACCTGAGGAAGGAGGAAGCTTGTGGAATTTAAAATAAATTTGTTGGACTATAACTTGGTGTTGTAAAATTGTTTACAATTGTCATAAAGATTTGCATAGTACAAACTTACTCATGCCAGAGGGGCAATTTTTTCACTCAAAGGGTGGTGAGTGTCTGGAACGAGCTGCCAGAGGCAGTAGTAGAGGCGGGTACAATTTTGTCTTTTAAAAAGCATTTGGACAGTTACATGGGTAAGATGGGTATAGAGGGATATGGGCCAAGTGCAGGCAATTGGGACTAGCTTAGTGGTATAAACTGGGCGACATGGACATGTTGGGCCGAAGGGCCTGTTTCCATGTTGTAACTTCTATGATTCTATGATTCTTCTAAGAGGGGAGTCTCTCTGATTAAGATCTCCTGGTAAGGTTCATGGCATATTTGTGCACTGAATTTCTTTGATTGCCCTACAGATATTCAGTGGCTCCTCTCGTACTTCCCGTGATCCGAGGATTCTAAGACTCGTCTGCTTCAAACCCTTCCCGAATCGTAGAATGAGACCACCTTCCTCAAGGACAGCTCTCTCAACCTACTCATTTTTACACTGTGATCGTAAGTTTATACCTTACCAGGCAGTTCGCAGTCTTGAGCAACACCAAGTATAAGTTGCATTAGACGTTTATACTTTAACTATATGACACTCACTTTAGTGTCATGATATGGTATAACCTGAGCTCCATGTGCTATTCCTTTGTTTAGGACTGACCCACACTGGTTCTATCCAGTTCCCTTATCTCCAGGTCTCTGTATCATATTTCCCATCCATTACTCTGCTGAACACATTTATGCATTTTCCTGTCAGGCCTGGGCCTGTCCGTTTATGGTAGTACATTAACCCTTACTCTATCATAGTCGTGTGATACAAGTTCCACGTGAGCTGAGCATTCTACTTATCTATAATTAGTTTTAGTTACATCTATCCAGTTGCTTTTAATTCTGCTTTCATTTCTACTCTTGCTCAAGCAGGCTGTTCTGTATATTCAGCAGAATCCAGTTAGTCTCTCTTGTTGGACTACACATATTGTCTCTCTCTCTCTCTCTCACTGTAACTCCCTATACGAACTGAACTACGATGCTCTTTACCTATGTCAAGGTGTTATATTATTATATTACACATTACTCTACAAACGTATATTCTAATTTTTAGCCTTATGCCTTAATTATAGACTAACTGAAAAATACACTTCAGAATTTAACTTCTCACCCACCTCCAGTTACTGGCTATTTCTGGTGGACTGCTAAATATATTAAATATTAAATCTAATTGCACTAAAGCTGCCACCCTGGACTCCCATCAAGGAGCCATGCTTGCAGAGCGTGCAGACCGGTGAATTAGGCAGCGGTGTTGTGGCCGCATCTCTGACCCATGCTCCCTTTGTCACAGCTTCCCTACTGGGAATGCAGGATTTTGTAATTCACCCTAATAAGTCATCCTTTTACTTTGTTACCTCTAGACTTGGCTTTTCCAATGCTCTCCTGGCTGGCCTCCCATCTTTCACCCTCCATTAACTTGAGCTCATCTAAATCTCTGCTGCCTGTATCCTAACTCGCACCAAGTCCCGTTCACCCATCACCCCTGTGCTCGCTGACCTACATTGGCTCCCGATCCAGGAACACTTAGAGTTATACAGCACGGATAGAGGCCCTTCGGCCCATCGTGTTAAAATTCTCCTCCTTGTTTTCAATCCCTCCATGGCCTCATCTCTCCCTATCTCTGTAACCTCCTCCAGCCCTACAACCCTCCGAGATCTCTGCGCTCTCCAATTCTGGCCTCTTGCGCATCCCCGATTTTAATCGCTCCACCATTGGCATCTGTGCCTTCAGCTGCCTAGGCCCTCAGCTCTGGAATTCCCTCTCTAACCTCTCCATCTCTCTACCTCTCCTCCTTTAAGACACTCCTTAAACCCGAAAATGACCCGTACTTGACTTTTAGAAAAATGGGCAAAACGGAAAAGGAAGGGGCTAGCCCTGATAATAAAGGATGAGATAAAGACAGTAGTGAGAAAGGATCTTAGGTGTTTACAATGTATATCAATGACTTAGATGAGGGGACTGAGTGCAATGTATCCAAGTTTGCTGACAATACAAAGCTAGGTGGGAAAGTAAGCTGTGAGGAGGACGCAAAGGGGCTGCAAGGGGATATAGACAGGTTAAGCGAGTGGGCGAGAAGGTAGCAGATGGAGTATAATGTGGGGAAATGTGAAATTATCCACTTTGTTAGGAAGAATAGAAAAGCAGAATATTTTTTAAAAGGTGAGAGACTAAGAAATGTTGGTGTTTAGAGGGATTTGGGTGTCCTTGTACTCGAATCACAGAAAGTTAACATGCAGGTACAGCAAATAATTAGGAAGGCAAATGATATGTTAGCCTTTATTGCAAGGGATTTGGAGTATAAGAGTAAGGAAGTCTTGCTGCAATTATCTGGTGAGACCATACATGGAATACTGTGCACAGTTTTGATCTCCTTACCTAAGGAAGGATATACTTGCCTTAGAAGGGGTACAACGAAGGTTCACTAGATTGATTCCTGGGATGAGAGGGTTATCCTATGAGGAGAGATTGAGCAGAATGGGCCTATATTCTATGGAGTTTAGAAGAATGAGAGGTGATCTCATTGAAACATATAAAATTCTTCGAGGATGCTGAGAGGCTGTTTCCATGGAGAGTCTAGAACTAGGGGTCATATTCTCAAGTTAAGGGGTCGGCCATTTAGGACTGAGAGGAAGAAAATTTCTTCACTCAGAGGGTTGTAAATCTTTGGAATTCTCTATCCCAGAGGGCTGTGGATACTCAGTCATTGAATATATTCAAGACTGAGATCGATAGATTTTAGACACTAAGGGAATCAAGGGATATGGGGATAGGGCGGGAAAGTGGATAAGAGGTTGAAGATCAGCAATGATCTGATTGAATGGCGGAGCAGGCTCGACGGGCCGTATGGCCTACTCCTGCTCCTATTTCTTATGTTCTTAAAATGACTGGATCCAATTTTAGCTACAGCATTCATGTGTTACTAATAATGTGAATAATTCATTCAACACTTCATCCATTCCTGATCCTCATTGCTGATAACTGTACCGTTTTCACCAGTTATCCCTTAGAGAACCGGGCTGTTTTTTCTTTGACCCCCATCCATTATGTACATAGCTAGTTAAAGAAAGATTTGCATTGGGATAGCACTTTATCACAGCGCTGAGAAATGCCTCAAAAGATTTTAGACAAATTACTTTTGAAGTGCGATTGGTTTGCACAAAGAAAACTCTTACCAACAGCAATGAGATGAATGTTGCACCAGTTAACTTGTTTTGGTGGTGTTAGTTGAATCTTGGCAAGGACACCAGGAAAACTTCCGGCTGTTCTTCAAATATTCGTCCGGGATATTTCACGTTCACCTAAACAAGCCTCGCCTTAACGTCTCATCCGAAAGACAGCCGCCTGGAATTTCTGTGAGGCTACTCCGGCAGGACATCGGCGGAACCCCGGAGAAATGGCTAAAAAAATGACCATTTATGCTGTTCCTCATGGGGTTCCGTACTACAGGAGATTAAGAGAATCTTGCAGAAGTTCAGGTCCAACGTGTCTGACAATACAGCACTTCCTCAGTACTGCATTGGAGCATCAGCTTAGATTATGTGCTTCAAGTCCTCAAGTGACAAGAGGGTCGAATCTCCTGGTCCTGTGTCAGGGTGCAAAGGATCACCTGGGTACACCAAGCACAGGCAAATCATACGGGCACCTTTAAGGATATGCCTTCCCGCCCCTTTTCACCGATAATTTTCCAGTGTCCACTGCACCCAATTGTCCCACTATGCCCAGGCGTAGGACCAGGGAAATTTACCCTAAGAGTGCCTCTAACTGAGCTACGTTGAAATTAGATTCAAGGTTAGAGATATGAACTAGGAGATATGATATTCAAAACTGAGATCGATAGATTTTTGGACTCTAAGGGAATCAAGGGATATGGGGATCAGGCAAGAAAGTGGAGTTGAGGTCGAAGGTCAGCCATGATCTTATTGAATGGCGGAGCAGGCTCAAGGGGCCATATGGCCTACTCCTGCTCCTATTTCTAATGTTCTTATGTTCTTTACAGTAATTTTTATTTCTAAGATACTTGGCAGAATTACATTTTCAATTCAGGATCAACTGTGTCTTCCGTAACGGGGGAGTTCTCACAGGGTCCTAGCCCTCAATCAACACAACAAAAACAGATTATCTGGTCATTTAGTTGATTGGTTTTCAAATCCCTTCATGGCCTCGACCCTCCCTATCTCTGTGACCTCCTCTAGTCCTACAACCCTCCGCGATCTCTGCGCTCCTCCAATTCTGGCCTCTTGCGCAGCCCCGATTTTAATCTCTTCACCGTTGGATGCCATGATTTCAGCTGCCTAGGCCCTAAGCTCTGGAATTCCCTCCCTGAACCTCTCTGTCTCTCTACCTCTCTCTCCTCCTTTCAGACTCTCCTTAAAACCTATTTCTTTGACCAAGCTTTTGGACGCTTATCTTAATATCTCCTTATGTGGCTCGGTGTCAAATTTTGTTTGATAACGCTCATGTTAACTGCCTTGGGATGTTTTACCGTGTTAAAGGCGCTATATAAATACAAGCATTGTTGTTATTTGCTGTTTGTGGGACCTTGCTGTGTGCAAATTGGCTGCCACATTTCCCTACATTACAACAGTAACTACACTTCTTTGGTTGTGATGTGCTTTAGGATATCCTGAAGACATGAAAGGCACTTTATAAATGCAAGTTCTTTCTTTAAACACCAAAAAAAGCCTGAAACATAATATTTGGAACACTTTGGAACATATCATTTTAAACACTTTGATTAGATCACCCCTCAACCATCTAAACTCAAGGGAATCCAAGCCAGGTTTATGCAGCCTGGCCTCATAATTTAACCCTTTAAGCCCAGGTGTCATTATGGTGAATCTGTGCTGTACCCCTTCCAAAGCCTTTCATCAGCACAGGTAGGTAACTGGGCATTTATTTTTTTTAATGTAGGAACCCAAAGAATATTTGGTACCCTGAAGTGACAAGGGTGGGTACCAGGTTGCTGTGAAATTTGAACCCAGAAGTAGGCCATTCTGTCCCTCGAGCCTGCTCCGCCATTGAGTTAGATCATGGCTGATCTGTACCTCAAATCCATATCCCTTGATACCGTTACCTAACAAAAACCGAAGCAATTCAGTTTTGAAAATGTCAATTCACCCACAGGCTTTTGGGAGAGTGAGTTCCAGATTTCCACTACTCTACGCACAAAAAATGTCTCCTGATTTTACTTCTAAATGGCCTAGCTCCAATTTTAAGATCATGCTCTCTTGTTCTGGGTTCCCCCAACAGAGGAAATAGTTTCTCTGTATCTACTCTATTGAATCCCTTTATCATGTTAAACACTTTGATTAGATCACCCCTCAACCATCTAAACTCAAGGGAATCCAAGCCAAGTTTATGCAGCCTGTCCTCATAATTTAGCCCTTTAAGCCCAGGTGTCATTATGGTGAATCTGTGCTGTACCCCTTCCAAAGCCTTTCATCAGCACAGGTAGGTAACTGGGCATTTATTTTTTTTAATGTAGGAACCCAAAGAATACCCTGAAGTGACAAGGGTGGGTACCAGGTTGCTGTGAAATTTGAACCCAGCCATACTGTGTTATAAAAAGTTTCAACATCAAAATGGCCACTTCCTTCATGATAGTGTGTGCAATGTAATTTTAATCTTGGCAGACATCTAAGGAATCTGTTTACAACAGAAACACATACCGGTCTAACATTTATGTATACCATGATTTGTCTTTGTATCCAGTTTAGTACAATGTAATGCTTTTATAAATTGTCTGGCTCGGCAGACAGACAGTGTTGGCTCGAAAAGTCCTTGGGATTTTACGGACAAATTGTTCTTCAATGGATTACTGACTGACAAGAAAAATCGTAGGAAAATGAAATGTTACTATCTGTGTAGATTTCCTGTCATTCAACAAGGTTTCTAAGAGATTTTTCTCCCCTTAATGTACTAACTCAAAGTTACTCACAGTTCATTGGCTGGTAAATGAGGTTGTGCTAAAATAGTATGTCTTTTTCTTTCAATTCTTTTCAAAAAGTTACACAGTAGATATCTTGCGAAACTTGTTGATAATTTTACTAAACTAACCGGATTATAGGTGGTCGGGCTTGATTTACAGCTTTAACGTACACATTACTAAGACCTTCGGTGTTCCCCCATTGCAAACACAGCAGACACTTTTCCTGTTTAGGACAGTGTTGCAGTTGGTAAATTAAAGACTGAGGCAGCTCTGTCTGGGGCACTATGTGCGATCAAGTGTACTACATGCCAGATTCTTTTCCAATGTGCTAGGTTAGTGAAGCCCAAATGGTTACAATTGGTCCTAGAGGGTTTAAAGTTCAGATTCTACCAGACCATTACTCTCTGGACTATTTCTTACATTACACTTGCTCCCTACACCTGAAACAAAAATACATTTAATATATTAGCAGGTGTTGAGGGAGTTTATACCACACCCTAAGACAAAAGGTATGTTGTCCAGTATTTGGCCAGCTAGATGTCTGACATATGCAGAAACCCATCATCAAATCTGAAGGTCTCTGAGCCAAGCTGTTGAGAAATCCACACCTGTAGTAGATGGAAAAAGCCAGATCGTCCCTTTGCAAGGAATCCTTATGCTTCTGTGATGGAGTGATCACTGAAGCAGGGTAAGGCTGTTAGCACAAATAATCAATACTCATGACTAATGGCCTTACATAGAGTTAACAGCACAGAAACAGGCCATTTGGCTCAACTGGTTAAGGCTCCTCCCACCCTACTTCATCTAATCCTAAACCTATGCACCTTGAGCACATTGAGCATATGAATTTTCATCCCTCCTCTGGCCCAGATCTCAAACTGAACCTTTCAAGGTTATGACGGTGAGCAACATGATGAAGAACATGCCAAGGTCCTTATCAGGATTCCTCGCAAGGACATCCATGATAAAGTTCTCACCTTTGATCCAGTTGCAGCCATGTGCCCACTCAGAAGGATCCGGGCACCAATATCCAAATCAGCCTTCCATTGCGAGCTCCGGAAACGTTTTGCACCACCATGTGGAATCTGGTTTCAGGAATACACTCTCTACAGCAATGTATTCACAGTATAAGGAATCTTATGAGCTGTTGCATCATGGTTTAACATTTATCAGACTGATGAAATGGCGATATTCCATTGCAAATGCAACATTGGCTAAGCAATTTAATTAATATCTATATTATTGCTTGCAATCATTGCATCAAAATAATCCCAGACACAGATTTCATATTAATCGATGTCTCATTCAGTGTTAGCATCTTCTTTAATAGTGGGTTTGAAAACCTAGCGATAAGCTGAAACCTCCAAGTTTTTCCTTTTATGAGCTACTCCCTATTTTGTCCACTCAAAGGAGAGCAACAAAATTAGTAATGACATTTAAAAAAAAATCTGTGGTTGCTCGTTAAAGCTTTGTTAATTATCTTTCTGAGAAATTTGTGGCAGTTTTCCACTGGGGGAAATTAAAACAAACAGGTTGAGGAATGAGCTCACCTGCCGAACCAGAGTTAATTCAATAATGGTGCAGCTAAAACCTTTGGCAGAGTATCTCTTCAACACGGATTTCGCTCCAATTAGGAACATAGGAACATAGGAACAGGAGTAGGCCATTCAGCCCCTCGTGCCTGCTCCGCCATTTGATAAGATCATGGCTGATCTGTGATCTAACTCCATATACCCGCCTTTGGCCCATATCCCTTAATACCTTTGATTGCCAAAAAGCTATCTATAATTGTTACACCAAGTCGTTCACTGTTGCTCACTAGCTCCACCAGAGAATAAGCACCCACCCTACCAATTATCATTGTCCCTTTAAACAGTATACTGCGTTGCACACAGTGGCACTTTAATTAACTGAGCAGCAATCTGTCCACAGGCCCATTAAGCAGACTGTTTAAAAGCTACAAGATAATTATGTTCTCCCTCATGTGGAAATTGAAGGTCTCAATGTTTGATTGCTTCAGTATATCATTACAAGTACAAAGAAGGCCATAACTGAGCAAGAAATTCATTTAAACATTTTCAATATAAACTTCACAAACTGATGATGCAGACAATTTTTAAAGCTCCAATTGCAGTTTGATCTTTTTGATTTCAAAACCGCCTAACATCTAGCCTATTCCTACTTTTGTGTGGTTTAAATACATGTCCCCTGCTCCTCCGCAATCTGTCAAACTAGAATAATCTATCAGTAGGCAAGCAATCCAAGCCTTTCATTATTTTATATATCTCTTTCAGGTCACCTCTAAGTCTATGCTGCTCTAAATAGACCCAGCTCTTTAAGCCTATCTTAGTAACTATGGTACTTTAAGCTACCTTAGTTTAAGGTAAAGTAATTAAGGTACTTTAAACTAAGGTAGCTTAGTTACTTTACCTTAAGTAGCTCTCCTCTGAACTTTTTCAACGGCCACTATATTACCCACCATGTGAGGGGATCAAAACTGTGTGCAGTACTTCAGGTGCGGAAGAACCAATGGTCTGTATAACAACAGAATGGTGTGCTTTGATTTGTACTGAATGATTCTATTAATACAACCCAATACCCTGTTTGCTTTGGCTATAGCTTCTCTGCATTGGTCGTGAACCTTCAGTGATCTGTGCACAATATAACACCTAGATTCTTTTCACTCTCAACTGCTTTCAGTATCGTTCCCTGTAAATAATAAATGTATCCTGTGTTGGTCCTACCTACAGGCATGACACTGCATTTGTCTAGGTTAATTACCATTTGTCATTGTTTGGCCCATTCCCCAAGCTCATCTAAATCTCATTGCATTAGATTGTACTCCTCTACTGCCTTAACCCTCGTACAAATTTTTAGTATCATCTACAAACATACTTACCGTATCCCCAGCACCACTGACCAGGTCATTAATAAAACTAGCGAACACTAGCAGGCCTAACAGCGATCGCTGGGGGACTCCACTAGTAACATGTCTCCAGGCTGATCACAACCGTTGATTATAACTTTTTGGCAGCGGGATTGGAGCCAATTCCTAATCCAGTGTTTCAAATTCCCACTGATACCACAAGATTCTATCTTAGACCATAAGACCATAAGAGACAGGAGCAGGAGTAGGCCGTACGGCCCCTCGAGCCTGCTCCGCCATTCAACGAGATCATGGCTGATCTGATTTTTACCTCAACTCCACTTTCCCGCCTTTTCCCCATATCCTTCGACTCCCTTGCTGATCAAAAATTTTTCTAACTCAGCCTTGAATGTATTCAATGACTCAGCCTCCACAGCTTTTTGGGGTAAAGAATTCCAAAGATTCACGACCCTCTGGGAGAAGAAATTCCTCCTCATTTCTGTCTTAAACAGGCGACCCCTTATTCTGAGACTATGCCCCCTAGTTTTTGATTCCCCTATGAGAGGTAACATCCTCTCAGCATCTACCCTACCAAGTCCCCTCAGAATCTTGTATGTTTCAATAAGACGTAATTCTTGTGAAGGAACCTTTAGGTAACTTATCAAAAGGTTTCTGAAAGTCCAGGTAGACAATGTCAATCGGATTACCCTCATCCACTAACCTAGTAACTTCTTCCAAAAACTCAATCAAATTTGTAAGACACGACCTTCTTTTCCGGAAACTGTGTTGACTATCTCTAATGGCCCCTTCTCTTTCACAGTCATCATCTCTTAGGATCCCTTCAAGCATTTTCCCAATGATGGATATCAGACTGATGGGCCTGTAGTTCTCTGGATCGGATTTGTCCCCTTTTTTGAAAATCGGAACTACATGGGCTACCTTCCAATCTAAGGGAACTCTCGCTGACTCTAACTTGTATGGTTACAAAGATTGAAATATGCACCTCTGCTTATTCCATTTCTATTTCAATCTTTGTAACCATACAAGTTAGAGTTCTACGCCACCGTAGCTAGTTTTCAGTAAATCAAAGGTTTATTATTTGGATGCTGCTCTTATCTTCAAAATGGACAGTACGAGCCAAGAGGGAAGGTAAGGTACGTACTGGTCACATTTTGCTTCTTTTTGGAATGTTTCCTTGCAATGAACATTAACAGCATTTCACTGTAAGCTTGGTGGTGTACGACAGAGGAACAAGGCATGTTATCTGGCAACCATTCATGGCTTTCCAAATGTACAGTTCAAAATATTTTGAATGCATGTTCATGTTTCACCTGGGCATTCCATAACAATATGTTTTCCCCATGGACCATAGAGGGTGTAAATATTTAGACGAGACTCTGAAGTGCGAGAGGGAAAATATTACATTCTCCCTCCAGCATGTTTCCCAGCGGCAGCACAACAATAACTGCCGGGAGCCACAGAAAGGAAATATTCTATTAGCCAGTCCTTTCACTTGTAAAATAAAAAGTTATCATTCCAATACCATTCATGAATTACTGTTAGTGTCCAAATCTATTAGGAACTGTCCATAGGAATAATTTCAGTAACAGCAGATGCTAAGAGCAAACACATAGCAATACATAATGAACTCATCTCCACAGCCCCTGATAATACAATCATTTCAGTATCACTGTAGAATCCAGTAGAAGGAGGCCATTTGGCCTATCGTGCCTGTGCTGGCTGTTTGATAAAGCTTTCCAATTAGTCCCACTCGCCTGCTCTTTCCCCATAGCCCTGTAAATTTATTTTCCCTTCAAGTATTTATCCAATTCCCCTTTGAAAGTTATTACTGAATCTTCTTCCACCACCCTTTCAGGCACTGCATTCCAGATTATAATAACTCGCTGCGTAAAAAAATGCTTCCTCATGTCACCTCTGGTTCTTTTGCCAATCAACTTAAATCTGTGTCCTCTGGTTACCGACCTTTCTGCCACTGGAAACAGTTTCTCCTTATTTACTCTATCAAAACCCTTCATGATTTTGAACACCTCTATCAAATCTCCTCTTAACCTTCTCTGCTCTAATAAGAACAACCCCAGTTTCTCCGGCCTCTCTACAAAATCGATGTCCCTCATCCCTGGCACCATTCTAGTAAATCTCTTTTGCACCCTCTCTAAGGCCTTAACATCCTTCCTAAAGTGTGGTGCCCAGAATTGAACACAATGCTCCAGCTGAGGCCTAATCAGTGTTTTATAAAGGTTTAGCATAACTTCCTTGCTTTTGCACTCTATGCCTCTATTAATAAAGCCCAGGATCCCATATGTGTTTTTAACAGCCTTCTCAACTTGACCTGCCACCTTCAAAGATTTGTGTACATACACCCTCAGGTCTCTCTGTTCCTGCACCCCCTTTAAAATTGTACCATTTAGATTATATTGCCTCTCCTCATTCTTCCTGACAAAATGTATCACTTCACAGTTCTCTGCGTTAAATTTCATCTGCCATGTGTCTGCCCATTTCACCAGTCTATCTATCTCCTCCTGAAGCCTGTTACTATCTTTCGCATTGTTTACCACATTTCCGAGTTTTGTTTCATCTGCAAACTTTTAAATTATACCCAAGTCCAGGTCATTAATATATATCGAAAAGAGCAGTGGTCCTAATACTGACCTCTGGGGAACACAACCATTCACCACTACTCTCTGCTTTCTGTCCCTGAACCAATTTTGTATCCATGCTGCCACTGTCCCTTTAATCCCATGGACTTTAATTTTGCTAACAAGTCTATTATGTGGTACTTTATCAAATGCCTTTCGAAAGTTCATATACACATCAACCGCACTATCCTCATCAACCCTCTCCGTTACTTCATCAAAGAACTCAACAATGTCCTCAGGAATATTTTTCTGAGGAAATATTCAAGTAGATGAATCGAAGTTTAACTACATTCCAAAAGAAATGGGAGTTACAATTTCCCCTTATAAGTCTGGCGTTGAGCTATGAAAAATAGGCTACAGGGCATAAATGCCGAGAGTCAGCTCACAGACGCCAGAGCAGTATGAAAGTAGGTGTAGCGTGTAAAATCAAGCTGTGGGAAGTAGTCAGTAGTTATGACGGTGCCTTTTTTCTGGAATGGATGCCACATCAATTGAAGATAAACCTGTACACTTTGAGCCTTTTTTTTAGATCAACCCACTCTGACCATGTATTTACTGATTTTCATCACTCCACCATTGGCGGCTATGCCTTCAGCTACCTAGGTCCTCTGGAATTCCATCCCTAAACTTCTCCTCCTCTCTACCTCTCTTTCCTCCTTTATGACGCTCCTTAAAACCTACCTCTTTGACCAACACCTGTCCTAATATGGCCTTACATAGCTCGGTGTCAAATTTTGTTTGGTAACGCTCCTGTGAAGTGCCTTGGGATGTACACTATGTTAAAGGTGCTATATAAATGCAAGTTGTTGTTATTTTAAAATAAACTCAGTGTATGCATAAATGTCACAGTGCTGTTGCACTGTTCAGTCAGCCTGCCTCAGTTAGTAACAGTCTCATCTCTGAATGATCAGGATGGTCATGCCTTCGAGCTCCACCAAGTTTTGAACACACAATTTTGGCTGGCACTCCATTGTGGTAGTGAGGGAATGTTGCATTGTCAGAGGGACTGTCCTTCAGTTGAAACAGAGGCCTCACCTGTTTTTTTCATGATGTGGAGATGCTGGTGATGGACTGGGGTGGACAAATGTAAGGAATCTTACAACACCAGGTTACAGTCCAACAGTTTTATTAGAAAATTGGTGCCCTGGCCAACAGTTGTCCCCCAACCAAAACCAGAATGGGATCAATTTCCTCAGGGGTTCTCCCAATTGTCTGCCATATCTCTAGCAGTAGATCCACTGAAAATTCTGGAGAAATGGAACAAACAGAATTTCTCCAGGGTTTTCAGGGATCTTCTGCCGGTTACGTTGGTCGATCAGGAGAGCACCTGCAGAAATTCACCCCATTGACTGGCTGTTTATCTCATTACTGCTTGTGGAATGCTGCACAATGGCTGCTGTATTAATTGCACAATGTGTTTTGATGACGTAATAAGGTAATACACAAATTTTTATTTTTAGACACTGTTGTTTTAATATTTTATAGGTGAATAGAATCACTTTCTTCGGTTTTACTTTCAGAGGCCTGCAATTCGCCAAGTGTTCGACCATTACTTCTTGGCTACTCTCACTAGGTTTAGCATGAGGCAAGTTCCGGGGTGTGTGCTTGGAACCACTAGAAAGAGCTGCATGAGTTGATCCCTTCGTCGTTGCTGGACCCCATCATTGCTGCTGAGCTGAGCTGATGGACGGGAATTTACAAATTTTATGTGGACCATTTCTTTATAACCAATAGTGTATAACTGCAGGCACCTCTGATGCGGCACAGAATCCGATTCAGGGGGAGAAAAAATTAAGGGAGGAACCTACTCTTCGGGTGGAGTCCTGGTGGGGCAGGAGTTCTGGTCCTTCCACCCTCATCTCGACTCATTTCCCAGGGTTCAAACGGTAGGCTCCTGCTGAGATTCCCGCCATCAAGAGGGAGCCTGCCATATAAAGGGGGAAACTCTGACAGTGCTGCAGGAGGGGCACTGCTGCAGCAGTAGAAGATTCAGCGATGGACAAAGTGTCCCATAGAAAAAACTTGGAAGTGTAGTGAACAGTGAGGAGGATGGTGATAGACTTCGAGAGGATATCGACAGGCTGGTGGCATGGGCGGACACGTGGCAGATGAAGTTTAATACGGAAAAATGCGAAGTGATACATTTCGGTAGGAAGAATGAGGAGAGGCAATATAAACTAAAGGGCACAATTCTAAAACGGGTACAGGAACAGAGAGACCTGCGGTATATGTACACAAATCGTCAAAGGTGGCAGGACAGGTTGAGAAAGTGGTTAAAAAAGCATATGGGATGCTGGGCTTTATAAATAGAGGCATAGAGTACAAAAGCAAGGAAGTCATGATGAACCTTTATAAAACACTGGTGCAGCCACAGCTGGAGTATTGTGTCCAGTTCTGGGCACCGCACTTTAGGAAAGATGTAAAGGCCTTAGAGAGGGTGCAGAAGAGATTTACTAGAATGATTCCAGGGATGAGGGACTTTAGTTATGTGGATAGACTGGAGAAGCCGGGTTGTTCTCCTTGGAACAGCGACAGTTGCGAGGAGATTTGACAGAGGTATTCAAAATCATGAAGGGTCTAGACAGAGTAGATAGAGAGAAACTGCTCCCACTGGTGGAAGGGCCAAGAACCAGAGGACTTAGATTTAAGTTGATTGACAAAAGAACCAAAAGGTGACATGAGGAAAAACTTTTTTACACACGAGTGGTTAAGATCTGGAATGCACTGCCCGAGGGGGTGATGGAGCAGATTCAATCATGGTCTTCAAAAGGGAACTGGATAAGTACTTGAAAGGAAAAAAATTGCAAGGCTACGGGGATAGGGCAGGGGAGTGGGACTAGCTGGATTGCTCTTGCATAGAGCCGGCATGGAATTGATGGGCCGAATGACCTCCTTCCGCTCTGTAACCTTTCTATGATTCTAAGACCTGAAATGAAGACCCTTAGTGGAAACCAGGGCCTTTAACATGCAAGTCATTGGGGACAGAATAGGGGGAGAGGAGGCAACTGTAAGGCTATCTCCCTCCGTGTGGGCACCTCTGGACAGTTACCACCAATTTCCAGGGCCCACTGACCCCATGCCCTGCCTGAGAAACTGTATACAATATTCAATGATCAAGAGTCAAAATAAACTATTTTTTAAAATTAAAATCAAATGCTCTTGAGACATCTCCTAGTATTTCATGATAACTGAATCTCACTGATTGAATACTCCAAGGGTAGGATTTTCCTGTCCTTAATGCATCAGTGATAGGAATAAAGGGTGGATGAAATGTAATTACAGGTCACCTTTGATGCCCTTGTCCCCATTAAAGTCATTACTCTCTCTCACCCTGATCGTTCCCCCTGGTACGGTCCTCATCTCTGCTCCCTTAAGTCCAAGGAACGCAGACTTGAATGTTCATTCACACGACTGGTTTAGCCATTCATCGCCAGACGAACTACCATAAAGCACTATCGGGTCTGCTCTCCTCTGCCAAAACTGCTTAATATTCCAGGATCATCCTGGAATGCAAAGATAACCCCCGGCATCTCTTCTCCACTACAAACCATCTTCTTAAACCCCTCTCCCCTGCCTCCTTCACCCTCACCTCCAACAGCAAGTGTGAGGAGTTCATGGACTTCTTTGTCACTAAAATTGAGACCATCCATTCAGCTGCCTCTGCTGCTTCCCTCTCTTCCCCTAGCCCACCAAGCCAAACTTCCCCTATGGATCCCCCCTGCCCTAGCGCTGAACTTGCATCTTTCTCTACTTTCTCTCCTATCTCCCCTCATGCCCTCTCTGAGCATATCTTGTCCATGAGGCCCACATGTTGTTCCCTCGACCCTATTTCCACCAAACCGCTGACCACCCAACTTCCCTTCCCGGCCCCCATGTTAGCTGATATTGTTAATGGTTCCCTCTCCTCAGGTACTATCCCCCTCCCCTTCAAATCTGCCATCATCACTCCCCTCCTCAGAAAACCGACCCTTGATCCCTCTGTCCCTGCAAACTACTGCCCCCATCTCCAACCTCCCTTTCCTCTCCAAAGTCCTTGAATGTGTTGTCACCTTCCAAATCCGTGCCCATCTATCCCACAACTCCATGTTTGAATCCCTCCAATCAGGTTTCCGCCCCTGCCACAGTACTGAAACAGCTCTTAACAAAGTCACAAATGACACCCTAAGTGACTGTGACCATGGTAAACTATCACTCCTCACCCTTCTTGACCTTTGACACGGTTGACCACACCATCCTCCTCCAATGCCTCGCCTCCGTCGTCCAGCTGCGTGAGACTGTGCTCACCTGGTTCCATTCCTATCTATCCAGTCGTAGCCAGAGAATCACCTGCAATGGCTTCTCTTCCCGCTCCCGCATCGTTACCTCTGGAGTCCCCCAAGGATCTAACCTTGGCCCCCTCCTATTTCTCATGCTGCCCCTCGGCGATATCATTCGAAAACACGTCAGGTTCCACACGTACACTGACAACCACTAGCTCTACCTCACCATCACCTCGCTCGACTCCTCCATTATCTCTGATTTGTCACACTGCTTGTCTGACATTCAGTACTAGATGAGCAAAAACCTTCTCCAACTAAATAATGGGAAGACTGAAGCCATTGTCTTTGGTCCCCGCCACAAACTTCGTTCCCTAGCCACCGACTTCATCCTCTCCTGGCCACTGTCTGAGGCTGAACCAGACCGTTTGCAACTTTGGTGTCCGATTTGACCCTGAGATGAGCTTCCGCCCACCAAGACCGCCTACTTCCACCTCCATAATATCGTGCGTCTCTGCCCCTGCTTCAGCTGGACCCTAATCTCTGGAATTCCCTTCCTAAGTCTCTCTAGCTCTCTTTCCTTCTTTAAGATGCTCCTAAAACCTACCTCTTTGACCATGCTTTTGGTCACCTGTTCTAATATCTCCTTATGTGGCTTGGTGTCAAATTTTGATGGAAAATGCTCCTGTGAAGTGCCTTGGGTCACTTCACTACGTTAAAGGTGCTATATAAATGCAAGTGCTGTTGCCCAAGGGACATATTTCTGAGGCTGAATAAAGCAGCTTGGATTATGTGTTTGTCTGTCGTGGGACAAACCCACAACCTTTTTTCCCAGAGGTGAGAATGCTACCAACTGAGCATGGTGGGTATCCTGTGCTAATGGTCAGCACTTTCACCTCTGCCTCAGAACACTGTGGGGTGAAAGCCCACTCTAGGACACGAGCACATAATCCAAGCTGACACTGCAGTGCCGAGGAGGTGCTGCATTGTGATGTTAAACGAGGCTCCGTTTGTCTTTTCAAGCAGACGTCAAAGATACTAACTGAGCCAAGCTGACACTGGAGGGAAGTCCATAATAGGGTAGATTGTACAAGGTCTGGGAAGGGATAGGATTGAATGGTGAATATCATTCCATAATATTTTGGCCTAGAAGTTCTGATTCCCCAATTGGGAATTGGGAATCCCCAAGACTCACCCCCAGAAGAACTTCTAAACTACTAGGGATGCGCTCTGAGGTGTAATTTTCTGACTTGGTGTTGCTGGTGGGGAGCCTCACCCGCCAGAGTGCACATCAGAAACAGTATGAACAGAATGCATGGCCATAAATTTAAGTGATCAGAAAATCATGTGAAGGGTGTGCCCGAATTTCCGATAGGGTAGTGGAAATTTGGAACTCTCTCCCCCAAAAGGCTGTGGATGCTGGGTCAATTGATTAAAATCGATAGAGTTTTGTTAGCAAAGGGTATCAAGGGATATGGAACAAAAGCAGAAGTTGAGGTACAGATCAGCCATGATCTAATTGAATGGCGAAACAGGTTGAAGGGCTGAATGGCCCACTCCTCTTCCTAAAAAAAGGATAGATGCTTTTGGGCTTAATTATCATTTCCTGTTGCGAATAATTCTTATGATCTTATGTTTCGATTTATGTTTCCATTTCTATTCATAAAGAGTACTAAAACAAGAAGCACATGGTAACAAAATATAGAATCATAGAAGTTTACAACATGGAAACAGGCCCTTCGGCCCAACATGTCCATGTCGCCAAGTTTATACCACTAAGCTAGTCCCAATTGCCTGCACTTGGCTCATATCCCTCTATACCCATCTTACCCCCCCCCTTCCACTACATCTCCATCCTCTTCCCCCCCCCACATCTCCATCCTCTTCCCCCCCCCCCCACATCTCCATCCTCTTCCCCCCCCCCATCTCCATCCTCTCCCCCCCCCTCCCCTACATCTTCATCCACCACTCCAGTTTCCACTTCAACCTCTCCCCATGGAAGTGAACTCCACAACCTCACAGCTGTGTGTGAAGTTCCTGCCGCCCTCTGCTCTCAGGAAATGGCCAAATAAGCGCAGATTAGTGCCAAATCTGGAGCAGGTTTGTGCTGTGGGCTCGTGCCCACTAGAAACTGGGTTGAGACTTTCCAACCTCATTTCAAGTAAGGACGCTTATAGCCATCAAACGGAGGAGATGTTGATCCCAGCACTTTTATTATTTATTAAGAACACCGAGGTCGCCATTGACTTGACAAACAATCCAAAAGCTGCACATGTGAAGATAATAAAACGCAGCTTGGAAAAATAAATGGTCAACACAGCAAAATAAAATGCAGTTTCCATTTATAAACTAAACTCTTTACACCATTGTCTGTACATTTCTTAAATAATAATTTACATCAGGTGACAGTCTAATAAAAGCTATGGATACAATACATTGAAATTTACTGCCCATGTTACACCTGCGTTCCATTTTGTTCGAAGAACGTTGGAGTAAGACCATTCATTTATTTAGTTTCTAGTTTTGTATCAGCTTGGCAACCAAGATCACAGAGGTTAGCAATCGCTGGACAATAAACAAATGCCACACAGGTTCCTTTGTCAATCATCCTTTTCCTGCCTCAGTAAAAAGGAAGTTCCAGCATCAAATTATTTTACTTTGATCAAAACTCCTTATTTACAAGGAATTTTATCTGAGCCATTTTTTGATTCAGCTTTCATGAGTTCTATACATGTTCCACAATTCAGTTCAATAAAAGGCTCCTTTCACACAAGTAAACTAAAAAAAAACAGTCTTCCAGGAAACAGCCTTTTCATGTGCTGTAGTCTCCTTTTTAGGAGTAGATGGGCTGACTGGTAATGTTTCAAGGAATTCATGAACATCTAATTAAAACAGTACCATCATTTCAAATTCCATTCCCTTCCTGGCATATCCTTGGAATGGAATGGCCAGGAGAGCCATTTCAAATAACACCTTGTTCATATATGAGGAAAACATTCAATTACACAAAGGAAAGAACTTCATAGGTCACTGTTTAGTGCTTACGTAGGGCATGTATGGTAATTGTGTTTCAGAAAAAAAGCCACAAAGCATTGACAATTTGGAACAGTGGTGACTTGGTATGATAGTACAGTGATAGTTTGGCAGAGAGGCAATTGGTAAGATGGCATTTTGATACAGTGGTGGTTTGGCACAAGCATTGTTTGGTACAATGATGGTTGATACTGTGGTAGTTTGGTAAAATGACATTTTGGTACAGTAGCAGTTTGGATACAGAGACAGTTTGGTATAGACACGGTTTAGTACAATGACGTATCAGTGCAGTGGCAGGTTGGTACATTGGGAATTTGGTACAGTGGTGATTTGGTACAGAAGCAGTTTGGCACAAAGACAGCTTGATACAGAGGCAGTTTGGTACAGTGATGGTTTGATAAAAAGACAATTTGGTACAATGCAGTATGGTACATTGATGGTTTAGTACAGTGGTAGTTTCACACAATAGGAGTTTGGCATAGAGACAGTTTGACACAGTGATGGTTTGGTACATAGACCATATAGTGCAGTAGTAGCTGGATAAAGGGACAGTGGTAACTGTACAATTTAGTCCCAATTTAACCAAACCCACTGAACCTGATCCTATCCTGATCTGATAATCATGCTATTACTGTCTTCCACTCACTGGTAATGCTCAAACTTATGCTGGAATCAATGGCATTCTCTTTACAGATTGGATTAAAAAAAACAATTAAATTATTGAACATCAGCCATAAGCTGAGGAACGCTCATTTGTACTGCACTGAATCATCACACAGATTCACAAGGATGGGCAAAGCTGAATGATCTCATGAATACTCAAGGTTGGGGGAAACTTGCAACTTCCCATTGATATACAAGGGTAGGGATGGATTGCATTTTCATCCTTCAATGATGCCCACATCTCACTTCACTGATACCTGAACCTGCAGTTTCTGTGGTGGTCCACCTGACCTGTCGCTATATCTTCAGCGGAAGATTGGCAGAACTCCCAGAGAAAGGGCATAGATGGATTAAAAGCAGTCGCTTATGCTATTTCTCCAAGGTTTCTGCCAATATTCCACAGAAGCTATCATGAGAGATCGGGAGAACGCATGAAAATTCTCCCCTCTACTGGTTTCTGGCGATGCATGGAATTGACACATATTTTGTTTGGAAACTGGGACTTGACAGTGTCTGGACTCCAAATCCACGTACCTAAGAATTCAATTAGTTACACGTAAAGTTAATGAACAGTCACCGCTAGAACATATCTTAGACCCTCATCAAATCCTTTTGAGGCTCTGAATTAGTGACAATTTTAGCTTTAAAATTTTTGTTGCTGTTATTTGTTTGCTGTCATTAGAAAGCATTGCCAGGTACTATAGGAACTAAATCATTGCTGACTGTGAGATTGGCCTATTCCTTATAGGTAGCTGCAATTAATACAAATTGATTCCTTTGTCTTAATTATCTCACTCTAAAGTTTACTTACTTACGGTGTGAAACAGTCATTTTTTCAACCCCCCACTATTATGAGTATTTATAATGAATTTTATAATGTTGTAGGGGGTGCAGTTATTGACTGTGCAGCTGTGGCTTATCCCGAGCATCTGTAATATTTCTAGCCTGCTGCTTGTACATTGAACTACTCGTGGTTATTTAGCCAGCATAACCTGTTTGAAAGCGATGGGAGATTTAATTCCAATATTACCTTCCCACACATGACTTTTACAATTAGGTCACCTAACCAGTTTTAGGGATTAGGAATGCTATCTTGAACATGAAAGAATAGAAAGACTTGCAGGGTCAATTTAACTGTCCCAGCTCAACAGGAACGGAGCAGGTGAGCAGTTAAAGTGGTGCGGCTCCATTTCTCACTCCGTTTCCGCCGATTTGGGATTTTAACACCGTTCGCTTGGCGGCAGTTGAGGGGCCCGCCTGATTCAGGCGGTGCCTCATGAATTAATGCAAATCGGGGTCCCATGACAACAATGGGGCGCCGATTGTATTTTAACCCAGGCTGGAGCAGGGAAAACCCCGTGGCTTTCCCGCCAGGTAAAACCTGGTCAGCAGCTGTCGGGAGGACGATGGTGCCATCCAAGGTAAGCTTAAAAACATTTCTTCCTGGAGCTAGGAGGAGCAGGCGTTCTCCTCCAGGCCCCACAAGGTAAATCGCGGCCTCCCCCTCACCGCTTCCCTCCCGAGACTCCAGCCACTCGACTT